>NC_142684.1:39393750-39699375 GCF_056320005.1 Nelumbo lutea | reverse complement strand
ACCCCCGCTAAGGATCTCACTGGTTGGTACATCAAAGACAGCCCAATCCAACACCTAGTGCAGTATCATAATCGAGTTTAGGGGTCGGGTGTAACTTTCCAGTTTTGCCCATCAATCTCCAAGGTCCAAGGCAATATTGGAAATCTGGTCCAGTTCAAAGATTCAATTAATCTTACACTGTACGTGCCTAGGGTCTCACCTTGGCAGTTGAGACAGGCCACCCCAACCGACTTGGTGGCACCACAGTGTCAGCCTTGTCAGGATAGGTCTCCCCAGACCGACCCACTGGCTGTGAACATTCTAAACTAACACGAGTCTCATTAAGTGTCCAGTTTAAGGGTATTACACAGAAACATACCAAGGGTACATGAATCAAATATGCACTTTTATTCATTTACAATAAACTCATAAAGCACATCATTTTGATTGAAGCTAAGGGCATACAAAATTGTCTAACAGCTGTACATATATTCACCTCTACTACCACGGTCTGGCTGACCCTGATGAGCTACTCTACCACCACGACTTCCCCCCCTTGTCATTGCAAAAGCAAACCTATCTGATATGGTAGGGTTCTCCGGATATCCAATGGAAGTCCTCCGGAGACAAGCAAACATCTCTTCAAGAGAAGGGAGGGAAGACCCACCTAGAATTTGGGCTCTCACCGGTTCGTATTCAGACTTAAATCCCACAAAAAATCTGGTAACATCAAGCTGTTCTCTTTGCTGTTGCTGAATTTTGACATCAGATGTAAGGGGGTGATACACATTCAACTCATTCCTTAGATTCCTCGGACTAGCATAGTACTCCTCAAGACTCTGATTACCTTGGTGCATATTAAAATACTGTTGATAGAGTTGGTATACCCTAGTGGTAATGTCTTTTCCTGAGAAAAGCTTCTTTGCATGATCCCAAATCTCTTTGGCTGTGTCTAAAAACATGAAGTTCACACTAATCTTGGGTTCCATGCTGTCCCATAACCAAGTCATAATCTGTGCATCTTCTTGTTCCCAATCATTGTACTCTTCGGATTCAACTAGGGGTTTTCTTCTCACATGTTTCACTTTCTTCTTAGCTCTGAGAAACACTTCAACAGATTTGGCCCTAGGCATGTAATTTTCTCCATTCAGTTTGATGTAGGTCATTTGCACTCAAGTAGTCAGGAGGAATCATAACAGATTTGTGCTCATTGCTGTCTCCCATGGCTGCCGATTTTTTTTTTCTCTCACACTAATATGTTACCCCAACTCACCAACGACCACCACACTACACTCTTATAGTTGAACAATCACCATTATCCAACACTTGCGGCTGACCATTACTGAAACATGCACTATCACAGATTTCAGCAATGGTAGTTACCACTTTTCTCCTCTTTTGGCACCTCACAAGAAACCACTACATACAAGAATATCACACCATCACTCCACATACCTTTGGCCACAGACCATACGCCTGAACACAGATCACGAGATTACTGTTGCAACCTCTTCGGTCCATCAGAGGGTTTCATACCAGCGACCTGAAACGACCACACCACACTCAATCGGAGGCATTCAAATCTCCAGAAGAAGAAAACGACCACTCCTTTTCAGCCTTTTTGTCAAACTCCAAAAACCCTAAGAGAAATCTGCACAATACTCAACTAGGGTGTGCTGAAACTGTACAGGTCTGAACCAAACTAATCAAGCTCTGATACCATGATAAAGTTCAGATCTGTATACCTGTTGGTTTCAGATTAATCAGAGAAGAAAGGATAAAGAAGAGAGAAAGAGAAAAGAGAGGGAAGAAAGAAAGAAGAAGGGTGAAGAGAGAAATCTGGTTCGAACAGGAAAGAAAAATCAAATCTCTCCAGTCGGCCAGGATGTATTAAGCTTTCTATTTTACAGAACAAAAAGACTCTTGTGCCCCTACTTAAGTATGAGACACATCATCTAACTCAATATTACACCTCATATTATACATAAACAAAAAGACTGATCTACCCCTATATAACCGACACTAACAAAGGCTCTAGTGGTTTATATCTAATTGCTTGTTGGAATAATTCTCTTTTGATTGATGATGAAGAAATGTTTTGTGAAATGATTCTTATAGAGTGTTACTGATTATATGCACAAACATTTTCTTGGAATATATTTTAGCTTGGGATTGGCTTACTGAATTTTAACGCAAAGCTTATTTCTTATATTTTCTACTGTCACCTGCATCACCTTGTTGTCCTACCAGACAGAACCATTCACATATTTCTGCTTTTGTCTTCTTATGTTTGCTAATTTTTCTTTGGTCCATCAGTGCAGGTCAAACTTACCTTTTTCCCTCTCCCAAACACTTATTGATTCCTTAGTTTACCTGGCCTTCCACCTCATTGTGAATTATTTTTTCTTTTCCTGATTTCATTTACTCCAATTTTTCCAATTCATGCATAGAATAGATAGGAAGCTCTATTGGACAAGTGATTTGCTATTGATTCACCGATACGGTTCACATATTGTTTTTTGAATACTGATTTTGTTTTCCCATGGTGATATGGATTTTCTATTTGGACCAAATTAAAAAACTCCAATATTTGTTATAATATTGCTATCTTTCTGTAAATTCAGTACCCATTTAATTTTGAACTTGTTTTCTGTGAACTTTTGTCCTTAAACTGTCATTTGCAAGGTTTTGATGCTAAGAAGTCAATGTAGTTTGCACCATACTCAGTTTGGTTATTCAGTAACTTGGTTTATATTGTTCTTTGAACCAAAATATTTTCAGATCACTGTTGGAAAATCCATGGCACAACTCATGCTTTGAAGGTGCTGGGTTTGTCAGACTATTTCTTCCTACAAACATGGACAACCAAGAATTCTTTTCACAGTAAGGATTTTAAACTAATCCTTTTAGGGAACTAATCCTCCACACCTTTCTTGTATGATCATTTTGTGTTCTCTTTTTCTTTAATAATTTTTATTTATTATGAAAAAAAGACTCATTATGGGTGATTAACTTCCTATCTGTTGATATGACAGTGATTGGGTTAAACAATGCATAGACCAGTGGGATTCAATACCAAATTGCCAGTTTTGGGACAGTCAATGGGCTGCAGTTATTGCTCGTTGTATAAAGAAATTCAGTTATATAAACTGGGACTGTTTCTTGCCTGCACTTTTCACTCGATATTTGAATATGTTTGAGGTAAGTTCGGGAATTCTTTTACAAATTCTGTGCTCTTACTGTATTTGGAAATCTTTTTGTATTTTTTTGTTCTGTATTTATAGTTTGGAAGTTTAGATCATCTGTTTGCATTCACATGACCCGCTTTTCTTCAGTTTGTTTTTCTTGCTTCTTGGAAGTGCAACAAAAAGTGGGACCTACACAAATATGTGGTTGATGTTTTTCTGATCTTTCACACCATGATTAAAAGCATTAGACTTTTAGACGTAGTTGAATATGTAAAACAGTGGAGCAACTTTTCTTCTTAATCTATTATTTTTTTTGGGTTGTCCATGCTACAACCTTTCTTTATTATGGACTTTTCATGTATAAGAAAAAGATAATTTCCAATTAATATGTAATGTCTGGTTTTCTAGGATTCGTTTCCCATGGTGTGTAATCTGCATCTATTTATACACTTGTATTGCTGTTTCAATTTACATATTGAGATCACATGGTGTAACATGCATTCCATGTTTATGGAAAATTACCATCAAATGGTGTGCAGGATATTATTTTGATTTTAATCTGTTTGTCAATGTGTATGATTGTTGATTTTTTAAATATCCTTTTTTTCCTTTTTAATGTATGACCCCTATTATTTATGATTTAATTGTTAATAGTTGACCGGAAAGTGGCAACTTGCATACGCACACATACGTTTACACACATATTGATAAGTAATGCATAATTAAAGGAAAAAATGACCAAAACGTAAAGAGAGCTTTACAAAGGGCATAAGACACTATGCTGACCCCAATTGTAGCCAAAGAATTGCTATACCCTTTATATCCGTTTAAGAGAATCCAATAAATCTCTTACCATAGATCTGAGTTTCCAAATAACAAATGCATATTGGTAGTGTTCAGATACAATGCATGGTTAGATATGGTGCTGTAGAGAAGATGGGCCGAATGGCCCATAGGCTGTTACTATTATCTTTATGTTCTTCTCTGTAATGGGCCTTATTCTGGGCCCATACTCTTCTATGTTCCTTTTTTGTAATTTCTTGTCCAACTAAGGACCTCTCTTGTAATTACTAAAAGATTAACTTAATAAAAGAGTATTAGAGTGTTAGAGGGAGGTTAAGTTCGAACTCCTCATCCTTTAACTCTCCTTGCCGCAACTCTCTCTCTCTCTTTTTCTTCTCTAATATTCTCTAATCTTCTATTGTTAGTTTCTCTGGTTTTCTAGCATAGTCCCATACTTCTAGGGCTGTTTTTCAACTTGGTATCAGAGCGGGTCACTGCTTGGCGTGTCCCTCATGTGGTTCTAGTTCAGCCAACTACATGAGAAGGTTCTACGGCTGAATGTTTACAGTCATTTGCCTGGTTCTTGGAGGTCATTGGAGGGTGCCCAAGTTTCTATACACTTGGAGAAGGGTTCGGTGACCAGGAAGAATCAGAGAGCAAGTTTTCAGCCTGATTTGAAATCAGAGAAAAAGGGATTTCGAAGCTAGCTCAGGGAGCAAAGTGTTCGGCCTGGTTTGAAGTTCAAACCAGAGATACCGTAAGTTGTCTTCTCAGTTCTTTTCTGAGTTATTTTGTTATTTGGAAGGTTTGTTAAAGCATTCAAAGCACACCTCCATTCGGCCCACTGTTGCTAGACTGATTTTACTCAGAAATTTCTGGGTTATTCTGGAAGTGTGGTTCGACTGTTATTGGACTTTCAAACTGCTGAAAACTGATCTAAACTAAGTGGTACAAGCCTCTACTTTAGTTCAGCTACTTCTTGGACCTATACGGAGTGTTCTTGAAGTGATTCCTACTTGTTAATAGTGGAGTGTTGACTGCTGCATACATAGTGTTTGTAAAAAAGCCTCTTAAGTACTATGGATTATATTTTTTGTTCTCTTTGGGAAAATATTGTTGGGAACCAAGAATACATAGTGTTTGGAAGTCGGTTGATTGTTCATTGAAGGCTGAATCAGGCTTCCTTCTTCTTGAAAGTGCTGCCACCGAACTTGGTTCTCACGGCTGTTAAGCCTGAACTGAGTTTGTGAGTTGCTATGTTTGTTGTTTGATTCAACTCAATCAGAGTTCTTTAAAATCAGTATACTATTGGTAGCTTGCCGAAACCCTAATTGGAGTCTCAGAAATTGAAAACAAGAGTACTGCTGAATATGGACATACTTCGGGAACTACAACTGATTCCTTGTCGGCTGTAACTACAGTTAAATTGGATGGAACCAATTATTTGGCTTGGTCACAATCCGTAAAAATTCATATTTGCAGTAGAGGGAAGTGGGGGTTTATCTCCGGGAGTAAGAAAGCTCCCCAATGGATGATCCCTCTTATGATAAATGGGTGCAAGAGAATTACATAGTGATTGGGTGGTTTGTGAATTCAATGCAGCCATAGATTAGTTAGCATTATCTCTAGATGAATTCAGCTAAGGAAATCTGGGATAGTGTTGCAGAAATGTACTCCCAGAAATTGAACGTAACTAGAGCCTATCAACTAAGGAGTGATGGAAGAATCTGAGACAGGGGGAGAAATCCCTTACAGCATATTTCTCCACCTTGAAATCTCCATGGCAAGAAATTGATCTAATAGAGGCAGTGGCATGGGATACTCCCAATGATGCAGAGACCTACCGGAAATTAGTTGAAAGGAACAGGGTTTTTGAGTTCCTAACTGGGCTAATTCCTGAATATGACATCACAAAACAAAATATTTTGTCCAAGGAAAGTGTCTCACTATCACAAGCATATGCTTTAGTCAGTAGTGAAGAAAGCAGAAGTCGGGTACAGGTACAAGGAATTGGCACTAATGCATTTGCAAATATGGGGGTTAAACCCAAAGGAGTTATAGGGGCACCCAGTGGAACTGGAAAGAAAGAGGTTGTCTGTGAGTATTGTAAGAAGCCAAAGCACACCAAGGACAAGTGCTGGAATTTATATCCCGGACTTGTTCCTGCTCGATTCCAGAAGAAAAATGATGTAGGAAGACAGGGAGTGCAAATGCAGCCACGAGTACAGATGCTGAAATTGAGTCTGCCTGTGCACAATTGGCAGCCATGAAGGCCGAGTATGAAAAGTTTGGAAAGATGATCAGCCATCTTGAAGGAGTGACCTCATCATCCAACCCTTCAGAAAATTCAGTCACCACTGCATTTGCTCACTCAGGTATAAGGGCTTTTGCTAACCATGCAACCACCTCAGGTAATCCTAAGATCCCTTGGATCATAGACTCAGGTGCTTCTGATCACATGACCAATCTTTCCACTTTGTTTGTTTCATATAATTTGCTTCCTGGCCGTGACAAAATCACCTTAGCTGATGGCTCTCTTGCCCCTATTTCTAGCAAGGGAACTGTCAAGACTACGGACTCCTTACTCCTATCGTCCATCCTTCATGTACCTAGATTGAATACTAATTTGTTATCTGTAAGTAGCTTAACCAAATCATTGAATTGTTGTGTAACATTTTTTCCTTCTCATTGTGTTTTTCAGGACCTGGAGTCTCGGAAGGTGATTGGGAGTGGCCATGAAGCGAATGGAATATACCTGCTTGACACTCCTGGACAATGCATTGGTCATCCTAAGAATGCTGCCTTTGGATCTACCTTGTTAGAGTCTGTCAGTCGAATCATGTTGAGTCATTGTTGTTTGGGTTATTTGTCTTTTTCTGCTTTAAGTCATCTATTTCCTGAACTGTTTAAGGGAGTCAGTGTGTCCAGTCTTAATTGTGAGTCTTGTCAGTTGTCAAAGCATTGTAGAAACAGTTACCCTTTGGGCAATAAAAGGTCCTCTTCTCCTTTTATTATTGTGCATTCTAATGTGTGGGGGCCTTACCACTTATCTTCTATGGGAGGTTACAGATATTTCATTCTGTTTATTGATGACTTTTCTAGATTCACTTGGATATACTTAATGAAATATCGTGAAGAAGTTTCAAGACTTGTGAGGCAATTTCATGAATTTGTTTTAACTCAGTTTGATACCAGAATCAAGATTTTCAGATCTGACAATGCAAAAGAGTATTTTGAGAAGAGTTTATCCTTGCATCTCTCTGACATGGGAGTTGTTCATCAAAGTTCTTGTGTTAGAACCCCTGAATAGAATGGAGTTGCTGAAAGAAAAAATAGGCATATTGTTGAAGTTGCAAGGAGCTTTTTATTTGTCTCACATGTTCCCACAAGATTTTGGAGTGATGCTGTTCTCACTGCTACCTATCTCATAAACCGTATGCCATCCAGGGTTCTAGGGTTTAAATCCCCCTTCAGTATTCTTCATCCAGACAATGATCTCTTCCCTATTCCTCTCCTTGTGTTTGGCTGCACCTGTTATGTTCACATTCAAAGTGTCCAAAGACATAAGTTTGAACCAAAAGCCCACAAATGCATATTTCTTGGTTATTCCCCCACACAAAAGGAGTACTATTGTTTTGATCCAAAGACTGGCACTCGATATGTCTCCATGGATGTTACATTTGATGAACTTTCTCCTTTTTATGGGTCCTCTCAGGAAGGACATTGTCAACAGGGGGAGAATTTGTCACAAGTGTTTGGTCTTCCTCTCCCTGTCCCAGTTGAGTCTCTTGATGGGCCCGTGTCCTCACAAAATGAATCAGGGGGGGACCAGTCACTTCATTTTTCTTGTCCTAGTACTTCTATCTCTTTACCTCCTTGTCCTACCCACAATCCCAAGGTGTATTATAGGCAAAGGTCTAGGAATGAGCAAGTTGTTTCTCTTGCTGCAGATGAGTCTCATAACTTCCAATTGCAGATGAGACAATAGGTGCTATTTTAACCTCTTTGAAACCATCTTTCCCGAATCTTGATGTTCCTATTGCTGTTAGGAAAGGAAAACGGAAGTGCACTGTACACTGCATTTCCAAACACCTTTCTTATGACCTACTTTCTCCTTCATACTTTGCCTCTCTCTCTTCAGTTGCTTCTAACCCTATTCCTAGATCTGTGTCAGAAGCTCTTGAGATTCCAGAATGGAGAGATGCCATGCAATCTGAGATGGATGTCCTACACAAAAATGATACTTGGGAAGTGGTGGATTTGCCTGAAGGGAAGGATCTGATTGGTTGCAAGTGGGTCTTTATCATTAAATACCGGGCTGATGGGACTATTCAGTGGTATAAGGCCAGACTGGTTGCCAAAGGGTACACACAGACGTTTGGGATTGATTACTTGGAGACCTTTGCTCCAGTTGCGAAGATGACATCTGTGAAAGCTCTCTTATCTCTAGCAGCTCACTTTGATTGGCCCCTTTATTAGTTGGTTGTAAAGAATGCATTTCTGAATGGTGACTTACATGAGGAAGTCTATATGTCTCTCCCTCTAGGAATGTATGGAAATGAGATGCAAGGAAAGGTATGCAAATTGAAGAAATCTCTTTATGGCCTCAAACAGTCTCCTAGAGCATGGTTTGAGAAATTTAGAACATCACTTGTTAAATTTGGCTACACTCAGACACAGTCAGACCATACTTTCTTTGTGAAGAGAGGTGATTCCCTAGCAGTCTATCTCATTGTGTATGTTGATGACATTATTGTGACTGGTAATGATGCCTCAGGAATTCGTGCTCTTAAGTCTTTCCTTCGTACAAAATTTGAGATTAAGGATCTGGGGGAATTGAGATACTTCCTTGGCATAGAAGTTGCTGGATCCAAGAATGGGATTCTTATCTCCCAAAGGAAGTATGTCCTTGACTTGCTCTCTGAAACTGGGAAGATGGGTGCTAGACCAGCTGCTACTCCTATTGATATGAGTCACAAACTGTTTGCTTCAGATGGGACATTGTTGGAAGGCAATGGGGTTTTTCAGAGACTTCTTGGGAAGCTTCTGTACCTGTGCATGACTCGGCCAGATATTGCATATGCTGTTAGCTGTATTAGCCAGTACATGCATGCACCTAGAGATACTCATATGGCAGCTGCAGAACGAGTTCTGTGTTATTTGAAAGGCTCTCTGGGAAAAGGGATTCTATTTACCAAGCATGGACATCTGAAACTCGAAGCCTATACTGATGCTGACTGGGCTGGAAATATTGATGACAAAAGATCCACTTCAGGGTATTGCAGTCTGGTAGCTGGTAATGTTGTCTCTTGGAGGAGCAAGAAACAATCAGGTGTGGCCCGATCCTCAGCAGAAGCAGAATACAGGGCCATGGCACATGGAGTCTCTGAACTGTTGTGGCTAAGGTCATTGGTGGAAGAACTTGGGATTGATTATGACAAGCCAATGATGTTGTACTGTGATAATCAGATTGCCATCAACATTGCCCACAACCCCGTACAACATGATAGAACTAAACATATTGAGGTTGATAGACACTTTATTCGAGAAAGAGTCCATTCAGGTGAAGTGTGTCTTCCATTCATTACCTCTGAAGGACAATTGGCCGATTTTCTCACCAAAGGACTTCACAAGGCAAGGCTTCAGCATGACACTGGCAAGCTGGCCATGATTAACATCTATGCTCAGCTTGTGGGGGAGTGTAGAGAAGATGGGCCGAATGGCCCATAGGCTGTTATTGTATATTATCTTTATGTTCTTCTCTGTAATGGACCTTATTCTGGGCCCATACTCTTCTATGTTCATTTTTTGTAATTTCTTGTCCAACTAAGGACCTCTCTTGTAATTACTAAAAGATTAACTTAATAAAAGAGTATTAGAGTGTTAGAGGGAGGTTAAGTTCGAACTCCTCATCCTCTAACTCTCCTTGCCGCAGCTCTCTCTCTCTCTCTTCTTCTCTAATCTTCTCTAATCTTCTTTTGTTAGTTTTTCTGGTTTTCTAGCACAGTCCCATACTTCTAGGACTGTTTTTCAACTGGTGCATCTGAAGTTTTTGATTGATCCAATGATTTCTAAAATTTTCCTGTCCTAGAAGTACCTTCTGTTCCAGATCACTGTAGTTCATTAATCTTGTTTGAATGATGGTTGTGGATCTAGAGTTTTATTTGTACAACATACTATTACAGATTGAATAAGAGGAATATTTTAAATAGGAAACAATTAGTCGTACATTGGTCGTGGTCTATTGTTTCACTTTCTAGCTTGTGCCTGGTTTATTTTTTATTTTCTGAACTGGTAATTAAGTTATCTAGCATCTTGATAGGATACTTTGAGGCATAACAATTTTTGACTTATCATAAGAGGAATCTCGCTTTTATCTCTGTTGGAAGTTCAAAAACCATTATGCAATAATTTACCTCTCCAGTATGCATCTATATATATGGATATAACTTGTATAATAATGCACTACTTGGTTCTAATGTTATAGGTTCCTGTGGCAAATGGTAATGGATCATATCCTTTCTCAGTGGATGTTCCTAGAAATACAAGGTTCTTGTTTTCCAACAAAGCCATTACCCCATCTAAAGCTATTGCCAAATCAATTGTAAGAAAGCTTTTTCTATATTCTCTTTTATGGCTATTTTGTATATATCTGTTTTCAGTGTTATTGGGCATGCCAAGTCTTGTAACTAGTATACTCTCTATAAGAGGCTTAAGTACATTGGTTGTTTTTAGTATTTATATTCAATATCATTTCTTTGGCAACTCTACAGGTGTACCTTTTAAAGCCCGGGAGTTCGGCTCAACAGTACTTTGAGAAATTGGTCAACCTCTTGGAACAGTTTGTTTCCTGACATTTAATAGCTTATTTTATTGGACTTAATGCATTAGAGCTATTCATGAATTACCTTTTCTGTGCTGGTTTTTCATTGCTGCAGATATTATCATCCATCTAATGGAGGTCGCTGGACTTACTCACTAGAGCGTTTCTTGCGATATCTAGTGATCACTTTCCAGAAACGCCTCATGCATGAGCAACAGTAAGTTTATCACCTGGATGATTAAATGTGATCTATTCCACATCATATGCGTTCTTTTGTCCAATTTTGTTCTTATCCTAATGAAATTGATACAGGAGCAAGGATGACAATAGACGGGCTGAACTGTACTTGGGAAGACCAGAAAGAGCCTCTTTTGTGAAAGTAGTGCTAAAATTAATTGAACGTGGCCAGTATAGCAAAAATGAATCTCTTTCTGAGACAGTTGCTGCTGCAACATCCATTTTATCATATGTGGAACCTTCTTTGGTGCTTCCATTTATTGCATCTCGGTTCCACATGGCCTTGGAGACAGTAAGTAGCACTGCCTTCTTTTCTTATTGCTCAAATTGGTTTAGATTTTGTTTGATAATGTTCTTTGGTTTTATAGGAATTTGGGATTTACTCTCTTAGCCAAAACAAACTCTTCCCTTTGGAAACTATCCTTAATTGGCAGGCCAATAGAACAAAAGTAAGAGTTCTATTGATTTATGTCTTCTCACATTGATTTCTTCCATTTTTGTTCTATTCAGATGACAGCCACCCACCAATTGAAAACTGCTGTTACATCAGTAGCATATGCTGGGAGAGCCCTATTTCTTGCATCATTTTCATCATCTTCATCTAAAGCAGATGATCTTGGAAATACTGATGGATTTGTTGATCTTCTGATGATTTCTTTATCCAATACATTGCTTGGTATGGATGCTAACGATCCCCCTAAGACCTTGGCAACAATGCAATTGATTGGCTCTGTATTTTCCAATGTAAGCAGCAACTTTCATGATTGGTATGACTGCAGAAGGTCGTAAATGTTATAAAGCTTCTTTTTCATCTTCTGTTTCTGCATTTTCATTGCAGATAGCATCACTAGATGATAAAGATGGATCATCGTTTATGCCAACCATCAGCTTTTCTGAATGGCTTGATGAGTTCTTATGTCGCCTATTTTCTTTACTTCTACACTTGGAACCTAGCACTGTTTTGTAAGCAATGACATTCTAGCTGTTTCTTTTTGCTTACTCTGTAAGCTTCTTTATAGATTTATTATTTAGTTGATCTATGCTTGCATTGGTTGTCCTTCTATGCACATGCGTTTATGTTTTTCCGTTTTTGGTACTGCAGGAATGAAGGTGCCCACACATCAGCATCATCAGGAACTTTCTTGGTTGAAGATGGTCCTTTTTACTTTTGCATGCTGGAGATCTTACTAGGAAAACTGTCAAAACCTTTATATAACCAGGTTTTGAGTTTTTATTTGTATATTTTGTTGCAATTGTTTGGAAATTTAATTTTATTCCTCCCTCCACAGATTCAATCTCTTAGGTTTCTCTTTTTATCATATTCTTGCAGGCCTTGAAGAAAATTTCTAAGTTTGTCACCACAAATATTCTTCCTGGAGCTATTTCAGAGGTTGGACTCCTTTGTTGTGCATGTGTTCATTCTAGTCCAGAAGAGGCATCCATTCACATCATTGAACCGATCCTGATGTCCATCATATCCTCCTTAAATGGAACACCTGCTACGGGTTTTGGTGGAAGAGGAATTTCTGGTGCCTCAGTTTCAACCAAGGTTTCTCTTGTTCATAGTACTAATTCACTTCTCTGTATTACCTGGATTCATTTCATGAATTCCAAACTGTATTGCAGGCAAAACCAACACTTTCTCCAGCTTTGGAAACAGCAGTTGATTATCAATTGAAATTGTTATCAGTTGCCATTAGTTATGGAGGTGCTGTGCTTCTTCGCTACAAGGACCAATTGAAAGAAGCGATTGTTTCTGCCTTTGAAGCACCATCTTGGAAGGTTTTGTGTTGGCTAGTGATATAGTGAAGTTCTCTGCAAACTATTTTCTTTCTTATAAATGGCCACTTTCTTATAAAAGAAATGATTTATAGAGTGATATTTTTTAGGCAAGTAAAATTGCTGTTTTAACAGAATGAGGAAAGGGGACAGAAGGTTCATATGTATATCTGGTCAGTGAATAACTATGAAAGAAGCAATTGTTTCTGCCTTTGAAACACCATCTTGGAAGGTTTTATGTTGGATAATGGCATGGTGAAATTCTTTGCAAACAATTATTTTACTTTAAATGGCCACTTGCTGAAAAAGGAAAAAAGTTTCCAAGTAATTTTTTGGGTGAGCAAAGTTGTTGTTTTAACGAAATGAGGAAAGGGGGCAAAAGGTCCATATATAGAGTAGGAGTATATCTGGTCAATGAGTAACTATGAGCAGTCATTGACAAAACAGAGTACATCAAAGAGGGGTACAAGATAAATTTCAAAGAAACTGGGTCTGGAATCATGTGAACTAATTCCCTTGGATTCCTTCAAGATGGAGGACTCTAAGGGAAAAAGGAACATGTTGCTGATCTTTGGCGCAACGGAAATATTTATGAATTATTGTAAATTTTTGCTATATTCCTACCTGTAGAAAACCTGACAGGTTTGCCATATGATAGGTCAATGGAGCTGGTGATCATGTTCTTCGATCCCTCCTTGGAAGCTTGGTCCTCTATTATCCTATTGGCCAGTATAAGTATGTTCTCTTTTCATTATCACGTCTTTTTGACTCAACATTGCTCACTTTTGTTTCACCTGCCAATTTACTAAATATCTTCTGATTTTTAGGTGCATCTCACACCATCCTGATGCTGCTGTATTAGAGGAATGGATCAGTGCAAAAGGTTATCAAAATGAAGATCAGTCATTGAGCCCCAAATGGCACATCCCCAGTGATGATGAAATATTATTTGCAAATGAACTCTTGAATCTACATTTTCAATCGGCTTTAGATGATCTTCTAAGAATATGCCAGACCAAATTTCACTCTGATCCAGGTAAACCTTATATTCTATCTAAAGCTTCATTGTGCTGCAGTCTAATATATTCTATTTTAATTTCATGGAAATATGTAATTATGTCCAAACTATATAATGCAGTGCTACCTCATTTAAAACTGTTTTGGTTTTATTGGGTATCACAGCTGGAGTATTTCATGAAATTGAAATTTAAAATATCCAAAAATTTTAAATTATCATCATCGTCATCACCCATGCCTTATCCCAAATTCCTAACTATATGGGGTCGGCTACATGAATCCTGTTTTTCCAATCCTTTCTATTTAAAGGCATATATCGTTTGATAAACTAAATACAAAATGAAGATGGTATCAAGGAACCATTAACAAAGCATTTAAGCTTTTAAGCTCTTTGAGGAAAGCTCTCTATTACAAGAACTGGCTTTACAAGCTCTCTATCCTGTAATTACAAGAACTGGCTTTACAAGCTCTCTATCCTGAACACTCCCGCAGTACCAGAGGTCCTGGATTTCCTAGGCTACAACCATCAAAATTCAGCTTGATAAAACCATTTTCAGGGTGCCTCCAATCTACCACAGGCTTCTCCCTAAAAGCATGCCTATGGATCCATGTCACTCAAGAAACAACCATTTTTAAGTCTCCTACTTCCAAATGTTGGAAATTTGATTGCTTTGCAAGTCTTAATCCTTGCAGCAATGCCATCAGTTAAGCCTTTAATGAGTCTCACAATCCTAAAGGTCCTGAAAACATGGTGAACACCCTGCCCGCACACATGTCAGAGATGCATGGATTGAATTCAAATTTGAATCAGATTGATATTCGATCCATTTGCAGCCCTACTAATTGTTCACCCTCTGATTGTGTGAGAGTTGCCTTGCATCAAAACATTGTTATAGTTCAATGTCTTCCCTAATTTCAACCCCTGCACTAATGCCATGAGTTCTGCTTTGATCAACTTAACTTCACCTGTAGGTCCTGAATAAACTGTTTAAATTTCCCTTTCATGGTTTCTGATGACACCCCCTACTGCCAATCCTGGATTACCCAAACTGCATCCTTCAAAATTCATTTTAATGTATTTAGGTGGTATGGGAGACCTGTAGAGACATGGTGACTGCCACGGTTATGCCATCTTCTTTCTTTCCTCTTTTCAATTCTAATTTGTGAATTCATATGAATTTTCATGCTTCTGTCAATTTCACTTTGTTCTCCATAAGCACATGTGAAGTTGCAGTTCCTGAAAATAGGTTATAATTTGTCTTGCAGGGAATGAGAAGGAGCACCTGAAAGTTACACTTTTACGTATTGATTCTTCACTGCAAGGTGTCCTCTCTTGTTTGCCTGATTTCCGTCCACCATTTACCAATGGAAGGGTTGAAGATTCTAGCAACCATTCTTTCCTAATAGCTGGGGCATCAGGTTCAACTGTTGGCAGCTCTGAACTGCGGGAAAAAGCTGCTGAGATAATACATATGGCTTGCAAGTAATTCTAGTTCCAGGATTTATTTTCATGTAACTTCCCACCTTTCTATACCAAATTTGATTTTCTAAGCCTCATATATGGACATTGAGCAGATACTTATTGGAGGAAAGATCAGATGATAGCATCCTTTTGATTCTCATTATTCGTATAATGGATGCTTTAGGAAACTATGGTATGGATACTACATTTAAATAGAGTACGTTTTTGTACAGTACAGGCTACTCACAGTTGCTCATATTCTCATGCAATACCTTTTGTTACCTGTCATACAGGGAGCTTGGAATATGATGAGTGGTCAAATCACAGACAAGCCTGGAAACTGGAATCTGCTGCCATAATAGAGCCTCCAATAAATTTCATTGTATCATCTCATTCTCAAGGGAAAAGAAGGTGAAGAATCCTCCTATCAGTATATGTCCTTATTTTCATATTGAAGAACTTATTTTAGTTTTCTGAATGCTTTCTTTTGTTCTTTTCCAGGCCCAGATGGGCACTTATTGACAAGGCATACATGCATAATACATGGAGATCATCACAATCATCTTACCATCTGTTTCGTACTAGCAAGAATATATCTCCCTCAGATCAAGTGGCTCTTTTATTGGATGACCTTCTGAACCTTTCTTTGCATAGATATGAAACTGTTCGTATGTGAGTAACAGTTCCTCTATATTTTTATTAAAATGATCAGTATTTGTTTCTCTATGGTTCTGCTAAAATTATCAATAGTGGTTAGTCTACTATGATAGTTCAAAGGAAAATTTTCAAATAACACTGTTATTTAGCATGCAATACCTATTCTATTTTGAAAATTCTTTATATAGCCCATTGGGGAGGTAGATGCAGCAAATATCAAAGTGTTTTCTTTGTTAAGGGGTTGAGGATAGCAGTACACCTGTGTTTTTCTCTTTTTATTTTCTAATCAAAAGTGGATTGGTTTTGGAAAGATGATTGGATGGGGATTGGTAGGTTGTGTGATATTTGCCCAAAGCTTTACAATCTAAGTGAGAAGATAATATCAATTGCTCAATGTTTCAAATTTAATCAAGAGTTGTGTGATTCCAACATTAGAAGACCTCTATTTGATTGGGAAATGGTGGAACATTTGAGGTTGTAAGTTAAACTTCAAGCTTTGAAGTTTGGAGGTTGATAGAGCCTAGAGGAGATTTAAGGTGGTGGAGGGAGTGCAGAAATGGATATTTTACGGTTATATCCTATAACAACTGTTTGACTAGGAATCAAGTGGAAAAAACTAATCTGAAAAGGGGGAGCTTGGTTGCACTAAGGTTGGAAATGCTTGTTTGGCTGGTTGCATTGGATAGTATACTAGCACAAGATCACTTGAAAAGCAGAGGAATGCAGCTTGTTAAGAGGTGCTACTTATGTAGAAGTGCTTCATCTCTTGGTGCTCTGCAACTTCTCAAAATGTATTTGGAGTTTCTTCAGCTTATTTGGTTCAGTCAGGTGGGTTCCTAGAAGTCCTATGGAGATTTTTTCTTGCTGTTCAGTTTTAACTGGGAGTATCAAAGATAAAATTGCATGGTCCTGTATGATTTATAAATGAAAAAAAAGGAAAAATAGTGTAATCCCACATTCCATTTGTGTTTTTTTTTTTTTTTTTTTTTTTCCGGAGACCAGGAAGGAGAGGAATAGAAGAATCTTCGTGGATAAGGCAAGATCCAAAGAGGAGCTGTGCTTGACTATTGGGAGAAGAATCTTGGACTGGATATTGATTCTTCCTGAGTTTTGTCTTTGGATTTGGAATGGAGGGTTTGATGCATTGGATTTTGTTTTCCTTTCTTCTTGTTTTGGTGAGCTCTCATCACCTCTTTGCTTGTATTTGGTGCGAGAAAATATAGTAGTAAGCATGGTTTAAAGTATCGATACACCCAATACACATGAACAGGCATATCGAGTGTTTCACTACTTTATAACTTTCTTATTTTAAGTTTCTTTTTTGTTTTTTTTTTTTCAAAATTGCATCAGGGGGTCGGTTTTAAGCATGCCTACCACCTGAAAATAGTCAAAGTGCGAAACACTCCTTATTTGGGGTCTATATTGTGATTCATGTATAAATTATGTGTCTATGCTCTATTGTCAGATTCAAAAATGTCCCAAGTTCTTGAGTTCCATAAAATTGGAAGCTGAAAAGTAAACATGCTGCTCCATCTTCTATTGTTTCTACAAAGAATAAACAAGCTGAAAAATAATGAATAAATTACACATTTATTGTTTCTATGAAAATTAATTTTATTTTTTGATAAACAATCCCAACAAGTGAAATATATTAAAATATAATCAAAATAGATACAAAAAAGAATAAGGGAACATGAATCTCTGACATATAAGCTTATGATTATGCTGCTCCCATATTTGGAAGCCATTACCTTCAGGTTCCTTTTCTTGTGCCTCCTTTGCTTTCTTGTGCTCCTCTCCATTGCCTCAACCTTTTCATAACAAGGAAGTTTGGTCCAAACTTGTCCCTCCTAAAGTTGGAGCCCTTTGTTGGGAAGTCTCCCTCGGGAAAATCAACACTTTGGATGTTTTGCAAAAAAGAAGGCCTAGTCTTTGTGTCTCTCCTAACTGGTGCACCCTATGCAAAGCTAACGAGGAAAGTTGCTACCATATACTAATCACTTGCCCTTTTGTTGTAGGCCTTTGGGAAAGGCTTTTTGATCTTTTTGGGTGCAGGTGGACAAAACCGGTGCAGATTTGCAATCTTTTTTGATCCTACAACTTTCAGGTGGCCAAAGAGAAGAAGAAGAGTTTTGTGGAGGTGTGTTAGAGCGGCTTTGGTGTGGACTGTGTGGGAGGTACGAAATGCTAGGATCTTTAATGACAAGGAGAGGAATCAAACATGTGTGTTAGAAAGTATCTTATGCAGGGCCATAAGTTGGGTAAAATCCTTGGATCTGTTTTCCACCTACACTTTCGATGACATAAGGAGAAATTGGGAACAACTAGCTAAAAGTTCTGCAATCAGAAGCAAGGCAGTGGTGGATTGGAAGCCTCCTGATGCAGGCTTCATTAAACTAAGTTTTGATGGCAGTAGTTTGGGCAACCCGGGTCCATCTGGAATAGGGGGAGTCTTCAGAAATGATGAGGGTCAGATTGTAGCTATATTTTCTGGTCCTATAGGGTGGGGAGACTCTGTAAATGCAAAACTCCAAGTTGTGTTACAAGGAGCAGAATATGCAAGAGAGTTGCCAGTGGAGCATTTAATGATTGAAGGTGATTCCAAATTGGTTATTGGATGGAAAAAAGAACCAGAAACGGCAGCCTGGCCGTACAGGGGGGCTTTGAGAAGATTTAAGTGGCTGACTTCAAATATTTAAGTTACAGTTCAATGGGAAAGAAGATCGGCAAATGGGCTGGCAGACCTTCTAGCTAAACAAGGAGTACATAGGAATCAGCTCTTTTGGGCTCAATTGTAAGCTTTATGATGTAGTTTGGAGGCTGCACCTCGCGACTCTTTGTGGGGAATTGTATGATGAATACTTAGTTCTTTATTTAATAAAATTTTCATTATCATTATCTATCAAAAAAAAATTATGCTGCTCTGTACAACCAAAATACTAATCCATTTAGTAGGAAAATGCAGTCTATTAAGCCTGTGAAATTCCTTCAAAATGAGAGACTGATCTGCAAGGACAGAAATGAAATCTGAGCAAATAAAAAGACTTCTCCTGTTCTCTCTTTCCAGAATCGTCAACAAACCGTACAAAGTACAAGCTTCCATAGGAGATACCCTCTAGGGATAAAGCCACCAAATGTCCAAAGCCTTTACAGAAGAATTCCTAGACAGCTAAGTTACCTCATTGTTGCCAGAAGGGGTACTCAATCAACCCAAACTGGGCTTGACATACTTCGTATGTTAGGAATAGAGTTGTCTTTATCCATCAGGTGATCAACTGTCAACATTTTGTCTAAGAATGCAAGCCAAAGGCATGCCTCTGCTTTAGGCAGGCTCATCTGTCTCCAAATGTTTTTGGCCTAAGATAACTTACACATTACTATAGAATGTTTAAGAGTTAAGACAACAATCCAGTGCCATGGAGGCACAAGAACATAGTAAGGGATATCAGGAGGTTAATAAGGTACTTAAGGGCTCTCATCAGGTGGATATGGTGACCAGTTGATAAAATGTTATTCAATACCAATGTTTAGACAAGATTTTCCTCCTATAAAGATGCACTTTCATTTTGCAAGGAAATGGCTTTTGCCAAACTCATTAGAAATCTTTGTCTCTCAGTTTCATTCCAAATAAACTCATTGTATAAGGCCTGTGATTAGAAAAAACTCATTATATTTCTATTTTAGTAATTAAGATGCACGTGCATCCTTTTCAGTTGTTTTCATGTTCTCGTGTCATTCATGGTTTATTATAGATAATGATGTTGAATTGGTCAACAGACTCGCTGGAAAGTCTCTCTTGAAGATTCTCAAGCGTTGGCCATCTATGATTTCGAAGTGTGTTATCACCCTTACTGACAATTTACGAGATCCAAATACACCAGAACATGTGGTGCTAGGTTCTTGTGCAGTCCTTGCTACACAAACTGTTCTTAAGCATTTAACAATGGTAATTCTCTGCAATAAAGTGATTTCTCAACGACAAATAAAGGGATAAAATGTTGATTGCCTGTTTTCTTTCTAATATTTTCAGGATCCAAAATCCTTCTCCTCATTTCTCCTAGGCATCCTTGCAAGGTGAGTTTTTTTTTCATGCCACTGGCCTTGCTTGTAATGGGTTCATTTTGGCATCTTTCTTGATGTTGATATAAGTTACACATATCCAAAAACTTATTTGTTTTCATTTGTTAATTTTTCTCTTAAGCTCCCATCATGAATCACTGAAAGCTCAGAAAGCTATCAATGAGGTAATATCTCTTGTAGAAAGATTGAGAGGATATTTGTCACATTTATGTTGTTTAATATTATCTATTTGTCAACAGCTTTTTGTCAAATACAACATACACTTCTCCGGAGTTTCCAGGAATGTTTTCAGGATACCAGACAATTCAGATGAACCAAAATTTGCAGATTTGGTTTCTCAGATTATTGCTATGAGCTTTGATACAACTGGCTTGCATTGGCGGTAATGCTTATATTTTATTTTACGTGCCTGATAAATCTGTATACTGTTTGTATACCAGCATCAAACACATTTCTGTGACAATTTTGATTATTTGTCTAGTTGGTTGGAAACGTATCAAGCAATGGTCATGAAAGCTGAAGTCTCCTTTCAATGCACGTGTTATTCTATCTATGCACTAACAATCACCATTATTATTTTATACATGCACATTTATTTCTTACTTCACAAGTTTCTTTTTCTTTTCCAGGTATAATCTTATGGCTAACCGAGTATTGCTATTATTAACTATGGCTTTTAGGGGTGACCCAAATTCATCTTCAAAAATCCTCAGTGAAACTGCTGGTCAGTGTACATCATTCAGTGATATCCAGTTGGAGCGACATACTCATCAGCATCATCTTATCATTCTTGCAGCTGACTACAACTGTTTCTTGCTTCTATTTTCTCCACATTGTGACATGAAACTATGTCTTTTCAGGTCATTTCTTAAAGAATTTGAAAAGTCAACTTCCTCAGACAAGGATACTCGCAATCTCAGCTCTAAATACTCTGTTGAAAGAGTCACCGTACAAAATTTCTTCTCCAGAGCAGCAACATTTGTCGAGGCAGTTAGAAGGGAATACCAAATCTTCCCTTGAAGGGGCACTAAGCCAAATTTTTCAGGAAGAGGGATTTTTCAGTGATACACTGAACAGTCTTTCTCATGTCCATATAATCACTGACACTGATAGCAATTCTTCACGAGGAAGTCATGCATCTTCTTTCCAGAGCCTTGCAGATAAGTCAATCACTCGTTTCTATTTTGACTTCTCAGCTTCATGGCCACGGACTCCTAGTTGGATTTCTTTGTTGGGAAATGATACTTTTTACTCAAACTTTGCACGGATTTTTAAACGCTTGATTCAAGAATGTGGGATGCCAGTTTTATTGGCACTTGAGAACACATTAGGGGAGTTTGCAAATGCTAAAGAGAGGTCAAAGCAGTGTGTTGCTGCTGAAGCATTGGCTGGGGTATTGCATTCTGATATTGATGGTCTTGTGGAAGCATGGGAGAACTGGCTAATGGTCCAACTTCAGAAGATCATTCTGGCACCATCTGTGGAATCAACACCAGAGTGGGCAGCATGCATACGTTATGCGGTTACAGGAAAAGGAAAATATGGAACAAGAATTCCTCTTCTGAGGCAAAGGATCATGGAATGTTTGGTTACACCTTTACCCCAAATGGTGGCTACCAATGTAGTTGCTAAGCGCTATGCTTTCCTTTCAGCTGTTTTGATTGAGATCTCCCCACCTAAAATGCTAATGGAGGAGATTCAATTCCATGATAAACTTTTGGAAGAGTTATTGGACAATATGAGCCATTCATCTGCACAAGTAAGTTGGAAATAATTTTTGAATTTTGGTGATTTTGAAACAATTTTTGTCATATTTGTTTAATTTAGGCATACATGGTTTATTGGGCATTTATTCTGGCTAAACCACCATTTTATATTAGTGATGTATAAGGTTCAAATTTTCAATATCATTGGCAATATTTTCCCTAGGAAATTAGACATTTCAAGGATATATTGCAAATATTACTGCATATATTGGAAATGGCCTACAATGAGTACTGCCTCATTTTCTAGAAGTTTTTTTTTTTTTTTTTTTTTATAGTAAAATAAATATTTTGTTAACAAGGGAAAGGAGAATTTAAAAGTATAGTGTATGATGAAACACTCAGCTATAAAAGACAGGTTTATCTTTCAAACAAAATGTACTAAATCCACAAGTCTATAGAGCATATATAATAAGTCCAAGATTTTCCAGAATTGACTCCCAAAAATGCTCTTGTCACATCCTCAATTTGGATGAGAAAGTATCCAGTACAACAAAGAGAGCAGATATTGCAAAAATACATCTCTCATTCTTATACTTCCCTTAGTAATGACCCTGCTCCTTTCCCTACAAATTCCCCAACAGACTACAAATGAACTGGTATTTGAGAAAATCTCAGTTTTATTTTTCCTACATGCCAAGGATGGCCACCTTGGAAAAATTTCATGTGGTGATGAGGGATGCATCTTGCTTAGTTGCTTTTCCTAAATAATGAATCATCATCATCATCATCATCATCATCATCTAAGCCTTGTCCGAACAGTATACAGTTGGTTACATGAATCCTGTTTCACCATTTCATTCTGTTCAGAGACATATCAATAGTTAAATTTTGGGTGCTCAAATTGTTTCTTAATACTTCCACCCAAGTCCATTTTGGTCCGCTTCTAGCTCTTTTAACCCCTTAACTTGTAACAGATCACTTTCTTAACCAGTTCTGTAGATGGTCTTCTATACACAATACCAAACCATCTTAACTATCTCTTATTTTATCACCTACTGGAACTACTTCTAGGTACCTTCATGTGGCTTCATTTCTAACCTCCCTTTCTAGTTTTATCACTCATCCAAGCATGTGCTTTATGCCACACTCATTTTTTGGATATGCTGTTTACTGACTGCCCTACTTTCTAAATAACAAATAACCAAATGAAATAAGTCCAGTGAAGGGACCACACTAGAAGAGATGAATAAGTTACATATCATCTCCCTTGTGGTGCTTGCACATCACAAAAAAGCTAGCTAACTAGAAACTCTGACTCTTCAAATGCTTGAGAGTCAAAATTCTATGCAAAGAAACAAGCCACACAATTACCTCAAAACTATTTTGAACTGGAATTCTCCATACCTTCATTGAAATGATTCCATCTGATTTCTTGAAAGGCCTCATGTTGGAAGGCTTAATACTGGTCTCCACTAATTTGGACAGAAATATAAAGCAATTTGCCTGTTAGTACAGACAGTTAATAAGAGAGGTAAAGGAACTGGTGTGACAGCCAAGGATAAGTTTCCTTTGGGTTCAGTAATCAGCAAATAGGACCTAGGTGCTTTTAGAGCTTTGGATTGCAAAAAGTTACTCCCCCCCCCCCCCCCCAAAAAAAAAAAAAAAAAAAAAGATTGACCATGGAAGTTTTTGCACCTTTTCCCTTTTTTGTGTGGATGGGCTGGGTACATTCATAAACATAATTTTATGGATGCCCCCGCATACATAGATATAGGTGTTATTAAATAAATTTACTTAAAAATAAAAAAACATATAATGTAATTTTTTACCTGTGACCCACTGACTGAGTCAAGTGGGTAAATGGTTCAACAACCTAGTTAGTGGGTTGTTGACCAAGTCAATGATTTTTTTAAGTAAGGGTTTGTTTATGGTTAACCCGAACTAGAATCATGGCTGGGTAAGAGGTTAAATAGACCAACAGGCAGGGTTAAGAACATGTTGAAAACACTAGTTCTTTGTTTATAAATCGATAAAATTAATCAGTTTCCAATTAAAATAGAAAATGAGAAGGCTATGCACATTACCAATCAGTTGAAAAATCTTGAATAGGCATCCAAAAGTACGTAATCAAGAAGCACAAACAACTTCGCTTGGTGGAATATGAAAGAATGGTAGGATCCATCTAATGGACGCTAAAAAGGTTGCAGAATGGGTGGGCGAATTTCAAAAATTTTCCTACCTTCTTCCAACTGGGAATTATATTCCCTAAATTTAGAATACAATATTCAAGGATCTTACTTGAACCATAATAGAACCAGATCTTAACCAAAAGGAAAAAGGGAGGATTATACCTGATCCGGAGAAGCAGTATCTCCCAAAGTTGGTGTTCACGCCCAAAGAGGACACCAAGATCCACTCCTACTGAATATGACACAGCTGTAGGTGGAATGAAACCAGTAGAGTGCGTCCTACACACTAGATCCTTCTCAAGAACCCTCTAGAAACTCTGAGCACCAAATCTTTTACAGTCTTTTCTGCAAGACTGATCTACACACCGGCTACATGGGTTCGGCCTAGCCTTTATTACGAGGCCTAGCCGAATTCTCTGGAAAAGCTCAGTGAACCCTTCCCATCACATGGACCCTATGGGCCCAACACTTACATTAAGTGGCCTTGGGCCAAGCCATCTTATAAAAACCCAGGGACTGTGGGCAGGTGCAAGATTAGCCCATTAGGTACTATCCTAAATGGTCTTACACTTAACCTCTCAGCCCTTAATGATCAAGCACTGCCCGACAAGAGAGGACAAGGAACAGTGCCACACTCTCTACTCACATGGATCCCAGGAATTAAAACCATTTGCAAACATTTTGAAACCGTACATATATATATCATGTATAAATTTTGCAAAACAAAATTCCAACGATTGAAATCAACTACCGGCAGTTTGGTTTCCATTAGAGAGAGTGCATTCCTAATCATTACCTTTGTCCGACAAAGGGGCTGATCCTGTCACTATGATCACCCACTCAGATGAATTCTCAGACTGCCCCAACATGCCCAGGTTTTGACCCCCGCTAAGGATCTCACTGATTGGCATATCAAAGACAGCCCGATCTGACACATAGTGAAGTGTCATAATCGAGTCTAGGGGTCAGGTGTAACTTTCCAGTTTTGCCCATCTGTCTCCAAGGTCCAGGGCAATACTGGAAATCTGGTTCGGTTCAAGGATTCAAATAATCCTATACTGCATGTGCCTTGGGTCTTACCCTGGTGGCCGAGACAGGCCATCCCAACACTTGATGGCACACTAGTATCAGCCTTGGCATGATAAATCTCCTCAGACTTATCGAATGGTTGTGAACATTTAAAACTAACACGAGTCTCTATAAGTGTCCAGTTTTAAGGTCTTACACAGAATTATATCAAACAACATGAATCAAACATGCACTTTATTTATTTACACTAAATGTCAAAAGTACATCAAATCGGATTGAAGCTAAGGGCATACGAAATTGTCTAACAGCTCCCACTTGCACTTAGGTCCAATCTTGTACAAGCCGGAAGTCCCATACTTTCCACGTGTTTCTCAAACACCTTCTATGTCACTTGCTTAGTCAATGGGTCTACCACATTATCCGCTGATGCTACCTTCTAAATTAGGACGTCTCCTCTACCAACGATCTCCCGTAGTATGTGGTACTTCCTCTCGATGTGCTTTGACTTCGAGTGGGCCCGAGGCTCTTTATCCTGGGCGATCGCTCCATTGTTGTCACACAACAACAGGATGGGTGATGTGCTGGACGGAATCACTCCCAATTCGTGTATGAATTTTTTCATCCACACGGCTTCTTTGGCAGCTTCACTTGCGGCAATGTACTCGGCCTCGGTTGTGGAATCTGTAGTGGACCCCTGTTTGCTGCTTTTCCAGCGCTGCTTTTCCAGCAAACAACACACGATCCTATTGTGAAAACATACCCAGATATAGACTTTCTATCATTTGGATTCGACTGGAAATCGACATCGGTATACCCTAGAACTTGTAGTGAACTACCATCGAATACCAGACAAAACTCTTTTGTCCTACGAAGGTATTTAAGTATGTTCTTCACAGCAGTCCAATGCTCCTGCCATGGGTTGGTTTGGAATCTGCTTACCAAACTCACCGCCTGAGCAATGTCCGGGCGAGTGCACAGCATGGCATACATGATGCTCCCTACGACTGAGGCATAGGGAACGTCTCTCATGCCCTCAATCTCCTCAGAAGTCTTGGGAGACATCTTCTTGGAGAGAGTGACTCCGTGCCTGAAAGGAACGTTTCCTTTCTTGGAGTTCTCCATGCTGTATCTTTTGACAATTTTGTCAATGTAAGCAGCCTGGGATAATCCAATTATCCACTTCAATCTATCTCTATAGAGTCGAAGACCCAGTATGTATGAAGCTTCTCTAAGATCTTTCATGGAGAACTGTTGTGATAGCCATACCTTGACCGAAGTCAACATTCCTACATCATTCCCAATGAGTAGGATATCGTCCACGTACAATACCAAAAAGGTGATCTTATCCCCACTGGACTTCTTGTAAACACAAGGCTCATCTGGATTCTGTTCAAAGTCAAATGTTTTGACGGCAGAATCAAAACGGATGTTCCAACTCCTAGAAGCCTGCTTAAGTCCATATATAGATCTATTAACTTTACATACCACGTGTTCCTGACCAGCAGCAATGAAGCATTGCGGCTGTTGCATGTAGATATCTTCACTAAGATCTCCATTTAGGAACGCGGTTTTGACATCCATCTGCCAAATCTCGTAGTCATGGTACGCTGTTACAGCTAGCAGGATCCTAATGGCCACGGGCGAAAAAGTTTTCTCATAATCGATGCCTTTTTTCTAAGTGTATCCTTTTGCCACCAATCGAGCTTTGTAGGTCTCAATCTTGCCATCGGGGCCCTTCTTCCTCTTGTAGATCCATTTGCAACCAATTGCTTTTACCCCGGAGGGTGGATCTACTAGAGTTCAGACTCCATTGGTCTCCATCGAGTCCATTTCAGCTCTCATGGCCTCCACCCACTTCTGGGAATCTATGTCTAACATAGCTTCCGCGTAAGTCACGGGATCCTCCTCACTAGTCAAGGCTTCCACTAGGTAACTATCCTGATTATAACCATATCTGACTGGTGGCCTGGATACCCGAGTGGATCTTCTAGGTTGGTCACTACCTGGGATGTGTGGGACATCTCCCACTGCTCCTGGGCTCTCCTCATCAAGAACTATTTTCTGACGATGGGTGTCCGGGATGTATTCGGTTTCTAAGAATTGGGCATTTCGACTACAAAACACTTTTTGCTCACTTGGGTCAGAATAGATAACCCACCGAATCTTTTGGGTAGCCTATAAATAGGCAACGACTCGTTTTGGATTCCAACTTGTCTGCACTTTTTCTTTTAACGTATGTAGGACAACCCCAAATCTTCAAGTGTCTTACACTTGGCTTCCTTCCAGTCCATAGTTTATATGGAGTTTTCAGAACCGATTTGGTTGGAACCCTATTTAGCACGTAGATAGCAGTCTCTAATGCGTATCCCCAAAAGGATGTGGGTAATTATGAGTGTATGAGAAGTGACTGACCATGTCCAACAAGGTCCTATTCCTCCTCTTTGAAACACCGTTGAGTTGAGGTGTAGCAAGAGGAGCTAATTGTGATACTATCCTGTTGACCTTTAAGTAGTTCCTGAATTCGTCAGAGAGATACTCGCCACCTCGATCTAGTCGAAGGGCCTTAATTTCTCTCCCTAACTGTTTCTCGACTTCCTGTCTGAACTCTTTGAACTTTTCAAAGGATTCAGAGTTGTGTCTCATTAGGTACACGTAACCATATCGTGAAAAATCATTTGTAAAGGTGATGAAATACACGTGTTGATTTCGTGTCCTAACACTCAGGGGACCACATACATCAGTATGTATTAGGTCAAGTGTGCCTGCAGATATTTCAGGCTTACCGTCAAATGGCCGCTTAGTCATCTTACCTTGGTGGCAAGGCTCACAAGTGGGAAGATTTTCTACGGTTAGAAAATCCAAAGGACCATCTTTTACCAATCTTGTGATTCGGTCAACACCGATATGGTCAAGTCGGTAATGCCAAAGGCACGTGGGATTCACTGTATCACGTGTCCTTTTCTTGGGATTTTTGACCGACGTAGTTTCGGTTAAGTTAGTTTCCAGAGAAGGATGTAGAACATAGAGACTGTTCTCCAGTTCCCCACATGCGATGAATTTGTTATTCCGTTTAACAGTAATCATATTACTAAAATAAATAGTATATCCATCAGCACACAGTTTAGAAACAGAAGTTAAATTTCTTCTCAAGTTCTGTACATAAAGACAGTCTTTAAGTACAAGCATTCCTTCTCTAAAAACTAATTCTACGGTTCCTATTGCCGCAGCTACAACACTTGCAGTCGTTCCTAAGAATGGTGTCACTTCGCCTTCACTCAATCTTCTGCTAACTTTGAACCCTTGCAGTGAGTTACGCGCATGAGTTGAAGCCTCGGAGTCAACACACCAGGACAAAGAAGTAACTAACATATTAGTTTCTATGACACAAGTTTCGACGTTACCTTTCTTAGATTCTAGGTAGGTAGGACAGTTCCTCTTCCAGTCGCCGGTCTGCTTGCAGAAGTGACAGGCATCAGATGCCTTATTTTTCTTCTGCTTCTTGGTTTTGGTAGCTTTCTTCTAGGGCTTCTTTGCCTTTCTCTTTTTCTTTCCCGATTTGTTAGCTTCAGCAAGCATAACCATAGGCTCATCCTTCTTAAGTAGATCCTCGACTCTCTGCAACATATCGCTGAGTTACTGGACGCAGACATTCAGCTTATTCATGTTGTAGTTCATTGTGAATGCATTGAAGGAAGAGAGCAAAGAATTCAGGATGGCATCCACTTGCGTACCAAGATCTAGCCCGGATCCAAGGGCTTCGAATTCGTTAATGTAGCTCATCATCTGAAGACAATGGTCATGAATTTTCTGCCCTTTGGACATCTACGCGGTCATGAACTGTTTCAGGACCTTCTGTCGAGTAGAACGGTTCTGCTCTTCATACATTGTCTTTAGACTGTCCAATATGTCCATGGCTAGTTCGATCTGATCGAACTGCCTCTGTATTGAGTTGTCTAGTGAGGCAATGACAAAGCAACGGGCTAGGGGGTTTTTATCCTCCCAATCTTGGTAGTCCCTCCTACGGGCCTCAGAAGCCCTATCTCCCGGACGCTCCGGGGCAGGATTTTTCACTACTTTATCTAACTTTCCAGAAGTTAGGACCTGCATAAGATTTCTGTACCAATCGGCATAGTTTGGGCCCTTAAGCTTGTTATCGTCTAGAAGCTTTGCGAATTGTCCGTTTGCCATTTTCTGATAAAACAGCAAAGACGTTAGTCCACAACCTTAGTTTGATTCATGTTACTTACATAGATATGGTTTTTAACCTATGTTCCATTCCCATTTGTTCATCTCTGAGATTTCCCTCATTTCTCAGTGACGGAGACGACGAAATGTCTCTGGAAATGTGGGAAATCACATGGGGTGCGTGATGCCAATTGTTTCAGCCAGTTAGTTTCTTTCTTTTTTATTAGTTTGTTACTAGGGAGTGCCACCAAGGGCATACTTCTAATCTCCCATTCCTTTTATATTAAGTTCATACAAATAACTAAACTGGCGGCAGCCAGAATGGTTACATAGAAGCCCTTGTAATCATTCAAGGAGAGAGAGACGAGAGAGAGAAAGAGAAGAGAAGAGAGAAAAGAGGAGAAGAGGAAGATTTGATTGAGAGAGACAAACCAAAAAACCATTCTGGCTGCCGCCAGTTTAGTTATTTATGTTAACTTAATATAAAAGGAATGGGAGATTAGAAGTATGCCCCTGGTGGCACTCCCTAGTAACAAACTAATAAAAAAGAAAGCAACTAACTGGCTGACTGCATCTTGGGTTGACAACACACTAACAACAACTATAAAATAACAATTAAATAATCCTCACAACACTCCCCCTCAAGTTGGGCTGAATATGTCTATCATGCCCAGCTTGTCACATAACTCATTGTGCTGTGATTATGGAAGTCCTTTTGTGAGGACATCAGCGAGTTGTTCCTTGGAGTTGACATAAGGGGTGCAAATTTCTCTTTTTTCCAATTTTTCCCTTATGAAGTGTTTGTCCACCTCAATGTGCTTGGTCCTCTCATGTAGGACAGGGTTGCTGGCGATGTTTTTGGCTGCTTTGTTGTCACAGTAAAGAGACATAGGATTATGAACAACAACTCCAAGCTCCCCTAGAAGATTTTTTAGCCAAAGGACTTCAACCACCCCATGTGCCATAGCCCTATATTCAGCTTCAACACTTGACCTTCCTACCACACTTTGTATCTTGCTTTTCCAGGTCACTAGGTTTCCTCCGACAAATGTGCAATACCCACTCGTGGACTTTCTATCATCCATAACACCTGCCCAATCAGCATCTGTAAAGACTTCCACCTTTAGGTGTTTATGTTTACTGAATAGTAGACCTGTTATGGGATACTTTTTTAAGTATCCAAGAACTTTCTCTGTTGCCTCCATGTGTGGTTTCTTAGGAGAGTGCATGAATTGGCTTAGAACCCCAATTGAATAGGCAATGTCTGGACGGGTCATGGACAAATAAATCAACTTTCCCATAACCTTTGGAATTATTTTGCATCTTTCAGAGGTTCACCGTCATAGTCACCCAACTTGTGATCAACATCCATGGGAGTATCTGCTGGCCTTGCGCCTAATTTGCCTGTGTCTTGTAATAGATCAAGGGTGTATTTCCTTTGAGAAATGAAGATACCCCTTTCTGAGCGGGCGACTTCAATTCCAAGGAAATACTTCAGGGGACCTAAATCTTTCACTTCAAATTTAGATGTAAGGAATTGTTTCGATTTTTGTATTTCTGAACTCCAATTTCCTGTAATGGTGATATCGTCCACATACACTATCAATACAACAACCTGTTCCTGACATCTCTTCACAAAGAGTGTGTGATCAGATTGACATTGTTTGAAGCCTACCTATTGAACTGCCATTTGAAACTTACTAAACCAAGCTCTGGGAGATTGTTTTAAACCATAAAGAGACTTCCTCCACTTGCACACCTTATTTTCATTTCCCTTGCCACAGAATCCAGGGGGTTGAACCATGTATAATTCCTCCTCTAGGCTACCATTTAAAAAAACATTCTTTATGTCCATTTGGTGCAATTCCCAGTCAAGGTTAGAAGCTAATGACAGGAGGACCCTAATTGAGTTCATCTTAGCTACTGGAGCAAAAGTCTCATCATAGTCAACCCCGTACACTTGAGTGTACCATTTGGCTACTAATCTTGCTTTGTACCTTTCAATTGTCTCGTCTGCCTTGTGTTTAACTGTAAACACCTACTTACACCTAATTGCTATAAATATATAACCCTAGCAAGTGCACTAGTTATCAAGTAGTATAAAAATATCGTTCCCACGATGATTTAACAAAATAAGTATTAGAACTACAACCTTCCTTAATTATTTGGACAATCAAATTTCAGATTTGGGGATCAAAACTAATGAAAAGCAGAAAAAAGGAAAACAAGAGCAGAAGTAACAATGCTGAAGTATGTAATGATTGGTTGAATTCGCTAGGGCTCTCGGTCCACCTAACCATTCCAATGGATATTTATGGATGAGATTATCCAAGATAATTTGTCATTCCCATAAGCTGAAGTCTTTCCAATTTTATTTAATATTCTCTCTCGAGATATACTAAAACTACTTCTATCAGGTAATCCCTCGATCTCTCGACTAGAGTTCTCAAGATAGAAGCGCATTAAGTCCAAAGAAAAACTATTATATTCAGATGAATCATGTGTGTATACCCCTATATACCATTCAATTCACACCATGAATTATGTGGTTAGTTATGTGAATTCCTCTCTCGATTCATTTACATACGCTTGATCAATTAAGAGATGGTCACTCCTAATAGCATTAAGCAAGATAATTCATAGACTATATGGAAATCACGATCTTGAATAAATCAGAATAAAAATATATTCATTGATATGGTTAGGCTTTCCACAACCCTAACTACAGATAAATTAGTTCATACTTGTAGAAATAAAACGAACAAGAGGAAAGAAAGAACTCATGGTTTTGACCTTGGAGTTGAGATCTCCTCTTCTCCTTGCCGCTACGTCCTTCTTGCAGACTTCTTGCTTGATAGCTGGATTGCTCCTCTGTTTCTTGATGCCTCTCTAGTCCGCCCCCTACCCCTTTATATAGCTTAAGGGGAGGGGGTGGTCTCCTACTCTTTCTTGAAGATAATCTCTCAAAAATAGAAAGTCCTAGTCTAATCCTACTCTTATCTCTTTATCTAATGAACTCAATCTCTTTATCTTTATGGGATTACATCATAAATTTAGATCTGATAAGACTCTTCTCAGTTTCTTGTTCTTGGATTCGTATTAGACCTCCTCTGCGAATTGGGCTGTTTCTAGGCTTTTCTGCAACTTGGGCTTAAGCTGCGGATTGGGCCTTCCTACGAATTTGCCCCGACTTCGGGCCCGGATTTGATTTCGATGCAGGCTGAATCTGCGAAAGCCCAAAACATGAAAGTTGTGGCTTTTTCTCTTATCTATCCAGTGGGTCTTGAATCAGCCCAATCGGAGTTCGGATACGCGAGTTAGGCCCAGATTATTGAACGGTGCCAAAACTGTGAAAAATCATCCGATTTGCCTTTCTTTGCTCCTGATGCCTTCTTTCATGCCCTGAACCGAAATACAAGAAATATGAGTCGAATTAAGTACTAATTAAGTATGCAAGATAGAATATTTGGGGATAAAAATGTGATAAATTCTACTCTCATCAACACCCCACTGGGTCTTTTCCCCTTGGAAGATCCACCAATTCCGAAGTTTGATTTTTATGAAGGGCATTAATCTCCTCCTTCATAGCATCTACCCATTCAGGACATTTTAAGGCTTCTGCAACATTTCTAGGAATAGTGATGCAATCAACTGCAGATAGAAAGGCTCGGTATGAGGGGGGAAATGTGATCATAGGAGACATACTGGTTAATGGGGTGTTTGGTAGTACATGACCTGACTCCCTTTCTTTGAGCAATAGGAATGCCAAGGTCATCCACAGTAGGAGTAGGAGTATTAGTAGGTGCAATAGGGTTTGGACTTACCTCCTGGGAGTCTAACAGTGTTGGTTGCTCAATGTTTGACTGCTCCACATCTCTATCACATTGCTAATCTTTACAGCGTGTAAGTTGGAAGGCACGAAAGGGAGCAAGGTCCGACATAGAAGGAAGAGAGACTTGGCGGACCTGAACCTGCTTCTCCTTTTCCACACTACTACTCTCCTCCTGAGTTGAAGCAGGGAAGAACGGTTCAGACTCAAAGAAGGACACATCCATAGACACAAAAACTTATGACTAACGGGATCAAAGCATCGGTACCCGTTTTTGAGAGAAGGGATATCCTAGAAAGATACAAGGAATGGACCGAGGGTCTAACTTACCTCGAGACGGAGACAAATCATGGAAAATGCACAACAACCAAAAACTCTCAAGGGAATGGAAAATAAAGGGGACTGAGGGAACAACAACTGATGAGGGGCCATGTAGTTCAACACTCTAGAGGGCATGCAATTGATGACATAAGCAGTTGTATGTATAGCATCCATCCAAAACCTTTTGGAACATTCATGTGTAACATCATCCCGCGAGCTACCTCAAGGAGATGTTTGTTTTTTCTTTCTGTAACACCAGTTTGTTGTGGTGTTCTTGCGCATGAGCTCCTATGAATAGATCCGTGGGAGGCAAAGAACTCATTGAGCTCACCATGGAAATATTCTTTTGCGTTGTCTGATTGGAAGATCTGTATTTCAACATGGAACTGCATAAATACCATCATTTGGAAGTCTTTCACAATCTTTGGAACTTCGTCTCTACTACGCATAGGGAATACCCATGTATAGCGAGAGAAGTCATCAATCAATGTGATAAAGTACTTATATCCGCCCTTAGAGGTTATGGTATTGGGCCCCCATACATCAGAATACACAACATGAAAATGAACACTTGATCTTTTATTATTTGAGTGAAAAGTTGTTCTACATTGTTTGCTCAACTGACACGTTTGACACTGGAACTCTGACACTGAACATGACTTAAATAAAATCGAGAACAAAGACTTTTCTATTTTAAAAGAAACATGACCTAACTGACTATGCCACAAAAAAATTGACTCTTATTTGATTGACTATATAAATTTGAGGATGACACCGAGAGACCAACTTTGTTGTTAAGAATGTAGAGACCATCCACTAGGCTCCCTGTACCAATCGTCCTCCTAGAAGTTAGATCCTGAAAAACACATGAACCAGGAAAAAAGGTTACACTACATTTTAAAGAATTTGTGATACTACTGATTGAAAGCAAATTTATAGGAAGTTGAGGGACATGCAATACACAATTCCGGTTAAGGCCATGGGGAAGAGATATTGATCTTTGGCCTGCAATGGAGGAGAATGATCCATCTGCAAGCCTCAATTTATCCCTTCCTGACAAAAGGTTATAAGTCCGAAACAAGTTCGGCTTACCGGTCATGTGGTTAGAGGCCCTTGAGTCAATGATCCAAGGGGAAGCAGTGGTAGTAGTGACATTGAATGCAGAAGCCGCATTACCTGATGTAGATGCAAATGAAGTAGGAGGAGTACTAGTGACTGAACTATCCATCTTTTGCAAAGCCCTACCATATGACTCCAAGTGGTCTCTAAAGGAATTCATGATATCTTCCTTGGGGTCAGAGTTAGTAAGGTGGTCCTGGGTAGTACCAACAACTTGAGTATCTTGGGTTGCCACATGTGCTGCATTATGTGTTGTGTTCGTTTTCTTCTGACCTTGCCCTTTACCCTGTTCTTGGTTTTTCACTGCCCACTTGGGTTTCCTATGAATGTCCCAACATGTGTCACATGTATGTCGTGAGTGCCAACAGTTGGTACAAAACTTGTCTTTACCATCAGTCTTCTTGGTGTCACTTTTCTTCCCCATGTTGTTTTTACTCATTTCAGCCAATGCAACTTGTTGCTCCCCCTTGGTTGTAACCATCACACTCCACCTGCTTTCTTTAGATTGAACAAGGGCATATACCTCATGAACCGACGACAACTCTCTACTTCCTAAGATCTGAACTCTCAAGGGTTCAAAGACAGGGTTCAGTCCCAACAAGAAGGCAAATACATGCTGCTGAGAAACCAGCTTCCTGTCGGCCTTAGCATCATCATCATGTTTCCAGGTTGAGGATTCAGCTTGCAATTGGTAAACCTTGGCATAATGCATTTGCTCAGAATAGGTGGATTTGGCCTGTTCCCAAATCTCACTAGCGGTGTTTGCCCACATAAAGTTTTTCTTCACATTAAGTTCCATGGCTGCAAGGAGCCAAGACATCACCATACTGTTTTCTTGGTCCCACCTATCATGTTCTGCTGTCTAACTCTTGGGTTCTTTCACCCTTCCATTTATGTAACCAGCTTTTCCCCTTGCTGTTACATAAAGTTTTACACTTTTAGCCCACTCTAGGTAGTTTAGACCTTTTAGAGTGGTAATGGGCATGGGAAACATCATGTTTTCATTTCCCATACCAGCTGTGCTGCGGGTTGGTGTAACCCCCGATGAAGTTGAATCATAGTTTGCCATAGAGTTCTGCTGAATCAGACCAAATCCCACACTACACAACAGCCACAATCAGAATACCAACCCCCAAGAAATTTACTTCTGGAATGTGGAAAAACAAAGAACTGCTGCAATCAACTCAGTGATGGTTCAGCCATTAAAACAACCCAGTAATCAATCCAACACCAGCCGTTAGAATAGTTTACTAGCAGTTCGACTACAGCACATGCAATCTAACAGTCCAGCATCTAAACGAAGGTATAAAACCAAAAAAGTAAGGCGTTCACACCATTGGCCATAGAAAAACACAAGAACACATACCCTGTCCAGCACCTGTACGAAGGTGGCAGCCCAGAAATTATCCTCACAGCATCGAACAGATAAGGAAGGGAGACTTTACTGCATCGCCCTTCTTCTGCTAGGGTCTCCTTGATGTTATGAGCAAGGAAGAACCCAAAGGAAGAGCCACAAGTGACCTGGTAGGGTTTCTCTGTCTTCCACATCCAAGAAATCAAAGAAGAAAGAGGATGAAGCAGGTTCAGATGGGAGAACAGGTTTTTATAGCCCAGAATCTAGCTCTGATACCATGTAATCATTCATGGAGAGAGAGAGACGAGGGAGAGAAAGAGAAAGAGAAAGAGAAGAGAAGAGAAGAGAGAAAAGAGAAGAGGAATATTTGATTGAGAGACATGAACCAAAAAACCATTCTGGCTGCCGCCAGTTTAGTTATTTATATTAACTTAATATGAAAGGAATGGGAGATTAGAAGTATGCCCCTGGTGGCATTCCCTAGTAACAAACTAATAAAAAAGAAAGAAACTAACTGGCTGACAGCATCTTAGGTTGACAGCACACTAACAGCAACTGTAAAATAACAATTAAATAATCCTCAAAACATTCACCTTAACTATTTTATTAGAGAGCTGGAAAGCAAGTAGTGGAGGGAGGGAGGGAAAGACCCTCTTAAATGAATGACAAGATTTTTTTCTTGTTTTGGCAACTAAATTTGTTCTGTGTTAGGTTCCCCAAGTTTTGCAAAGCACTTATGTTTTCATAGTTGCAGAGAAACAAGCCTCTCTCTGCTATTGCATGCATTTATGCATTTCCTTGTATGTGGATGGGTGGGATGAATCTAGCTCATACTAAGCAACTTAAGCATAGTCTGCTATGCCTTTTCCCTTTTGGTACATTTGGTTTTTATTTGTCTGATGAAAATCATTTTGGTGTTTTGAGTGCTTCCTGTCTTAAAGTGATCCTATGTTTTTCATTTGTTGCTTTAAATATGGAATCTATTTTAATTTCTTACCTTTTTTGTGGTTGAAATGTGGAAATTCATGTTTTTAGTTAATGATAGCAAAAGAATGAAATTAATGATTATGAGATGTGTTAATTTTTCTCCTTTTTTTCCTAGCCTTTAGAAGCTATGGTTTGGGTTGAAGCTATGGTTTTCCTAGCCTTTTTTTCTCAGTAAATATACTATTAAACTGTGGAGCTATTTTCCCTAATTTTGTTATATTGCACATTTTGTGTGGCATAGGTCAGAGAAGCTATAGGCGTAACCCTTTCTGTGTTATGTTCGAACATTCGGCTCTGCAAATTCTTTGCATGTTGTCATTCTCATAAGGAGAAAGAAAATCACGCAGATGATTCTCTTAAAGGGGGGAGTTGGCATCGGCTGCTGACAGAACGAGCTTCTGAATTGGCTGTAAATATCCAGAATGCTAGTCAGACTGACAATTTGGAGACTGCTTCAGATACAACTCATGAAAATAGTCTTTCAAATCATGAATCACTAGAAGATGTTAAATGGCTGGAAACGGTACTTCATTATACTATGGATTACTGTTGAATTTTTTAAAATTTGTTAATTGTTTGTTGATCTTCCTGTCTTTCTTAACGTGTGCAGATGTTCCATTTTGTTATCTCATCTTTGAAGTCCGGAAGATCTTCTCTCTTGCTGGACATAATTGTTGGTCTTCTTTATCCCATTATTTCTTTGCAGGTATGTGATGTACCAATTTGTGGTGTGTGTGTGTGGGATCGCTAACAAGATGGAACAATTTACTAGAGTGGAAAAGTAAGAAAAACACTTGAGCAGAAGGAGATAGAGAGAGAATGGGCAGAAACTTAGCCTCTCTTTAGCCTCAAATTATTATTTAAATGAGTGTTTAAACATTAGAAAGTGCAATAATGCCCCTCTTAGGGTGGGCAGAACATGAAGCTCATAAAACACATTATGGCCCTGGTCCATTAAGCCTCATTAAGAAATAAAACATAACTAATAGAAAAAAAAACAACCAACAACCCAACCCAATAACAATTAAGTCTCACAAAACTCTCTCTCAAACTGAGCATAGATGTTTGTCATGCTTAGTTTGTTCAACAATTCAACAAATCTTGCCTTAGGTAATCCTTCGGTAAACATATTACCTTGTTGCTTTTCAAATGGCAAGTATGGGATACACAAGTCTTTGGAAGTAATCATTTACTTTTCAAAATGTCTATCAATCTCAATGTGCTTGATCATATCCAATGATTTAAAAGGTGTCTGGGCGCACAAGCGAGGGTATGCACCATGCCTAGGTCCTAGGCACAACACATTCAAAGGGCATGTGCTTGGTGCGCCTTTTGAAAATCTATGCATTTTTCTGGTTTTTTTTTTGTGTTAAGTAGCTGGGCCGGGGGCTCTGCCCTCGGACCCCCAACCAAGCCCCTCAAGGCAAGCCCAAACAACTCCATATCAAGGTCTTAAATTCTTAATGCCATGTTTGCTTCAACTCTCATTCCTATGTTGCTCATTTTCTTTCTTCAAGAAAAAAAATCGTGTTGGTATTCACAAATCACCAACCTAGATCTCCAACAGTCAATGTTTACTAGTTGACATAGATGTTTTGTAAAAGTACTTTCGTAAGAGTGCTTTAATAAAAGTACTTTCGTGAAAGCCTAAAAGTGCTTTTGTAAAAGTACTTCCGTAAAGGTGCTTCCATAAAAGAGCTTTCGTAAAAGTACTTCCATAAAAGTGTTTTTGTAAAGGTACTTTCGTAGATGTCCTTTTATAAGTGTTCATAAAGTACTTTTCTAGAAGTGCTTTCGTAAAAGTACTTTCATAGAAGTGCTTTCGTAAAGTACTTTTATAAAAGTGCTTTCATAAAATTACTTTTATAAGTGTTTTCGTAAAAGTGCTTTTATAAAAGTACTTTCGTAAAAGTACTTCCACAAAAGTGCTTTTATAAAAATATTTTTGTAAGTTCTTTTATAAAGTGCTTTTATAAAAGTACTTTTGTAAAAGTGCTTCCCTAAAAGTGCTTTTATAAAAGTAGTTTCATAAAAATGCTTTTGTAAAAGTGATTTTATAAAGTGCTTTCGCAAAAGTGCTTTTATAAAAGTACTTTTGTGAAAGTACTTTCATAAAAGTGCTTTTATCGTAAAAGTATTTCCATAAAAGTGCTTTCATAAAAGTACTTTTGTAAAAGTGCTTTCATGTAAAAGTACTTTCATAAAAGTGCTTTTATCGTAAAAGTATTTCCATAAAAGTGCTTTCATAAAAGTACTTTCATAAAAGTGCTTTCATGTAAAAGTGCTTTCATGTAAAAGTACTTATATAAGTGTTTTCGTGAAAGTACTTTTGTAAAATTGCTTTCGCAAAATTAAACAATTATGGCAACAGTTTTGTTGGCAGAGTTTCCTTAGAATGAAATGAGCAAGATGGGCATGATTATTTTTCATGCTGCAGGCTACTCAATTTTCGTGCTATGAAGCTAATTTTTCATTCTAAAAAGAATGTGGCCCTTGGCAAGAATTTTGTAACCAAGCACTCTATGTTATTCATTCTTGCCCATTCTTGCCTAGAATGGGCAAGAATTAAGAGAATGAGGCCCAAAGCAGTAAACCAAACATGGCCTTAATCCCTCCAGAAAAAGGTTTTATAACTTTTAGTGTCTTTTAAAAATATCTTTTATATGTTATGCTTGATTTTATGTTTATGCATTACATGTTATGTTTATGCATTTTAATTTGAGATATGTTTTTAAAGCATTTATTTTAAAATTTAAGTTTATATTTTTAATTAATAATGTGTTTAATATTTTTAATATTTTGCATGCTTTTGATTTTTATTTTTTTGCATTTTTGTGCCTTGCTTCAAAAAGGTGTGGCCCTTGCTCTGCACCTTGCACCTTGGGGCAAAATGGTAACAACCCCATTCTTAGACATATGTTGAGATACCTCAAAATTCTTTCTATAACCTTCATGCGAGAAACTCTAGGAGCGTACATAAATTGGCTAACAACATGCACTACTTTGGTAATGCTAGGTCTTCTAAGAGACATAAGAGCAGTTGCCCCACTAGTCATTGGTACCTTTCTCTATCAATGTATGGCTCATCATTACTTTCCTACAGCCATGATTCTGTTCAATAGGAGTGACAGCTGGCCTGCACCCTAGTTTCCTCCAGAAGGTCTTAAGCATACTTTCTCTAACGTATGTAGATCCCCTCACTAGATCTTGGCATTTCAATTCCAAGAAAATGCTTTTGAGAGCTTAAATCCTTAATCCCAAATTCTCAAGCCAAAAAACTTTTCAATCAGCATATCGTCAACATACACAATTAAGGTAGTTAGTTTGTCATTCATCCTTCTATAGAAAAGTATATGTCCATGCCTAGAGAAGAGGATACCCTTTCATGGAGTTAGTGGTGGCCATTGGTTGGGTTGGGTTGGGTTTGGTTTAGGTTGAGCTTTAACCCAACCCATCTAACCTGCCAACCCATTAATGACCTAGTTATATAAAATTAAATGGGTTCGGTTCAATCCAAACCGCCTTGACCCAATCCAACCAGTCCAAACCCATTAATCTTATATTTATGTACTTAAAAGTAAAAGCTAACTCCCTTTTGACAAGTAAGTTTGTCATAGCTTGGTGGTCATGGAAGCTATTGTTTACACAAGTGGTGAAGGTTCAAATCACATTACATGCATATTATTTTTACAAGGAGAATAAAAAGTAATTTATCACTTGAAACCATTTGACTATGTTTGGATTTCGAGTTTGACCGAACCACTTAGGTCCAAATCGGTCAAACCAACTTGAACTATGTAATTGGATTTATCTTTGAGCTAATCACATAAAGAGTGGTCGAACCGTTTGGATTCGGATTGGCCTGATTGTACCAAACCAGACCAGTTCAGTATATGACGGGTTGACTTAGATCAGTCCATATCAAGTTGTGCAAAGGTTCGGGATTGAGCTGACAGATTCGAACCAGGTCAAGGTGGGCAGTCAAGACTGGCCTACTTTCGGGTCAGACTGGATCGGTCTATATTGGGTTGCATAGGGTTTTCACAGCTCTGATACCAATTTTCAAAGCGCGCAGCTTCTTCTGGTTCTCGCGGAAGTTTCATGGTATAGTCTGAATTAACAGCTCTGATACCAAGTTTCAAAGCGCACAGCTTCTTCTGGTTCTCGCGGAAGTTTCATGGTATAGTCTGAATTAACAGCTCTGATACCAAGTTTCAAAGCGCTAGGCTTATGAGGAGTTAACCAGTTGAGGTTGTTGGGTTTCAAGCACTGAGGCTTATGCGGAAGTCTTATTGAGCAAGAAGCTCTTAAAAAGGGGAATGACTGAAGAACAGTCTCTATGAACCCGAAAGGGGGTTGGAAATATAAGCAGAAAGCTTTAAAGAAAATGAGAGCAGATCTCTCTGAATCCCATCTAAGGGTGTGCAAGGTGAACAATAAAAGTTCTAAATGATCTGAACTAAACAGTTCTATATCAGATTCAGAACTAAACAGTTCTACTATTTGAGTACTAAGACTCTTCGGAAGATAAACAGTGTTAATAAACAACTGCATATTGATGAACATAAACAGTTCTAAATATTTTCTTAAAGAAATAAAGAAATAACCTTCTTTTAATAAATCAGAGGTTCCTATGTACCTTCTTTCCATAAATAGTTAGAGGAAATACTTACAGTGCTTTCTTCATGGTTCGTCTTCACTGCATGTCAAGGATCACTATTCATCTTCTTCTTCCTTCGGCTTTATCAGGAACCAACACCAAGGATCAACGTTTTCCCTAAACGGCCTCCTGCCTCAGCGGTACTCACCAACAGATCCCTTCAGGCGCTCCAGGTTTAATAAAGTAAAGGAAAGAAGAGAAGATAGATGAACTCAAGAACAAGGCTAATAGGAACATAGAAGAAAAGACTGTACTTTATTTCATAACTATCCTCCCGAAGGAGGAGGAAATACAAAGGCTACATAGTGAACCTCCGAAGAGGTTTCTTACTCCCTACTTGGAGGATTACAAGGAGAGGAGAGAGGGCAGAGCTCCTTCTTGGAGAGGATGGACTCAGCCGAGAGTGAGAATGCCTTACAAATGAGACTTCAAGTTCTTATATAGACTCTCTTCCGGTTTCCCGGTTACAAAGTCATGGACAGCTGTCCTTAGAGAATAAGATTCCTTCTTATCTCTTTTGCTTCTTCGCTGGTGGTGGACCATTGACATCTGTCTTCCACTCACTATTGTCGGAAGATGCTTCTCCACTTTCTTTTGTCGTCTTCTGTCGAAGATTCCAAAGTTGACGTGCCCTTTCAACAAGAGTGGCCGTCTCTTTTATCCACGTGTCGATTCTCTTATCGACTTCTTGGATTCTTCTGTCGAGGTCGTCCATAATGGAGATGGTGGCCGACAACTTTTTATAAAGATATAAGATTCTTCTCTATCCCTTTCTTTTCTTCCTTTCCGTCACAATCTTGACAGGTGTGACCTTCATATTTTTGGAGCGAGGCGCACAATAATTCCTTAGTGGCGGGGCTCGCATGGATCTCATTGTCGAGAATCCTTTCTTCGAAGTCTTGCAGCGACTTGTTTTCTTCCTTGCTGAGTGGACTTCCACTAGCACTGGTGATAATGCAGTGTCGGCTGCAATAATTCACTCGGGCCTGTTGCCCAGGGCGAATATTCTGAGTCTTCTTTATAATAGACAACAAATTGTCTACTCTCATTCTTGGAAGACTTCCTTCTTGAAAATCCTTCTCCTGATGATCCGAGAAGGGTTCATTGTTCTTTCCTTTGCCAAGCCAATCTCGACAAAGTGGTATGCTGGGAAGCACTTGTTCTGCTACCAGTCGGGGATGGAGGACTGGAACTGTATGTAGATGTTGGCTTCTTTAGCCACAGCTACTTTTGCCCTGAACTTCTTCACAGCTTTTTTAAATCCTTCCGGGAAGGACTTGATCTCCTGCAGACTTGCCGAAGGATAAATACACTTAATTAAACCAGCTTTAAAAGCCAGTAAAACTAACTGTTCGTCTGCACCGGGGCAGAAGATGAATAGGCTTCTGGACGGTTTGTCGTCGGTGAAGACCCGTTCTTGCTCAAAGTCTGCTTGACTTAATGATTTGGCCTTGGACCAAATCTGTCTGAAGGTTCCGAATGGAATTCCTTCGTAGGAATCTTCATGGTGACCTTGGGGGTCTTTGTTGAAGGTTCTTGGATGATTATTCTCCTGTCACCCTGTTTTTTCTTCTTCAAGATGGGCTCCTGAATAATGGGAGTTCCTTTGAAGATGATCGGAGTACCTCCGTTGGTGATGAAGTATCTTTCTGCTTCCTTAGCCGCTTGGTGAAGGGAGCTGTACTTCTTGAATGTAACGTCTGTTCCCGTTACATATTTTGAGACAACTGACCAGTCGTCGTATATGCCTCTGTGGCTGCCGTCGAAGATGACGAAGAACCGATCCTTGAACATGGCCGGCTGTGCTGCCTTTGAAGCATAAGTTGGTCGGAGAGAGACCGTATCACTTTTTGGCAAAGTGTCAGCCATCAACGGATTTGATGTGCCTTTACCGGAGCTGTTTGCTGCCGGGCTAGATGATGATTCTGGTTCATCATTGACATTGATCTCTTTTCATAAGAGTAACGAAATCAATTTCGTTCCCAGAGGAACTAGGACTGATTGTATCCTCTTCTTTGCTTTTTCCCAAAGCAACAGGGATCAACGGAGTTGATTTGTCTTTCCCAGCACCCGTTTGAGCTGGACTAGTTTCTGATTTTGAGCTGTTGCTCTCCTGCTCAGAAATAGCAGTTGTGGCCTCTTGACTTTCGTCATAGAGTGCTAACTTCTCTTGAATGGCTCTTAGCTCAATCTCAAGGAATTTTTTCTTAAGGCGTAATGCCTTTATTTCTTCTTCCATTTTTTCGCTCACTCCCCACTTCTGAAAAATTGGATGGGTTGTTGAAGAAACTGATTTGGGATGAAGAAAATGAATCCCATGGAAGGTTTTTTATAGGCGAAAAAAGTGCCTTGTGTGACGTCATTGCTTACGATCTCGGGTTAGAGAATCGGCAAGGACATTTTTGTCACCAGATAGGTGTTCCACATCAAAAGAGTAACGTGAAAACCACATCTGCCATCTGACCAATCGGCCTTGTTTACTATCCCCTGCAGTGTTAGTACGCAAGAAATAAGTAAAGTTTTTATTATCGGTTCTTACCAAAAATTTTACCGGTGTTAGGTAAGCCGAAAATTTGGATATTACTTGCTTGACTGCGAGTAACTCCTTCTCATTGCTGTGGTAGTTCTTCTCAGCTGCTTTGAAGCTTCCAGAAGTGTACCTGCAAATTTTTTCAACCCCTTCTGTGGTTTTGGCTTTTAGTACGCCACCCCAGAAGTCATTAGAAGCATCTGTTTCAATTATCAGATAATCTTCTACTTTAGGCAGATATAATTTAGGGAAATTAATTAATTTTTTCTTAATTTTCCTAATATATTCTGTGTCTGATTGTGACCAATCCCAGACATAGTCTTTTTTGAGTTTAACCTGAAGTGGTTTTCTCATTTCTGCTAACTTAGGAATATAACTTTCTGCATAAGTTAAAACACCTAAGAATCTTTGTAAGTGTTTTTTATCTTCGAGCTGATCTGGAAAGTTGTGAAGATGCTCTAAGATATGACTTTGTGGACTGTGCGTCCCCTGATCTATTTCTAGACCTAGAAAGTTGATCTTTTCTTTAAAAAGATTCGCTTTCTTTTTTGAAAGAATTATTCCATACTTTTCTATCCGGTTGAGGATAGCTAAGACATGGAGATAATGATCTTTTTCTGTATCAGAGAATACGATGATGTCATCAACGTATACTGTACAGAATTTTTCAAATCCTCGTAAGGCATTTTGCATGTGCCTTTGGAAGATACTTGGAGCTTGTTTTAGTTCGAAGGGGACCACTCTCCATTGGTAGTGTCCATCTGGACAAGTGAATGCGGTCAAGAGCTGAGATTCTTCATCTAACAGCACTTGCCAGAAACCACTTTTTCAGTCGAAACTGGAAAAGATGGTTTTACCTCTTAGAAGAGTTAACAACTCTTGCATACAAGGTAAATTGTGACTGTCACCGACAGTTGCACTGTTGATTGCCTTGTAATTGACAACCATACGTTTCTTGCCACGTCGTTTTTCTGCTTCATTTTCCACAAGGAAAGCAGGTGACATATGAGGCGATTTGCTTGGAATAATAAGCTTCATATCAAGTAATTCCTTGATTTGCTTATTAAATTCCTCTCTATCCTGAGGACTGTATTTCATAGGTTTTACCCTAATTACAGCTTTAGGATTGATTAACTTAATTGATGCAGTCATCCATTTTTTGGATTTTTCTGGATCAATTGGATTTTCTGAACATACTTTGTCAAGTAGTTCTTCGATTTGTTGATATTTTTTAATATCAATTAGGTAATTGTTAATTACCTCTTGGGTGATATTTGTACCCTGAACCTGTGGTTGTTTAGAATCTTTTTTCATAGACTCTAAGAAGCCAGGTTGTCCAAGTCTATAGGCCTTGGTGACCTTTCTTATCAGTATCATTTCATTATTGAGATGAAATGATATTCTATCCAGCCACTGAGTGAATGGGCCGTATAGCTGACAGAAATTATTACCTAAGAGTAGGTCTATACCTGTCTCTTGTTGGTAAATGGTGGGAATGATAAATGGTTCTCCTGCGAGGAATAAAGTGATATTCCTGCAAACCTTATCAATCTCGATCTTGTCCTGATTTGCAATCGTGACTTCGATCTTACGTGGAGCATTTTCCCACATTTCATCAGGAATCACATGCTTGCTAGCAATGCAAAGTCCTGCGCCAGTATCTACGTAACAGTGTAGATTGATTGGCTTGTAACTCTTGAATTTAAGAGTCCCTTTTATGTAAATTGAGTTTGGACTTGTCCTATTAAGAAGAACAGTTTCCGAATCAATTTTTTGTAGATTAAGACAGAAAAATGTTTTCTGCCAATCCCCCCAACTAAAAAGTTGGTTTCTTTTCATTCTGAATCTGATGACTCAGAGTCAGAGATGTCTGAATCCGACGAATCGGATTTCTCCTGAAGAATCAGTGTATGAATTTGAAGAGAACCTTCATATTCATCTTCGATGGGGTAATATCCATCGTCCACTGCTTCAAGAATTAACTTTACCTTTTCAGGAAAGTTTCTCCTATTTGGACATTCATTTGCATAATGCCCTTCTTCGCTGCAGATCCAGCAATGACACTTCTTTTTGCCTTGAGGGCAAAATTGGTTTTTCTTTGGCTTCTTCCTAGAAAAATATTTACCTGGAGTAAATTTTCTTTTTCTAGTTTTCCAAAGTTTTTTATAGGTTTTCTTCTTGTACCTATCTTTATACTTCTTTTTGAAGTATTTTTTATCCTTCTTTTCTGGCTTACAGCCGAAAAGTATTTTATCATTTTCTGTGTTGTTGTCACAGCATTTTTTGCTAAAACTTTTAAGTTTTTTAGCTATTTTCGCTTGATCACAATATCTCGCGATTTCTTCTTTTACAATTCTCGTTGCATAGGCAAGAGAATAAGCTGTAAGAGCTGACTTTTCCAAGTTCCATCTCTTCTTGGCTTTTTCTCCTATGACGGGAATTTTCATGAGATATACCTCAATCCATTGGGCATACTCAGATACGTCGAGTTTATACATGTTCTGTTCGAACATACAAGAGGCCACAACTGCTATTTCTGAGCAGGAGAGCGACAGCTCAAAATCAGAAACTAGTCCAGCTCAAACGGGTGCTGGGAAAGACAAATCAACTCCGTTGATCCCTGTTGCTTTGGGAAAAAGCAAAGAAGAGGATACAATCAGTCCTAGTTCCTCTGGGAACGAAATTGATTTCGTTACTCTTACGAAAAGAGATCAAGGTCAATGATGAACCAGAATCATCATCTAGCCCGGCAGCAAACGGCTCCGGTAAAGGCACATCAAATCCGTTGATGGCTGACACTTTGCCAAAAAGTGATACGGTCTCTCTCCGACCAACTTATGCTTCAAAGGCAGCACAGCCGGCCATGTTCAAGGATCGGTTCTTCGTCATCTTCGACGGCAGCCACAGAGGCATATACGACGACTGGTCAGTTGTCTCAAAATATGTAACGGGAACAGACGTTACATTCAAGAAGTACAACTCCCTTCACCAAGCGGCTAAGGAAGCAGAAAGATACTTCATCACCAACGGAGGTACTCCGATCATCTTCAAAGGAACTCCCATTATTCAGGAGCCCATCTTGAAGAAGAAAAAACAGGGTGACAGGAGAATAGTCATCCAAGAACCTTCAACAAAGACCCCCAAGGTCACCATTGAAGATTCCTACGAAGGAATTCCATTCGGAACCTTCAGACAGATTTGGTCCAAGGCCAAATCATTAAGTCAAGCAGACTTTGAGCAAGAACGGGTCTTCATCGACGACAAACCGTCCAGAAGCCTATTCATCTTCTGCCCCGGTGCAGACGAACAGTTAGTTTTACTGGCTTTTAAAGCTGGTTTAATTAAGTGTATTTATCCTTCGGCAAGTCTGCAGGAGATCAAGTCCTTCCCGGAAGGATTTAAAAAAGTTGTGAAGAAGTTCAGGGCAAAAGTAGCTGTGGCTAAAGAAGCCAACATCTACATACAGTTCCAGTCCTCCATCCCCGACTGGTAGCAGAACAAGTGCTTCCCAGCATACCACTTTGTCGAGATTGGCTTGGCAAAGGAAAGAACAATGAACCCTTCTCGGATCATCAGCGAGGAGAAGGATTTTCAAGAAGGAAGTCTTCCAAGAATGAGAGTAGACAATTTGTTGTCTATTATAAAGAAGACTCAGAATATTCGCCCTGGGCAACAGGCCCGAGTGAATTATTGCAGCCGACACTGCATTATCACCAGTGCTAGTGGAAGTCCACTCAGCAAGGAAGAAAACAAGTCGCTGCAAGACTTCGAAGAAAGGATTCTCGACAATGAGATCCATGCGAGCCCCGCCACTAAGGAATTATTGTGCGCCTCGCTCCAAAAATATGAAGGTCACACCTGTCAAGATTGTGACGGAAAGGAAGAAAAGAAAGGGATAGAGAAGAATCTTATATCTTTATAAAAAGCTGTCGGCCACCATCTCCATTATGGACGACCTCGATAGAAGAATCCAAGAAGTCGATAAGAGAATCGACACGTGGATAAAAGAGACGACCACTCTTGTTGAAAGGGCACGTCAACTTTGGAATCTTCGACAGAAGACGACAAAAGAAAGTGGAGAAGCATCTTCCGACAATAGTGAGTGGAAGACAGATGTCAATGGTCCACCACCAGCGAAGAAGCAAAAGAGATAAGAAGGAATCTTATTCTCTAAGGACAGTTGTCCATGACTTTGTAACCGGGAAACCGGAAGAGAGTCTATATAAGAGACTTGAAGTCTCATTTGTAAGGCATTCTCACTCTCGGCTGAGTCCATCCTCTCCAAGAAGGAGCTCTGCCCTCTCTCCTCTCCTTGTAATCCTCCAAGTAGGGAGTAAGAAACCTCTTCGGAGGTTCACTATGTAGCCTTTGTATTTCCTCCTCCTTCGGGAGGATAGTTATGAAATAAAGTACAGTCTTTTCTTCTATGTTCCTATTAGCCTTGTTCTTGAGTTCATCTATCTTCTCTTCTTTCCTTTACTTTATTAAACCTGGAGCGCCTGAAGGGATCTGTTGGTGAGTACCGCTGAGGCAGGAGGCCGTTTAGGGAAAACGTTGATCCTTGGTGTTGGTTCCTGATAAAGCCGAAGGAAGAAGAAGATGAATAGTGATCCTTGACATGCAGTGAAGACGAACCATGAAGAAAGCACTGTAAGTATTTCCTCTAACTATTTATGGAAAGAAGGTACATAGGAACCTCTAATTTATTAAAAGAAGGTTATTTCTTTATTTCTTTAAAAAAATATTTAGAACTGTTTATGTTCATCAATATGCAGTTGTTTATTAACACTGTTTATCTTCCGAAGAGTCTTAGTACTCAAATAGTAGAACTGTTTAGTTCTGAATCTGATATAGAACTGTTTAGTTCAGATCATTTAGAACTTTTATTGTTCACCTTGCACACCCTTAGATGGGATTCAGAGAGATCTGCTCTCATTTTCTTTAAAGCTTTCTGCTTATATTTCCAACCCCCTTTCGGGTTCATAGAGACTGTTTTTCAGTCATTCCCCTTTTTAAGAGCTTCTTGCTCAATAAGACTTCCGCATAAGCCTCAATGCTTGAAACCCAACAACCTCAACTGGTTAAATCCTCATAAGCCTAGCGCTTTGAAACTTGGTATCAGAGCTGTTAATTCAGACTATACCATGAAACTTCCGCGAGAACCAGAAGAAGCTGCGCGCTTTGAAACTTGTGACTTTGCAAAATGAGTTCTAGTAGTGGGATCAAAATAGCAATAGCTCTTTTTGTGGAGGCATACGCTAAGAAAATGCACTACCGGGCATTGGGTTCAAACTTATGTCTCTAAGAGCTAAGGACATGAGCATAACACGTGCTCCCAAAGACACTGAAGAGAATAGGAAACAATTCACTCTTAGGAAAGAGGACGACAAAGGGAGATTTGAACCCTAAGACTTGAGAAAGCATGTGGTTAATAAGGTAGGTAGCTTTCGTCATTGCATCTCCCCAAAATCTCGAAACATGGGAGGCAAAAAGGATGCTCTTGGCTACTTCAACATGTCGGTTCTTTCTCTCTGCTACCCCATTCTGTTTTGGAGTACGAGGATAAGAACTTTGATGTATAGCCCCAAACTTCTCAAAGTATGAAACAAGATCCTTCTCAAAATATTCCTTAGCATTATCTGATTGGAATATGTTGATGCAGGTATCAAATTGGGTAAGCACAAATTCATGAAACTATTTTACATGTTGGGTACTTCAGCACGGGAATGCATAACACAAAGCCAGGTGTAATGAAAAAATTCATCAATAAATAGAATAAATATTTATAACCACCCATGTATGGTTAATGGTATGACCCCCACACATCAGAGTGAACAATGTAGACTTGACAACTTAGTTTCTTTAAACAAAGCTGGAAACAAAAGACTCAACGAAGAAAAAGAAATATGTCCCAAATGATAATGACATAACATAAAGCTACTCTCGAAGGTGATACTTGACTTTGTCTAGGCATGTCTAGTAGGTATATATTATTCTCCTCATGGCGACTCTCAATCACCTTTTGAGAGTCCATGTCTTGAAAAACACAGTAAGAAGTGAAAAATGTCAGATTGCAATTCAATGATTTTGTCAAATTACTAACTGAAAGCAAATTAGTGTTATGGCTGTTCTGGAGGGGGAGAGGGGATTCAGAACCGTAGGAAATGGAGGTCTGAGGTGTCGATCAAAGCTATGACCTTCAAGTTTGAAGAGGAATGGATTAAAGTTAAGGAAACAATGAAAATCAGAGAGAACAGCAGGGCAACAGTACTAGTACCAAAGGAGGTCATTGCATGGATGAAAGGTTTTGTAGATGGGGCTATCAACTCCGGCAAGGTGAATGGCTGGAAAAATCCATATCAGTTCCAGGCAAGAAATATGTAATCGAACTGAAAAGAAATTGGAAAGGGTGGTTCATCACTCTGGAGGAGTTCTTTGGAATAACTGGAAAACAAATGCTCTGTGTGCCGGAAGGGAGAATGCAGAAAGGGTGGATGGCTTTTGTGAAGGTGTTGCAGTCCTTCCTTGTAGCCTTGGAAAGCAAGAAGGTAGAAGGAGTGAAGGTAACTGGTCAAAACTCCAAAGACCAGGGTTGGAAGGTTCAGGAGGAGTCAGTTTCGATTGGAACTACTGGGAGTGCAGAAGCTCAAAACACTTCGACCTCTGGTGTGGTGGTGGTTTGTTCTTCTATGCATCGAAGAATTCTGGTGGGAGCAAGGACGGATGTTTGGAAGAAAAGAATGGTTCTGGTTGCTGACAAAGGAGCGACAGACTGGAAGGTCTTGAATGCAGTAGCTGGAGAGAGAGGATTTGGAATTGAAGCAATGCTGTTTCCATTTGCAGACACGAAAGCTGTTCTGGATGTTGGCGACCAGGAGCTAAGTTTCAAAGCTGTAGCTGTGGACAGAGGCCTTATACAGGTCCAGAACTGGAGTCCCATCTGTAATGAAGTTGCAGTCCAAGATGGGTGTGTTCGGCTGAAGTTTGTAGGTCTCCCCTTCCACCTTTGGCATGATTCTGTTCTTGAACACATTGTGCAGAGTTTAGGAGTCTTCGTGGAAGCTGATAAATGTAACTTGGTCGCCATCGAGGTACAGGTTGCTGGCATTAAACATGAGAATATGCCTAGGTTCTTCGAGATATGCTTGGATGACGTCTGGTACAAGGTGTAGGTAGCATCAGAGTCGAACAGGTGTGGTGGGGAAGAGGGTCCAAGGTTGAAGACGATGACTTGGTAGGGTGGTGGACACGTGGAGGGAAGAGAGTGGGCGGTGAAAAAGGGGTGCAAGTGGAAATTAAGGAAAGGATTGATGGGGTGGCTGGGGTAACCCAAATGACAGGTCATCCACTTAAAGAAAATAATTCAAATATTTTTGAAATAAACAAAGTCAAGGCGGGCTCTTTGTCCTTCGCTGACGTGGCAAAGAAATTGAATGGCCCAGGGTGCAGAATGGCTCGGTCCGAGCTGGTCGAGATGATAGGAGGGTCGGTCGGGGTGAAGATTAAACCGGGGCCCTCTTTAAGTGACCCATGTGACTTAAATGGTCACGTGGTCGGGGTAAGGGGCGCTTTCAAGACCGATGATAGACAATTGTTTCGGTCTATCATCGTCCCAAATGGTGAGGAGCGTTGGGAAAGTTTTGCAGCAGCAGCAATTGGACAGACAGGGGAACCTACAGTGGGTCCCTCGCCGAAACAGTGATGAGGTGAGCCCTGTGCGATGTTTCTCAGAGAAGCCAAACCCAAGGTAAGCAAGGGAGAGAGCCGAAGAGAGGGAGGAGGCGGACGAAGGATGGGTACCGTGTAGTGTAAGCGAAGAAGAATCAGATGATGGTACCAGTATTGGCAGCGTGAACGATGAAGGTGGTTACGGTGCAGATGACATGGGAGGGTGGAACATTGCAAGGCTATTTCAGGGCGACTTAGAGGAGAAAGGAAGTCATGAAATAGACGACCAGGAAGGTCAGACAGAGGAAGGAAGAAGCCATGGATTCCATGAAACAAGTAAGGCTGAAGACATTAAACGGAATAACCCATACCTAAGACTTCAGATTGTGCAAGGCACAAAAGAAAGGGCAAATTAGGAGAACATGAAGCAAAGCAAGGTCGCCATGTTGACCAAAGGACAGGACTTTCAAACCAACTTAGGGAGATAGATATTTACCAACCTCTGGAACTAGAAAGGGAGGCCGGGAACAGTCCTATTCCAACCTCTCTCTCAAACCCAGGTAACCAAGTGAATTCAGCTTATGCTACTAATGCGTTTTCTGCGTCCGTTGTTCCAAGTTCTGCTCCCGCTCCATCTCTTGCAGCCCATGTATGTGTAGTCAATCAAGGTAGTGAGGCTCCTAAGGTTTTGGAAAGGGGATTGACGAACAATGGAGAGGTGCGAGAAGGGAGGTATAGAAATGAGAAAGTGTGGGAAGTTATTGAGAGAGTATTTAATAAGTGCAAGGAAATATAATATGGAGAAGGGGTGAAGAGGAGAGAAGAGGGGAGGGCTCAGTGGAGGGGAGGGAAGGAAAAGAGGGCTGGGTTGGAAAGGTAATGTGGAGTGCACAGTGAAGGTGGGAGGTAATATGATAAGGAGGAAGGATGGAGAGGAGAAAAGAGGGGAGGGACCAGAGGAGAGGAGGGAAGGAGAGGAGGATAGGGTTGGAGGGGAATGTGTAGGAAGGACAAGGGGGGGGGGGGGGGAATCTAAGCAAGAGGATTTGATAGCAGATTTTGTGGGGAAGTTGGGATGCAGATTAGAAGATCTGAATGTGCTGAAAGATGGTCTACAGAAGAGGAAGAAGGAGGTCAAAACAAAGAAGAGAAAATTGAGTGAAGTTGAGAGATTGAAAAGAGATGTGGAAGGTGACAAGAAGTTTGGGGCAAAAGGAGATAGAAGGAAAGGGGGAAAGTAGTGGTTAGGTATAGAAGGGAACTAAGAAAGAAGTGAGAATGAAGATACTTAGTTGGAATGCGAGGTGAATAGGAAGTGCAAGGAAAAGAGCGACAATAAAAGAGGTAATAAAGAGGTATGACCTAGACATTGTACTGTTATAGGAGTCCAAGAGAATGGAGTTTAAAAATAGGTGGGCAAGGAGTGTATGGAAAGCTAGGGGGATCAGTTGGGTGGTTGTTCCCTCTTGGGGTGCTTTAGGGGGGATTGTGACAATGTGGAAGAGAGATGTGGTTGAAGGCTTGGAGGAACTGATTGGAAAATACTCAGTTTCCATGAAGTTCAAACAGTAGGAGGATGGATATGTGTGGGTGCTTACAAATGTCTATGGACTAAATGACTATAGAGAGAGAAAGGAATTGTGGGAGGAATTGTCTGATGTAAGAGGGCTGTTGGATGGGCCTTGGTGTGTGGGTGGAGACTTCAATGTGATTAGATACTCAAAGGAAACAAATAAGACCAATCAGAGGGTGACAACTAGCATGAGGAAGTTTAACGGGTTTGTGGATGCCTTTGAGCTTAAGGAGATACCTCTAGCCCAGAAGACATTTACTTGGTCAAATCTCCAATCTAGACCCTTATGCTTTAAGCTGGATAGGTTCTTGTTTTTTGTGAACTGGGAAGAACATTGGGGGAACTTGGCATCTAGAGCTCTACCTAGGGTGACCTCAGATCATTGGTCCATAGTGGTATGCAAGGAAGAGAGGAGTGGAGGACCTGCCCCTTTTAGATTTGAAATTATATGGTTACTCCATCTCGGGTTTACCAATAGAGTAAGGGAGTGGTGGAATGAGTGTAACCCATTGATGGAATGGGAGGGGATGAGATTCCATAAGGCTGCGTTTGGAAGAGGTGTAAATACAAAACTCCATCAGTGGAAATAAAGAACGCTCAAATGTATCAGAATAAAAAACAAACCGGCTGAATGCATGTTATACACTCTTGTGCATTTGGCAAAACGGTGTAAAACCATGGCATACAAGTATATCTAGCGAGCATCCATGGAGACATCATCTCTACACTTAACAAGTTAATAAACGATGTCGGGGCGCCTGGTGGGGGATTAGCAGTAGATAGGCAATGGGATTGATGGGACAACGAGATCCCTTAATGATCTGAGCATCCCCACAGAGAAGGAGAAGGCGTCTGAACCTCGAACTTGGCACAACGAGAACAAATAGAGAAAGAGAGATTACGAGCGTTTACATTAGTCTCGGAAAATGACAGTATCGGCAATCTCCAACCCACTATTATGTAGCTGCATAGATAGGGTCATCCTCCCTTGGTATCTTCTTACTCTTGGTGATGTAACCCCATCCAACTTCACAGTGGTCACTACCCCAAAAAGATTTTCCATTGACCCCCCATGACCAAACCTGGAATCTGTGGGATATTTAGTTTCTCCTCCAATTTTCTCCATTGAGTGAAACGAAGACCAAAATAAGTCTCAACTAAGCTAGAATTTCTAAGCTAGAATTGCTATCCCAAGCAAAAAACTACTCTTCAAACAGCGAAATCTAGAGTTTCATAGAACTTTCCTGAATGAGAGAATAGGAAAAAGTTCAACTTCTCCTACCAGAGGTTCCAGAACCTTGACACACTCAAATAACCCATTCTCCAATCCTCAAGTGCTTGCTTCAAAGTGTCTCTAGGACTTGTAACTAGTTTTCTCTAGTTGTCTAGGGTTTTTGGGAAAAAACTCCCAAGAACTTGCCTTGGGCTTCAACTGGGGATGAAAAACTTCACAAAACCTCTCCAAAATCTCTCCCAACTAGGCTACGTAAGCTGTTCCCTAATCAGCCGATCAATTCTCCATACACACTATGTATGGGCAAAGAGAGAAGAAAGAAAAGAAGGTGAAGACCTGTTCTGATACTAAATTGTAAATCACACCTGCACTAATCTGAATTAAAAGAAAAGAAACAGGAGAAAAGGAGATTGGAGAGAGAGAAGTGGAGGAAGATGGAAAAAAAGGAAGAGAGAATAGTTCAAAACCTTTCTTCTGTCCCCAATGATCTCTTTTATTCTTTTGTTGTAAAAAATAAGGACAATTACATGAGTGCCCTTAGTAGGGCGTCCAACACTAAAGGCAACAATAAAAAAGAGAAAACAGGCCCATAACTAAGGCCCATTTGGCTCTTTACCTCTACAACATCATTAGTGAAAAAAACATGGAAACCCCTATTTGTAACGATAAGTCAACATGTAGGGATATGTTTATTTCAAAGCACATTTTGCTTAACGATTAGGAGAGTGCTTCCTTCATCAAAACAGATGTGTTCATATGAGTTATCCATCCAAAATCTAAGTAGAATTTGTTTTCTGGTTGTTTTAAAATTGTTAAGTCTAATAATACTCAAGTCAGCTCAACTCAGCCTTATTTGGGGCTGACTACATGAATCCTATCCTGGCGTTCCTGAAAATTGTTAAATTTGATAAAATGTTACAATCTCTGAAGTTTGTGCATTTGGCCTTTCTTCCCTTTTATCCACCTGGATTTGCTAAAATAATTTTGCACTGAAATGATCTTCCGGGATTGCCTGTCAGCTTTAGTATGCTGAAAGTATTATTCTGCTGGATGTGTCGGTTTTTACATATTTGTCTAAAGAATTTCTTGGATCTTTGAAGGAAACTTCAAATAAAGATTTATCAACATTAGCCAAGGTGGCATTTGAATTATTAAAATGGAGAATTTTTCTTGAGCCCCATCTTCAAAAGGCTGTATCAGTGATTCTTTCAATGGCCACTGATTCCAACTGGCGAACTAGATCTGCAACTCTGACATATTTGCGAACATTTATGTATAGGTATGTTGTGTTTAGGATTTTTCATACAAGTTCTTTCCATTATTATAAAGATCTGGATTTCAATATCTGTCTTACTTGGTTTCCTTTATCCTTTATCATTTTGAGTCTGCAACCCTTGAGAATAAATTTAGGCTAGGTTGTATATTTACATAAATGATTACACAAAAAATCTTTACTTATTGCATAACTGTGGTCGGTGTACTATTAATGATGTATGACTTATAGAACAGAAAAAGGCCATTACCCAATGTTGGTACCAGCTATCTGGCCATCTGGGGTCTTGGGAGGGGTGGACTGGATACTAGCGTTTTTTTATGCACATAGTGGCTGCTCTTAGTCTCAAACCCGTGTTCTCACATTGTCAGCCTGAGACTTATACAACATAGATTTGTTACTTATTTCTTCCTTACTGTGCATGAGGGTGGGCCTTGGTGCAACAGTTGGATTGCTCCATTGCAACCTGGGTGACCAGGGTCCAAATCTTGGAAACAGCCTCTCTGTATGTGCAGGGGTAAGGCTGCGTACATCTGTCCCTCCCCAGACCCCACATTGGCAGGAGCCTCGTGCACTAGGCTGCCCTTTTTTCTTTACTGTGCATCATCATGTTATGCTTTTCCATGCTTTGGCTTACAGCTTCACTGGGTCAATTGTTGCAGTTTTGCTTTTATTCTCTCTTGTAGGATTAGAAATTATTTGCCTCTATTTAAAGCAATCTAAGTTTGTAAGGTCTGTGTTCTATCTCAGGCATACTTTCCTTTTGTCAAATGTGGAGAAACACCTAATTTGGAAAACAGTTGAAAAGCTACTTATAGACAACCAAGTTGAGGTGAGTTCCTGGACTAAAGAATCATTCCAGTAATAGTTAGGTAAACTGTGATGTTCTGTTGTGTCATGGATCAAAGGTTTAGCTAATTATTGCTACTATTAATTAATGAGCTCGATTTTGGTCTCTTTTATATAGATAGAAGGTATACTTTTATGAAATATTATATAGGTATGAACCAATCATTATCGTTCAGCTTGTATAACTGTTACATGCTAACATTAGTTTGCATTTAATCATTATTTGAAATGTTATATAAGGAGATTATTTAATAATCTGGTCTCACATGTACAAATCAAACTTTTCTGGCATTTATAATGGTGGTTGGAGTATAAGAACTTTTCTGTCATTCCTGAATATGCCATTATATACATTTCTTTTATGCAGTAAAATTTAATTTCAGTTTTCTTTAGCTATTACAGTGTGCTGTTATGCAAGGCCATGGGCTTTAGAGACAACGTGATTGTCAGATGATACTAGAGTTGTAATTATATTCTGCACATGGTTTCTCGTAACTCTATCTCATTGCTGGCTCAGGTAAGGGAGCATGCAGCAGCAGTTCTGGCAGGTCTAATGAAAGGTGGAGATGAAGATCTAGCCAGGGAATTCCGTGATAGAGCATTCACAGAGGCATTAACTATCCAAATGAAGCGAAGGCAGAGGTTGGTTTCCCTGTTTCTATGGTGTTCTTGTCTCTACACGCCCATACATGCCTTTCTGCAAACTTTCGTACAAAGAAAACATGCATGTGATGATGAACAAAGCATACATAGATAGGCCATTTTTGTCCAGGCAATAGATAAATTGGTTCTCCTTGTAACAGTGTATACTGTTTACATTTATTCGATGTAATCTCATATCTGTATCAATAGTGACTCATGCTCATGCTTATATTTGTGTACCACATTTATAGTATCTACACGACTGCACCATTTGTATACATTTGTATATAGAATTGCCTGTGTGAAATTGGTGCATATGACATGCATCTGTAGTCCATACAGACCTCTTGTGAAAAGAAGCCACTTAGTTAATACATGTCTTGCTATATCTGTTAATGCTAAACCATTGAAACTTTCCTTTTCTTTCCAGAAAGTTAAGCTCTGGCGAGTCTATAGCTTCTATACATGGTGCAGTCCTTACATTAGCAGCTTCTGTATTATCAGTTCCCTATGACATGCCCAGGTATGTGATGAGAAATACGTACTGCATGATGTACATCTTGTTATGGACATAAAATCTAATAATAATTTTTCAAACAACTTTTTTTTATAAGGATACTATAATTTTCACATAAAATATTTGTAATCTTAAGTAGTGCAGTTTAAATCAACAAATTTTATGTGTGACCAAGGTTCTAAATATCGATACAGGCCGATATGCCAGATGGGGTGTATTGTCCAGTATCTTTGGCTGCTTTTAGATTTCTTTTAGGTTTTTTTCCAAACTGGTTCAGGGGAGTCAGTATAAGGCCTGTCTACCCCCCTGAAACAGGTCATACCCTGAAATGGTTACTGTAGGGGTGTATCGGAGGGTCACCGAAATGATACATATCAGCCAATACGTGCTGATATGTTGCAAAATTTTAATCCTTGTGTGTCACATCTGTGCTCAAGGTTGATTTGAGGTTTCAAGAAAACTGTGTTATGAGTCATGAAGTTCAGACTATTCATATTGACATGTTCATATTGGATAAAGCTCTTATTTGTAGAAGCATCAATTCTCATCATCTGAACCCATTCTTCACATGCTGCTTGCTCATCAATAGTCAATACTGACTGTTAAATTTTTTTAATCATTAACATTAAATTTTATTGAGATAAGGAAAGATGACATACATGGCAGTCCTTTCTTTTGGTAAGAAGAAACTTTCATTACTAACAAGAGAAAAGAAATAACAAGCATACACTGAATCATTCTGCACATGCTGCTTGCTCATCAATATTGACAAATTTTTTGAATCATTAACATTAAATTTTATTGAGAAAAGGAAGGATAACATACATGGCAGTCCTTTCTTTTGGTAAGAAGAAACTTTCATTACTAACAAGAGAAAAGAAATAACAACCATACACTGAACCACACAAGCCTCCAACCAAACAAACTACAACACCAACCATGAAAACTAGACCAAAAGAAACAAACTAAAACAGAAAAATAAAACACCAACAATTATTCATTTCCCCTGCGTATAGACTGATACAAAACATCAAGATAAAATAATCTAAAAGCTATTCAGGAAGACGACCAAAAGCAAAATCCTAACAGTTCAGGCCCTTCTGGGCTAAACAATGAGCTGCCATGTTGATTTTCCCGCCCGAATAATTGAAGATATCCTGAATATCCTTTGCCTCAAACCCAATGTCCTTAATAGTAAAGTATATGTCAGAGTGACAATTTAAAGAAGCATAGTTTGGGAGTGCAGTTGATTCTTTGGTCAGCCATATCATTGCAGGTTGATTCTCTATTAGTTATGGGAGAGTCTAGAATTACAATTGAGGGGCTACAAAGAGAAGTTTAGGTCCTTGGATGCTAGCTCACTTTCTGCAAGAAATTTATGACATCCTGGATTCAGTCCAATGCAGCTTCAGATGGATCCCTAGGGGAGTTTAAATCTTCCAGAAGATGCTTTATCCGCTACCTCGAGTCAAGGTTCTATATACAGGCCAGTATGCCGGATGGGGCATATTTTCCTGTATCTTTGGCTACTTTTAGTCTTTTTAGGTCTTTTCCAAATTGGTTTGGGATAGTCGGTATAAGGCCTGTCTACCCCCTGAAATAGGTCAAACCCTGAACATGTTGCGAAATTTTAATCCTTGCCTTGAGTGGGCTCTTTGTTTTTTTTTTGAAGACCCTGTTTGTACATCTCCTCATGTACATCCTTCCCTTTTGTTTTTGAATGGAAGTTACCTTATTTAAAGAAAAATAAAGAAGCATACTTTGTAAGGATCTGGCTGAAGCTTGTGGTGCTTTGCAGATTCCCTAGGTGTTAGGGAGTGAAGTTGAAAATTACACCTATAGTAATTCAGATATTGCAAGAAAAGAAGAAAAGAGAGAGAGAAAGAAGAAGAAAGAAGTCTCAGCAATAGGTTGTGGAAGAAGAAAAGAAGAATTTGAACCTCTCTCTAGCCCCCTTTCATCACTTTTATTAATAATTCTAAGTCAGTACAATTACATGGATGCCCTTAATGGGGCGGCCAACACTAAAGAAATAATTAAAGAAAATAAAAGAAGGCCCATAACTAAGAAACATAACTTTTAAATACTACTTAAAAGAAATAAAGAACACTAAGGCCCATATGGCCCATTCTCACTACACTCCCTCTCAAGCTAAGCATAGATGTCAATCATGCCCAGCTTGCTTACATAATGTTGAAGGTTTGCCTTGGGACTCCCTTAGTCAGAAAATTTGATAGCTGCTCTTCTGATGCAATGAAAGGTAGGCACACATCTCCTAAAGCCACTCTCTCTCGTATAAAGTGTTTTTTACCTCAATGTGCTTAGTTCTATCATGCTAAATTGGGTTGTGAGCAATGTTAGCGGATTGGTTATCACAATACAACATCAGTGGCTTGCCACATGAAACACCCATCTCATTAAGGAGAGATCTAAGCCATAACAACTTAGAAACATCATGGGCCATAGCTCTATACTCTGCCTCAACTAAAGATCTAGCAACCACTAATTGCGTTCTTCTTCTCTTAGAAACAATATTTCCAGCTACCATAGCACAATATCCTAATGTGGATCTCCTGTCATCCACATTTCCTGCCCAATCAGCATCTGTATATGCTTCTACCTTCATGTGTCCATGTTTAGCAAATAATATACCCTTCACAGGGGTTCCCTTAAGGTAGCATAACACCCTTTCTGCAACAGCCATATGTCTCTGGGAGCATGCATGAATTGGCTGATGACACTCACAGCGTATGAAATGTCTGGACGAGTCATACATAGATAAAAAAGTTTCCCAATAATCTCTGAAGCACTCCCCTGTCAGCCAAAAGTTCTCCATCATTAGCCGAGAGTTTATGTTTCACATCAATAGGGGTAGAGGCAAGTTTAGCACCAAGTTTTCTAGTCTTAGTAAGAAGGTCTAGCACATACTTCCGTTGAGAAATAAAGATACCTTCCTTGGACCTAGAAACCTCAATGCCCAAAAAATACCACAACTCCCTTAAATCTTTAATTTCAAATTCAGATTTGAGAAAATTCTTGAGAGCATGCGGTTAATTAGGTAGGTAGCTGTTAAAACTGCATCACCCCAAAACTTCATAGGAACATGGGTAGCAAAAAGAATGCTCCTTGCAACTTCCATAATGCGTCTGTTTTCCTCTCAACTACTCCATTTTGTTGTGGAGTGCGGGCACAAGAATTCTGATGAATAACCCCAAACTTCTCAAGATAGGAGGTAAGGTCCTTCTCAAAATATTCCTTAGCATTGTCTGACCGGAATATTTTGATGTAGGTATTAAACTAAGTGAGTATGTGTTCATAGAACAGTTGCACAAGTTTAGGCACTTCAGCCCGGGAGCACATAAGGTAAATCCAAATATATCGTGAAAAATCATCAATAAATAGGATGAAATATTTATACGCACCCATACATGGTAAATGGTAAGGCCCCCACACATCAGAGTGAACAATATTAAAAGGAATAGTCGATCTTTTATTACTTGTAGGATAGGTCTCTTACAATGCTTTGAGAACTCACAAGGCTCACAATGAAAACTGGATAGACTAATTCCTTTAAATAACTCTGGAAACAACTGACTCAATGAATAAAAGGACAAACGACCCAAACGACTATGACATAACATAATATGACTAGTGGTCTCTGATACCATCTCAAAGAACCATTCAACCTAAAAGCTTAAGCTGTTAGGCAAGGTCCTCGAATAGGTTGATATTCTCTAGCACACCCACTCACACGAAAGCCCATTGGGCTTGAAGTGTGAACAAGCACAGGCTCACCCATACCTTGTGCTGAAACTTAATTAATTACAATGGGGGTAATAAGGATCGAACACTAGACCATTTGGTCAAAATGGCTCTGATACCAAGTTGAAAATTACACCTACAATAATTAAAATAATGCAAGAAAAGAGAGAAAAAGAAAGAAGAAAGAAGTTTTAGCAATAGGTTGTGGAAGAAGAAAAGAAGGGAAGAGAGAAAAGAAGAATTCAAACCTCTCTAGCCCCCTTTCATCACTTTTATTAATAAATTCTAAGTTTGAGTACAATTACTTAGACGCCCTTAATGGGGCGGCCAGCACTAAAGAAATAATTAAAGAAAATAAAAGAAGGCCCATAACTAAGAAACATAACTTTTAAATACTACTTAAAAGAAATAAAGAACACGAAGGCCCATTTGGCCCATTCTCACTACAAGTGACTTTAATACTACCAGATTCTCTGAAAAGAAAAATGAGTGAGGTCGAATTACTAGAGTTATGCAGCAATTTGGGGAATTCATTCAAGCTTTTGAGATGATTGATCTTCCTTTCATTGGGGCACATGATACATGGACAAATAGGAAAAACCAACTGTTGTCACGATGGACAGATTTCAGTAGAAAACCACTTCATTCAGAAAATAAGGGAAAACTACAAAGAAAGCATAGGAGAAAGAAAAAGGAAGTAAGAAGAGAAGAGAGAAGGGTGAGAGAAGAAGGGATGGAACATGGAAGAAGAAGAGAGTGCCAAAAGTATGTGGTCACTCCATCATTCCATCGTTTATACTTAAAGATCAAAAGGTGTACAATGACCAATATGCCCCTAGTATGGCAGCAGCTGCTAGAAACAATAATAAAGCAAAATAAAACATTATGAGTCAAGGCTTAATAACAATAGAAGACAAAAAATTGCCACAAAACTGTCAACATGTTGGGACCCCCCACTCCTAACCTGGTAAAGCCAGCCAGTTAACCAATAACGGCTGGGCCTAATGCTGAACCCAGGATGAGGTCTCCCATTGAAAAGGTTTACCTGCAAGCCTTGACAGCCCAACGGTCCTCCAAATTAGTTATGTGTGCCTCCTGTCTGCCAGCAGAGCTAGCCTTGTTGCATTGGCCTTTATATTTATGAGATACTTAATTTGAAATTTTTTTTATTTAAAATGGCAAGAGGGAAGAAAGGAGTCTCCTAATGAGTTGAAATTTTTGAGGTGGCAGAAACTAGAATTCTTTTCGTTGTCTGTGTTGTGTAAAAGTCTTGTTTTTTCAAAATCCCCGCAGTGAGGCATTCTGGAACTTCTCATTTCTTTCAGTGTTTCAAAAGCTGAATGGGCATCAAATCAAACCACTTCAAATTCAAATTTATGGCTCAGCTGCTTCATCCTCTAGTTTGAACCATTTAAATGCATGCAAAAAAGAGAAAAATTAAAAACAAGAAGTAACCAATGCTGATAGAAGAAACCAATCACAAGAAGTAACCAATGTGTAAAGTCTTGAATGTTTGGGCAATTCGTAGTTAATTGAGACGTACTCCAATACAAGGTGGATTTGTAGGGTTGATGTATATTGCTGGAATGAATTCACAGCCAATCCAGAGGTATTCTGTTTAATAGACAATTGGGATTCACCATAGCATTCAACCATGTGGCAGAAATAAATATTGCTATTTTATGTCTTGCAAGCTTCCTTGATTGATTCAATAGAAAAGCTTTTTCCAGCTGATTTTATTAGAAGTAATTCATAGCAAGGTTCCAAATATTGATACAGGCCAATATGCCGGATGGGGTGTATCAGCCTGTATCTTTGGCTGCTTTTAGTTTTTTTTTTCCAAACTGGTTCAGGAGGGGTCGGTATAGCCTGTCTACCCTGAAACAGGTCGAACCCCAAAATGATTGCTGTAGGGACGTATCAGAGAGTCACTAATACGATATGTATGCGGCCAATATGCTCCGATACATTGCGAAATTTTAATCCATGGTTCATATGGTTAAATAGTAATTGACTCTAGATAAAATTGGAGTACTTGATATATTGAAGGGCAGAATGTTTGCATGATATTGTATTATTTTCACATACGGTTTTTACATTTTATTGCAGTTGGCTGCCTGACCATGTAACCTTATTGGCTCGTTTCATTGGGGAACCATCACCCGTGAGATCTACTGTTACCAAGGCAGTTGCAGAGTTCAGGCGCACTCATGCAGATACATGGAATGTTCAGAAAGATTCTTTTGATGAAGAGCAACTTGAGGTTTGTTTGTACAACATTTTCTCTAGTAGGGCTGAAACTTTCATATTATTAAATGCTTGACGGTTGTGATACAGTAACCTCGCTGGAGGATGATAATTTTGTCTGTTAATAAAACTAAGGGGTCAACCATTTTTCTTTCCTCATTCCATTCTTTTATCCTTTCAACAAACTTTTCTTTCCCCTTCGTTTTCATTTTCTTCTTTTTCACTGAAATTCAAACCCCAGGAACTTGGGGATAGCCCTATGTGAAGGCTTCTCCTTGGATGGAAATTTATTTACATGGAGCATTAATAAGGATGAACTTAGGGGTGTAAACGGATCAAATTCGAACCAAATCAGGCAATATCCAAATTCGGATCCAAATAAAAAATTCAATATCCATGGATATTAAAAATCAATGTTTGAATTCGAATTCGGTTAAATATTCAATACGATTCGAATTTAACCGGTTAAGTATTTTAGGTAATTAATAAATATTTTATTCATATAATGTATATAAATATATAAATTATTTATATAATTTAATTATTATATATAATTATATAAAATATTAAATATTTTATATGAGAATTAAATAATCTGTTAAATTCGAATGTGGATGTGCATCACTATTCTATCCAGCCATCCTGGCATTTCCCCTATATGAAGTGTTCCAATTCCATGGTCTTGAAGGGGGGAACCTGGCCATTAACCCTTGGTACACTTTGCACCATTTATCACAAGCTATAGTTTCTATTAAATTTAATTTTTGTGCTGCTAATGCGTGCTTGTGTATGTTTGCAGGTTTTGGGCGACACTTCCTCTTCGTATTCATATTTTGCTTGAGCTGTATTAGTTCTGTAAGAAAAGGGGTAATAATTGATAAAGAGAAAATAAAAGAAACGAGGCATATAACTGATTGTAACTATGTAAATCACTTTTATTTACACCCGTCATTTGCATGTACCTCTATTGGTTTTATTATTCTGGATAACATGATCCTGCCACTGTAAGCTGATTTTAAACGATAGGATTCATCAGATCATCGGATAAATCCCACAAGACACAATCTGAATTGAACATGCTAGATTCTTTTCTTGCTGCTTTTCCGCCCTCGGCCTCTTCTCCATCCTCTTCCTCAGCCTTCTCATGCAACCTTCCTTGTTGGTCCCCTCCAGTACATGTGCTTCCTGTGCACATACTCTGGCTCCAAGCCGATCCATCCCCCTCATTGCCATAAGATGGTGGACCGTATTGAAACCCAGAAATTTTTACGGGAAATGTGTTCCGGGCTCTCGCAAAGCCATCAGATGTTTCTCCAGTACTAGTGATGGTCCAAGGTTTGTTGGTGGGAAGTGCATCTGGTTCTTGCATGGCTCTTGAGACACCCAGTTTAATCTTCTGTATCGTGTCATCTTTGTCTTCGGTTCTCCCAGTGACAAAAGTGGCTGCAGTATTCACTCCAGCAGGTTGTGGTACATCATATCCAGGTGTTGAGCTGGAACGTTGGAGCTGAAAATCGATACGTTTCTTAGTCAATAGGTGGAGCATCTCATCTTTAAAGCATCCAAGTGCTGCCTCGGCCAGGTGAGCAACCTGCGGTGGGGGTAGAGTGGTGGCAATCTCAGCCATGAGGTGGGAAAAGGGCTTGTGAGTGACGGGATCAATTCCCATGCCCGAGAGTTTCTTCTTGAGCTTGGTGTTCCAGTGGTTCTTGACGTCATTGTCTGTGCGGCCAGGAAGTTGAGCAGCGATTAGTGACCACCTATTGGACCAATTTAGAGAAAAGATAAATTTCAAAAGTCAGTCAGAATAACAGGCCTGCCCTTAAGTTTGAAAAAACATGAAAACAAAAAATTAGATTTCTACTATATTCTAAATTTTTAACACGGGTTGCTCTCAATCTCTTATCTTTTCATTTCGTTATCCAGCTAGACGAAACCAAAGAAAGAAGACCATTCATTCAATCCCATTTTTTTTAGTTGGGGGACATGGACGTATTGTTTTTGGTCTTGATTCTTGAAGAAACGTCTTAACACGAAGCAAGACAGCAAAATGGTATACCGGTTCCCGACGACTGAATGGAGCTTGACGATGGTTTGCTCTTCCGATTCCGAGAACTCGCCATGTTTTAAATCTGGGCGGAGGTAGTTGGTCCACCGAAGACGACAGCTCTTCCCGCATCGCTGCAGACCTAATAGATGATACAGAAGGGGAGCCATCCATATTAGATGCTAATATTGGCCTTTTTTTCATCTATTTTTGCCTTTTAGGGTGGGGGACGGGTATGCATTACAATTTACAGATTACAAAATGCACCACCGTTACATAACACAAGATATATAACAGTTACCAGCGTTTTTGGGGATGAGACGCCAGTTTCGGGTGCCGTGTTGGGCGATGTAGGAAGAAAGCTTGTTGTCTTCTTCGGGGGTCCACTGTCCTCTCTTAACGTTGTCCTTCTCACAACACGGAATCCGACCCATCTCAAATATTTCAGGATCTTATAGAAATATTACTACTTGGCTGAATGAATTGAGGCTGAGATAGATGTGGAGTAAGATATAAGATATTACGAATCAGTAGAAGGTAATCAATTGGAGAAGAATAAAGGAAATGCGGATAGAAAGGAATACATACTAGTGTAATGCTTCGATTTTTTTTCCTGAACTTATTTTTCTCCTATTTGTGGGTCTATTTTTGGTTTTCGAGTGAGACAAGGGATGGACTAGGGGTATTAATAAAGAGGTTCACGTGAACGCACTGCATGGGTTAAGCCATCTAAGGTGCATGATTTCATTAAAGAATTCAACGCTGCTGAGCGCGTGAGGGACGGGCCGGTAGCTCACCCGCAAGACGCCTGGTCAACCCTCTCTCCCTCTCGTTGACTACTTGGGGTTACGCAAAGTTTGGTAAGCTTTGTACCTTTTTGGTTGACAGTTAGATTTGTACTTCCATCGCAGAATATCAGCTTAGATGTTCCCAAATTTGAGAAAGTTAAGATTATTGCACGTGTGGACGATTTTCACCGTTTTCCTTTTTTTTTTTTTGAAAAACTTTTGCTCCTCTTAAGAAAAGGAATGATCCTGCAGGTAGGTAACACTGCCACGTTTTCTATTTTTGGGAAAAATAATTAGGGTTTATTCGGCTCGTGAGAAAAGGAGTAGGGAATTGGAATGAGAATGGGTTATTTTAATTCTAACAGTTTAGTTGGGTGGAATCATAATCTATTCTTATTCCTCGTGAAATGATCATTCCCTCAACCCCTCTTCCCACTAAAACTGATTAGAGGCATAGTGGTTGGGATAAGACTTTTTGATCCAACTTCATTTTGTCATCTACAAAGAGGATGCCGGCCAAACTACCATTGTTTACCTCATAGTTGGCTATAATCATTTTCACGACCAAGGCATCATTGTGAGAGAAGCAGATTCCTCATAGGTCATCTTTTGTAAATGAGATCATATCCTTGGCCCTTAGCCTCTTTGGAGGGTTCTCATCGTCGTTTTGCATCTCCTATACAAACGCTTTCCGGGCTGACGAATTGCATCTAGCCACTACTAATCTACCGGTGATTATTGCGATCACCCTAGTGAGCTTTTCTTCCTAAGGCTCCTTCTAGTTCCTCGGTGACTTGGCAGGTCAGTCATCATTCTTGATGAACTACACTTCAGGTACCCATGTTAGATCAACTCCTTGATCTCATTCTTGAGATCTCAACAATACTCTGTGTCATGGTCCTCAGCCCGATGGATGTGGCATTCACTGGGTTCCCTTTCATGCACGGTAACCACTTGAGGTAGTTCGTCTTCTTGATCTGCATCAGAATCTCCTTCCTCTTGGCCTTTAGTGGGGAATAATTACAGTACTTCATCGGGGGTTTTCAGGAGTGTCTGCCAAGTGACCTGGTCCATTTGGATGACTTTCTATATTGTCGGCCTCGCTTGCTCCTGCTCCCACCGCGGTCCTTGTCACGATCCTTCCACTTCTTATCACCCTAGTCTCCTCGCACATGGACCAACTCTTCAACGTCCATGTGCTTTTCTGCACAAAGTAGGAAACCCTCCATGTTGGCTGGAGGATTCTTAGCCAAAGAGAATTGTAGGAAGCGATCTCAAACATTGTGTATGACCGCTACTGCTTGGATGATCCGATCGAGATTGAGAACCTATAATGACTCCGGATTGAACCTTTGAACATACTTATGGAGGCTATCATTGGAGCACTAGTAGATGGACATTAAACTCATGGAAGACTTTGGGTGGTGGCAGTTGGTTTCAAAATGCATCGTGAAGAGCTCACTGAATTGCTTCCAGCTTGAGATGGAGATCAATGTAAGTCGCGAATACCACATCTGAGTTGTTTGATGGAATGTGGTCGGGAAGGCTAGGCACATGCTTTCCTTCAAAGCTTCGCACAATTGCATGAAGGCCTGGAAGCTCTCCACGTGGTCGATCGAGTCGGTGGTCCTGCCATAGGACTCTAGGTTCGGCACCTTAAAATCTTCTGGGTGCAGTTCTGCGAGGATCTCAATCGATAAAGTCGAGGCTTGGGTAAGTTGAGAAATGTTGAAGGTGTTGGTGTTGGAAAAGTTAGAATCCATCTTATGAGTGGCCTTACCATGCTAGATGGCTGGGTGAAATTACAAAAAATTTTTAACCCTTCTGGGAACCGATTTCCTAGTGTTTTGAAAAATTATATTTTTCCATATTAATCTTGCACTGAACCGGACTAGATTCGAAACCATATCAAAAGGGGAAATTATACCTAATATGGATATCACAAGCACATGTCCCAAGGTGGAAGTTTATGCACAAATCAGTCCTAAAACCAACCTCCACTGAATATGGCGTAATGAATAGTTGAAGCCGATTTAACTACATTGTTTTCTCCAAAACTACTATCCAACTTGCTTGGATCAAATGGGGTGAGTGAGCTTGAACTTCCTCAATGTTTTTATTACAAAAGCTAGAAGGAAAAACTAATCAAAATCAGTTCTTGAAAGCCTAGGTTGAATTAGGGTTTCTTGGAAGACAAAGAGAGAAGAAGGGAGAGCAAGAGTGTGAAGTGTCCTAGCCTAGTTCGCCTTCTTTTCTTTTATCTCCTTATGGAGCACTATCCTAATTTAATTAGGAGATTATCTAAATCTAATTTGGATCTATTCTCTATTAACAGATAAGCCTTATCATCTTAAGAGGATATGTGCTTCATACTCAATACCAAACCTAGATTTGGCCCAAAGCACATGGCAACTTAAGTTGTCATGTGGCAACTTAATTAATTTTATTAATTTTGGGACTTATGCCCATTTACTTTAATGGCTCATGACCTAAGGTGTTGCATGGCCACTTTAGGCCTGATAATGTATGGAGTGGGACCCCACAATGATCTCACACGAGTCCATATGGGTTCAGCCCTACCCTTAAAAGGGGTTAAGCCAAATTCACTACTTAAGGCAGTGAACTCCTGACCTAATCAGCACTGGTTCAATTTGGGCCCAACATTTATACCTAAATGATCATTGGATTCAGCCACCCTATGAAAATCCAAGGGTAATGGATTCATGTATGGTAAAACCCATAAGGTAATCAACCATATAATGATCTCTTGCACTCAACCTCTTGGCTCATAATGATCAATAACACTACCCGACACGGAAGTGTTAGATAGTGTATGCCCTTAGCTCCAATCAAAATGATGTACATTATGACATTTATTGTAAATGACTAAAGTACATATTTGATTCATGTTATTATGGTGTGTTTCTGTGTAATACCCTTAAACTAGACACATATGAGACTCGTGTTAGTTTAGAATCTTCACAGCCGTTGGAAAGATCTGGGAAGATTTATCCTACCAAGGCTGACACTGATGTGCTGCCAAGTTGGTTGGGGTGGCTTGTCTCAACTGCCAGGGTGAGAACTGAGGTAGATGCAATGTGGGTTTTCTTGAAACCCTGAACTGGACCAGAATTCCAGTATTGCCCTGGACCTTGGAGATAGATGGGCAAAATTGGAATGCTACACTTGGCCCCTAGACTCGTTATGATACTGCACTATGTGTCAGATTGGGATGTCTTTGATATGCCAATCAGTGAGATCCTTAGAGGGGATCAAAACCTGGGTATGTCGGGACAGTCTGAGAATTCATCTGAGTGGATGATCATAGTGACAGGATCAGCCCCTTTATCGGACAAAGTGAATGATCGGGGATGCACTATCTCTGATGGAAACCAAAGCTGCTAGTAGCCGATTTCAATTGTTGAAATTTGTTTTGCAAAATATATTTATATAGAGATATACATACATATATATATATATATTTATGGTTTCAAAATGTTTGCAAAAAGTTTTAATTCCCAGGATCCATGTGAGTAGAGATTGCAGCATTGTTCCTTGCAACCGTGAGAGAGGTCCTCTCTTGTCAGGTAGTGTTTGATTATTATGAGCTACGAGGTTAAGTGTAAGACCATTGAGAGTAATACCTTATGGGATAATTTTGCATCTACCCACAGTCCTTGGGTTTTTATAAGGTGGCTTGACCCAGGGACCACTTAGTGTAAGTGTTGGGCCCATTAAGAGCCCATGGTGATGGGCTCAGGGGTTCACTGTTCCCTACAGTGAATTCGGCCAGGCCTTGCAACAGAGGCTGGGCTGAACCCATGTGGCTGATGTGTAGATCAATGTTTGGGTCCCATGCCATACAAGGATACCCAACTGGGCAGCAGTTTGGAGGCTGAATGAGCACATGGACTTAATGGGCCTAGAGCCCAAATCGAACTGGTTTAATTTGATTAATTAAAGAGGGGCGGTTCTGGGATTTGGATCAGTAGATAGGATAGGGAGTTATCCCTATCCACTTAGAGAGTCCAGATCCAAATAATGATTTGGATTAGGAAACTCCTAATTAGATTAGGAGGGCTGATCTTAATTTGCAGATAAGATAAGGGCTTATCCTTATTTCTTAAAGAGAGTCCAGATCCAAATACAGATTTGGATTAGGAAATTCCTAATGAGATTAGGAGCTACACTCTTTAAGGATATAAATAGAGGAGGAGGGCGAACCCTACTTTACACAACAAGATCTCAGATCCAAGAGAGAAGGCAGCCCCAGTAAGACCGACGCCATCTTCTGCTCTTGCCTTCCTCTATTGCTACCGCCATTGCCAGCTCATTCTCCACCAGTAGGAATGATCAAGAAGTGTTCTTGATATCATTTTTTTGAGAAAAACTGATTGAAGTCGTGCTCATATACCCTCCATCAGATTCTTGGTGAAGAATCAGGTTCTTGCTGAAGGACTACCCTATTGATTCTGCTCCACCCAACCCGACCATTTTACGGGCTGGGCTCGGGATTTGTCACAAAAGCCCAGCCCGAGCCCGGCCCGACCCGACTTATATGTTAGACAGTCTTGTATGCCCTTAGATTCAATCGGATTTGATGTACTTTTGTTATTTAGTGGAAATAAATTAAAGTGCATGTTTGATTCATGTTGTTTGGTATAATTCTGTGTAAGACCCTAAAACTGGACACTTATAGAAACTTGTGTTAGTTTTAAATGTTCACAACCATTGGATAAGTCTGGGGAGATTTATCCTACCAAGGCTGATACTAGTGTGCCACCAAGTGTTGGGATGACTTGTTTCGGCCATCAGGGTAAGACCCAAGGCACATGCAGTATGGGATTGCTTGAACCCTTGAACTGGACCAGATTTCTAGTATTGCCCTAGACCTTGGAGACAGATGGGCAGAACTGGAAAGTTACACCTAACCCCTAGACTCGATTATGAGACATCATTAGGTGTCGGATCGGGCTGTCTTTGATGTGTCAATCAGTGAGATCCTTAGTGGGGGTCAAAACCTGGACATGTTGGGGCAGTCTGAGAATTCATTTGAGTGAGTGGCTATAGTGACAGGATCAGCCCCTTTGTCGGACAATGGTAATGATCGGGAATGCACTCTCTCTGATGGAAACCAAACTGCCGGCAGTTGATTTCAATCATTGGAATTTTGTTTTGCAAAATTAAGATATATATATGTATATGTATATGTACGGTTTCAAAAGATTTGCTAAATGTTTTAATTCCCGGGATCCATGTGAGTAGAGAGTGCGGCATTGTTCCTTGCAGCCGAGAGAGAGGTTTTCTCTTGTCGGATAGTGCTTGATCATTAAGGGCTGAGAGGTTAAGTGTAAGACCATTTAGGATAATACCTGATGGGCTAATCTTGCACTTGCCTACAGTCCCTGGGTTTTTATAAGATGGTTTGGCCCAGGGACCACTTAATGTAAGTGTTGGGCCCATAGGGTCCATGTGATGGGCTCAAGGGGGTCACTGAGTCTTTCAGTGAATTCGGCTGGGCCTTGTAATAAAGGCTGGGCAAAACCCATGTGGCTGGTGTGTAGATCAATGCTTGGGTCCCACGCCATACAAAGAAGCCCAACTGGGCAGCACGTTAGAAACTAGTTAAACACTGAACACTTAATGGGACAAAAGCCCATTTCGAACTGGGCTGATATGATCACCAGTTCATAGGGCAAATCTGAGATTAGTGTTAGTAAAAGGATTGGGTCTTTGACCTTATCCACTCTAAGAGACCAAATTCAAATTAGATTTGAATCTGGTAACCTCCTAATAAGATCAGGAGTTAACTAACTTAATCTGCAGATAGGATTAAGATTAACCTCTATCCAAATAATGATTGGATTGGGATAACTCCCAAAAATATTGGGAGGTTTCTTAATCAAGAAGAAAGAGGAGAAAACCCTAGCAGAAATATCAGATTTTGAACTAGGGGGTTTGAGTAAGCAAAAAACACATCCTGCAATCTGAGATTTGATCTCTCACAGACTCCAAAGAGAAGAGACAATTCTTCCCTCTTCGTCCCTGGACTTCTCCTCCTTCAGCCGCCGCCACTACCTGTTGGAAGATTGGATCTTTGTAGCAACAGGAAGTCAAGAAAGCAGTTCTTGACAATAGTCTTGCAAGAAAGACACTAGGATTCGGTGTTCAAGGTTTCCAGAGGGTTCTTGTGAAGAATCCAGTGTGTAGGACGCACCCTGCTGGTTCTGTTCCATCCACAATTGTGTCATCTTCAGCAGGAGCGTATCTTGGTTACTTCTTTGGGCGTGAACACCAACTTTGGGAGATATTATTTCTCTGGATCAGGTATAATCCTTCCTGTTTCCTTTTGGTTCAGATCTGGTTTGTTTATGGTTCAAGTAGGATCCTTGAATAATGTATTCTAAATTTAGGGAATATGATTCCCAATTGGAAGAAGGTAGGAAATTTTTTTTTGAAATTCGCCCCCCTTTCCGCACCTTTCTTGGCATCCATTAGATGGATCCTACCATTCTTTCATTATACATATATATATATATATATTTGTAGCTTTTAAACCCTAAATTCCTAAACCGAACCCTTCTCATATTTCATTCTTTCTCACTCTCAACTCTAATCGATGCCACCAATGACCAATGGTGAAGATGGGTTGTAGTTCCAGTGAATAAAGGAACTCGAAATGGGAAGATCATTGCAAGAATGGAAGACTCTCAGAAAGTGTAACTTGTCCATGATGGCAAAGCAGAGGATGAAAGGAAGAGAGAAAGGAAAAGTAAGAGAAACAACATCGGTCCTAGTGTAACATTCATCCTTCTAAACCTGTGTAATAGCTAAAGCCAGAAGAATTCAAAGTGTAGGAACTGGGTAAGAGAAAAATCTATAAGAAAAAGTATGAAACTGCCCAAAAAATCTATGCAGGAAACAGAACAAGAGAGTTTCTGCAGGTCTCACAGAAATGGGTTTCTCAAAAGAGAGTAAGATTGTTTGTCGTTTGAGTGTTGACAAGTGGAGTGACCAGGTCCTCTCTTCTCTCTCTCTCTCTCTCTCATTATCTTCCTCTCTCTCATAGAAGTCGAACATGTTTCTCTTTGTTCCTCTCTCTGTCTCTCTCTCTATTATGTAAGTTGATTCCTCTCTCCCTGTCTCTCTCAGGCTTCTGGCTCGGGCCCAGGCTTCGGGCTTTTTATGAGGGCCGGGCTCGGTCCCAAGTTGTAGGATTATTGGTCGGGCTAGGCTCGGGCTCGGGCCTACAAAAATTCTGTTAATGCATAGTGAAAGCCCGGCCCAAGCCCGGCCCGGCTCGGCCCATGAATAGGTCTAGCTGCAAGGTGCAGTGCCACACTCTCTGCTAAGATGGATCTTGGGATTAAAACCTTTTGCAAACCTTTTTCATAAAATAGTAGTCTATAACACATAAATACATTTTGCAAAACCAGATTTCTAACATTGGTGAAATCCATTGCCGGTAGTTTAGGTTTCCATCAGAGAGGGTATAAACCCTAATATTCATTTTGTTTGACAAAGGGGCCAATCCTATCACTATGATCACCCACTCAGGTGAATTCTCGGACCACCTTAACATACCCAAGTATTTGACGCTTGATGGATCTCACTGGTTGGTATATCAAAGACATCCCATTCCAACACCTAGTGTTGTACTATAATTAAGTTTGGGATTATGTGTAACTTTCCCATTTTTCCCATCTATCTACAAGGTCCATGTCATAACTAGAAATTGGTTTGGATTCAGTGTTTTTGATAAACACTCATTAGCTGTGCTTGGGGTCTAACCCTAGCAGTTAAGACAAGCTACTCCAACTCCTTGGCAGCACACTAGTGTCAGCCTTGTTAGGATAAACTCCCCAAATCTTATCCAATGGCTGAGAACATTCTAAACTAACACTAGTCTCTTAAGTGTGCAGTTTAAGTGGTAATACACAAAAACATACCAATTTTAACTTGAAACAATAATGTACTTTATTCATTTACAAATAAATGTTTATGTACATCATTTTGATTGGAGCTAAGGGCATGCACTGCCTAATAGTTAGAACACTAGCTTCATGGTCCTCGATTGAGCTAATGTGAGAATCTTCCCATGGTTCAAGATTGTTCTTCACTGATTCTCGATTAGGACATCTCTTGTGCCTATCCTATTGGGAGCCTACCATAGAGCGTAAGTTGTTGAACCTATGGGAAGTGCTCACTCTACTTTTCACTCCATCAAGGACATACGTTGGGTCTCACTGCTCCAACGTGCTTGTCCAAGCAAGGTCTTCTTGCCTGCAACAAGGCAGTGGCTGCTAGTTCTCCAGAAGTGTGGGCTATCTGTCTTGGTTCCGAGGAGGCGGTATCTATGTTGGTGCTTTGGACTAAGGCAATCCCAATGTTTCTATGTGTTGCTCCTAGGACTACATGCATAGGTTCATATCTCTAACTAGGGTTACGAGGTCTTGGAATTGTCGGTTGTCAACTCCCTTTGGTACCACCGAGTGCTCAACGTGCTAGACTTGCCCCCCAAAGGAGGATCTGCTTAGTTGAGTTTCCTTACCATTTGGTGATGGCATTGTTAATAGTGAGAGGAAAAGAGGTGTGCAAGAATGGCTTTTTGCTCATTTTCCATAGGCAGTGCCAATTGATGATGCTCAAATTGTTATGAGTCCTTTTTGGCTATGATAGCTCGGATAAAGGCTAGTGAGGTTGGCAAGTCAGTTCTATAAGAGGAGAATACATTAGAAAGCCCAAGAGGATGACCCGGGAAAGGGGACTCCAATAGTCAAGTTAGTACTAAACTGCTAAAAGGAATGAGAGGTGGTAAGTATGAATTCAGAGCAGAAAGCTAGAGAGAGTAATAGTGTAAGCGTACTGTTGGAGGGTGAGGACTGAGGAGTTACCCTTATATAGACAGTGAAGTCCAGTCAAGACGTGTCTGATGTGTTCAAAGATGACATGTCTTATCCATCCATTGCTTGTGGAGTACACTCACACAACGTCACATTTACCCTTATTTGGTTCCCTACGAAGCGGACATGTGGGCAACGCGTCACCATGCTTTTTGGGAGACCGGATCTACTCCTCACACAGGGTGCCTCACATTGACCTCACATGCATATCCTCCCATGCATTGGGCACATCTTTCGTACATATAAATTATTATTCACGGAAGATGTTCCCAATGCACGGTGCATGTCGGTGTGAGGAGCAGATCCCATCTCGCTTTTTGGAGGATCTACGATAAGGAGCATATGAGGAAGACCATGCCACATTGGTCGGTGTCCCTAAGATCAGCTAGCCCCTTAGGTTGTCAGTTGCCTAGGTCAATCATTGAGATCCTTTGTTCATGCCCTTGAGGTGGTGTACTTTGGACAACTGTTAAGCACTTTGTCGGTCTTCCATCAAGCAAGGTTGGATTCAAGGAGGGAAAGATAAGCTGATTTGCTCGGACAAGGTTCAGCCACATGTAATGTCAACGTGTCATAAAATAGTTTGTGCCTGCCACGTGGTAGTCCATAATTGGAGGGCCAAATTACCCCTCATTAGCATTCTTTCTAATTTTGTAATTCTATCTTTTTGCATATGATGAAGGGTGGTTAGGCCCGACCTAGTAAAGAGGGGACACGTGGACACGACCTGACCAAGAGATGACAACTCAGCTTAACGTAGCCAATCCGCAGCAGATCGAGCTTGGGTACCCAACCACCCCGAGCTAAAATGACCTCGGGACAAGCTCACCTCGAGATGAGATCGACTCGGTACCAGATCACAACAAGAATACCTCGATGCCAAGGCACTTCGGCATTCAACCTAGTTCGGGACTTAAAGACATCAGTTCGGGGATACCGACATGCCACTATGTGGTGATCCCGAAAACCCCTCCAACGGATCCCGGACCTCACAAGATCACGCCGTGTAACAGCTAGCATTATCTCCCCTCCGGATTAGGGCAGAATTGAAGAACCTTATCGGTTGGCAGCATTTGAAGGGATAGGATATCCATCACATGGACACCCAAAGATTGCGGAATAAGGGGGCGAATTTCAAAATTTTTTTCTCTCCCATCAATTGGGAATCAAATTCCCTATTTAGAAAATCATATTTTCAAGGATCATTCTTGAACCATAATCTGAACCAGATGTGAACCAAAAGGAGTAGGGAGGGATAATACCTAATACAGAGAAGCAATATCTCCCAATAGAGCTGTTCACACCCAAGGAAGGATCCAAAATCTGCTCCCACTGAAGATGGCGCAGTGCAGGGTGGAGCAAAATCAGCAGTGTTCTTCCAAAAGAACTTGACCCTTCGCAAGAATCAACTAGACGGATTGCGAGTACAACTCCCACCAATCTTTTCTCCAAAAGATTGGTATCAAGATCAAATCTTGATTTCTCCCAAGAACTGAAGATTGAACTGCTGCAGGCGGCGGCGGTAGGAAGGAGGCGGCAAGAGAGTATTTGCAGGGTGCAGAATTCTCTCTTCTAGTAATCTCAACTCTAAAGACAATGATCTGTGGATTGCATTGCATGTCTCAAGGCTCTCCTCCTTTTATAGACTTAAAGGGATCAACTCCTAATCCCATTAGGAGTTGCTAACTCAAATCAAATTTGGATTAGAAGTCCCTTTAAGTGATAAGGGATAACCCTTATCTTATCTGCAGATTAGATCAACCATCTCCTAATCTAATTAGGAGGTTTCCAGATCTAAATCTTATTTAGATCTTGGACTCTCTAAGTGGATAGGGTCTGGGCCCAATCCTATAAGTTGATCCATCTCAGAATTCGCACCCTTAAGTGACTAATCATATTAGCCCAATTCAAAATGGGCTTAAGGCTCATTAAGGTTATGTATTCATTTAGCCTTCCAAACTACTGCCCAGTTGGGCTTCCTTGTATGGCATGGGACCCAAACATTGATCTACACATCAGCCACATGGGTTTAGCCCAGCCTTTGTTACAAGGCCTGGCCGAATACACTATTATGGACAGTGCACCCCTGAAACCCATCAGATGGGCTCTATGGGCCCAACACTTACCCTAAGTGGTCCCTGGGCCAAGCCACCTTGTAATACCAAGGGATTGTGGGCAGATGCAAGGTTAGCCCATCAGGTATTATCCTCAATGATCTTACACTTAACCTCTTAGCCCATAACGATCATACACTGCCCAATAAGAGAGGACCTCTCTTTCGGCTGCAAGGAACAGTGTTGCACTCTCTGTTATATGGATCCCGGGAATTAAAACCTTTCGCAAATCATTTTGAAACCACAATATATATACTTTTATATCTCATATAAAATATATTTTGCAAAAATAAATCTCAACGATTGAAATCGGCTGCCGGCAGTCTTGGTTTCCATCAGTGAGAGTGCATCTCCGATCCTTACCTTTGTCCGACAAAGGGGCTGATCCTGTCACTATGATCACCACTCAGATGAATTCTCAGATTGTCCCAACATACCCAGGTTTTGATCCCCACTAAAGATCTCACTGATTGGTACATCAAAGGCAGCCCAATCGGATACCTAGTGCAGTATCATAATCGAGTCTAGGGGTTGGGTGTAACTTTCTAGTTTTGCCCCTTGATCTCCAAGGTCCAGGGCAATACTGGAAATCTGGTCTAGTTCAAAGATCCCATTAATCCTACACTGTATGTGCCTAGGGTCTCACCCCGGTAGCTGGGACAAGCCACCCCAACCGACTTGGTGGCACCATAGTGTCAACCTTGTTAGGATAGGTCTCCCCAGACCGACCCACTGGCTGTGAACATTCTAAACTAACATTCGTCTCATTAAGTTTCTAGTTTAAGGTTATTACACGGAAACATACTAAGGGAACATGAATCAAATATGCACTTTTATTCATTTACAATAAACTCATAAAGTACATCATTTTGATTGAAGCTAAGGGCATACAAAACTGTCCAACAACTCCCACTTGCACTTAGGTCCAATCAGGTACTAGCCGGAGTCCCAGGCTTTCCACGTGTTTCTCAAACACTTTCTGTGATAGTGGCTTTGTCAATGTGTCTGCTACATTTTCCGCTGACGCTACCTTCTGAATCAGGACGTCTCCTCTACCAACAATCTCCCTTAGTACATGGTACTTCCTCTCGATGTGCTTCGACTTCGAGTGGGCTTGTGGCTCCTTAGCCTGAGCAATAACTCCATTGTTGTCACACAAAAATGGGATGGGTGATGTGCTGGACGGAACTACTCCGAACTCGTGGATGAACTTCTTCATCCACATGGCTCACTTGCGACAATGTACTCGGCCTCAGTCGTGGAGTCTATAGTGGACCCCTGTTTACTGCTTTTCCAGCAAACAGCACACGATCCTATCGTGAAAACATATCCAGATGTAGACTTTCTATCATTTGGATCCGACTGGAAATCGACATCTGTATACCATTGGATTTGTAGTGAGCTACCATCGAATACTAGACAAAACTCTTTTGTCCTTCGAAGGTACTTAAGTATGTTTTTCACAGTAGTCCAGTGCTCTTGCCTTGGGTTGGCCTGAAATCTGCTTACTACACTCACTGCCTGAGCAGTGTCAGGACGAGTGCACAGCATGACATACATGATGCTCCCTATGGCAGAGGCATAGGAAACGTCTTTCATGCCATCAATCTCCTCAGAAGTCTTGCGAGACATCTTCTTGGAGAGAGTGACTCCGTGCCTGAAAGGAGCATTTCCTTTCTTGGAGTTTTCCATGTTGTATCTCTTGACTATTTTGTCAATGTAGGCAAATTGGGATAATCCTATTATCCGCTTCGATCTATCTCTATAGAGTCGAAGACCCAGTATATAGGAGGCTTCTCCAAGATCTTTCATGTAGAATTGCTGTGAAAGTCGTACTTTCACCGTGGTCAACATTCCTACATCATTCCCAATGAGTAGAATGTCATCTACATACAAAACAAAGAAGGTAACCTTATCTCCACTGTACTTCTTGTAAACACAAGGTTCATCCAGACTCTGCTCGAAGTCAAACAATTTGACAGTAGAGTCAAAATGGATATTCCAACTTCTAGAAGCTTGCTTAAGTCCATAAATGGATCTATTGAGTTTACATACCATGTTTTTTTGACCCGTAGCTATGAAGCCTTGCGGCTGTTGCATATAGATTTCTTCAGTAAGATCTTCATTCAGGAATGCAGTTTTGACATCCATCTGCCAAATCTCATAATCATGGTATGCTGCTACAGCTAGCAAGATCCTAATGGATTTAAGCATGGCCACAGGCGAAAGTCATGAGATCCTCCTCACTACTTTTTGAGTGTACCCTTTCACCACCAGACGAGCTTTGAAGGTCTCAACCCTATCATCGGGGCCCTTCTTTCTCTTGTAAATCCATTTGCAACCGATCACTTTTACCCCAGAGGGCGGATCTACTAGAGTCCAGACTCCATTGGTCTCCATTGAATCCATCTCTGCTCTCATGGCCTCCACCCACTTCTGGGAATCTATGTCCAACATAGCTTCCGCGTAAGTCATGAGATCCTCCTCACTAGTCAAGGTTTCCACTAGATAACTATCCTGGTCATAACCATAACGGACTGGTGGCCTGGATACCTGAGTGGATCTTCTATGTTGGTCACTACCTGGAACTTGTGGGACATCTCCCACTGCTCCTAAGCTCTCCTCATCAAGAACAATTTCCTAACAATGGGTGTCTAGGATGTAATCGGTCTCCAAGAATTGGGCATTTCGGCTGTAGAATACTTTCTGCTCACTTGGGTCATAGAAACGGTAACCTACAGGGCCTTTTGGGTAGCCTAAAAGTAGGCAACGACCTGTCTTGGATTCCAACTTGTCTGCACTCGTTCTTTTAATGTGTGCTGGACAACCCCAAATCTTCAAGTGTCTGACACTTGGTTTCTTTCTGGTCCAAAGTTCATATGGATTGTTTGGAACCGATTTGGTTGGAACTCAATTCAGCACTTTAATCGCAGTCTCTAATGCGTAACCCCAAAAGGATGTGGGTAACTCTGAGTGTATGAGAAGTGACTGGACCATATCCAATAAGGTCCTATTCCTCCTCTCTTTAACACCGTTAAGTTGTGGTGTAGCAGGAGGAGCTAATTGTGATATTATCCCATTGTCCTTTAAGTAGTCCCCGAATTCGTCAGAGAGATACTCGCCACCTCGATCAGATTGAAGGGCTTTAATTTCTCTCCCCAACTATTTCTTGACCTCTTGTCTAAACTCTTTGAACTTGTCAAAGGATTCAGACATGTGTCACATTAGGTACACGTAACCATATCGTGAGAAAACATCTGTGAAGTTGATGAAATACACGTGTTGATTTCATGTCCTAACACTCAGGGGACCACATCCATCACTATGTATTAGGTCAAGTGTGCCTGTACATCTTTCAGGCTTACCGTTAAATGGTCATTTCGTCATCTTCCCTTATAGGCAAGGCTCACAGGTGGGAAGATCTTCTACAGTTAGAATATCCAAAGGACCATCCTTTACCAACCTTGTGATTCAGTCAACACCGATGTGGCCAAGTCGATAATGCCACAGACATGTGGGATTAATTGTATCACGGGCTCTCTTCTTGGGGATTTCAGCCGATGTAGTTTCGGTTATGTTAGTTTCTAGAGAAGGATGTAGAACATAGAGACCGTTCTCCAGTTCTCCATATGCGATGAATCTGTTATTTCTTTTAATAGTAATTGTATTACTAAAGAAGACAGAATAACCATCTACACACAGTTTTGAAACATAAATAAAATTTCTCCTTAAATTATGTACATAAAGACAATCTTTCAGTACAATTATTCATTCTCTAAAAATTAACTCCACGGTTCCTATTGCCATGGCTGCAACAGTTGCAGTAGTCCCCAAGTAGAGTGTAACTTCTCCTTCACTCAGCCTTCTGCTTACCTTGTACCCCTGTTGTGAGTTACACGCATGAGATGAAGCCCCGAAGTTAATACACCAGGACGCAGAAGCTATCAATAAATTGGTTTCTATAACAAAAGTTTTGAAATCACCTTTCTTGGATTCCAGGTTGGTAGGACAATTCCTTTTCCAGTGGCCAGTCTTTTTGTAGAAGTGACCGGCATCCGATGCTTTGTCTTTCTTTTGCTTCTTACCCTTAGTGGTTTTCTTCTGAGGCTTCTTTGCCTTCCTTTTTCTCTTGCCTATCTTGCTAGCTTCAACAAGCATAGCTACAGGCTCATCCTTTCTAATCAGTTCTTTGGCTTTTTGCAACATATTGTTGAGCTCTTGCAAGCTGACATTCAGCTTGTTCATATTATAGTTCATGATGAACGGATTAAAGGAATGAGGCAAAGAATTAAGGATAGAATCTATATGGGTCGCAAGGTCCAACTTGGATCCAAGAGCCTCCTGTTCGTTGATGTATCCCATCACAGATTGTAGTTTTACAAACTACAAATCGTAGATAGCGAATGTCCCATCTGTGAAATCTCCCTTTCTGTGGTGCCATTTTTTATCCAAAATAAAATTAAATAGAAATCCTATTTCTATTAATAATTACATCAGATCGAATGGCTATACATTGAATCTAAAAATAAAAAAATTATTTACAGACCAAATGTAATAAATAAATCAAGAAACTACAAATCTTGCAGTTCTCCCTGCGCAAATCAAGAATTCGATCTCCTCTTGTACGAACAACCCATAATTCAAGAAAATCATAAAGAACATTTCTAAACAATAATCAGATTTATATAAAATTAATTTCAGATTATTTGCCCATCAATTTTGGGAACAAATTTCCCAAAACCCATATCTGCGCAAATTGGGTAGAACGCCTTCTCCCTATTTGCGCAGGTTCAGATCTGAAACAGAATGGTTCAAGATTTGAACCTGGCTCTGATACCACTGAAGGGATAGGATATCCATCACATGGACGCCCAAGGATTGTGGAATAAGGGGGCGAATTTCAAAAAGTTTTTCTCTCCCATCAATTGGGAATCGAATTCCTTATTTAGAAAATCATATTTTCAATGATCATTCTTGAGCCATAAACTGAACTAGATCTAAACCAAAAGGAGTAGGGAGGGATAATACCTGATACAGAGAAACAGTATCTCCCAATGGAGGTGTTCACACCCAAGGAAGGATCCAAAATCTGCTCCCACTAAAGATGGCGCAATGTAGGGTGGAGCATAATCAGTAGTGTTCTTCCAAAAGAACTTGACCCTTCGCAAGAATCAACTGGACGGTTTGTGAATACAACTCCCACAAATCTTTTCTCCAAAAGATTGGTATTAATATCAAATCTTGATTTATCCCAAGAACTAAAGATCGAACTGCTACAGGCGGCGGCTGCAGGAAGGAGGCGCAAGAGAGTATTTGTAGGGTCCAGAATTCTCTCTTCTAGTAATCTCAGCTCTGAAGACAAGGATCTATGGATTGCATTGCATGTCTCAAGACTGCCGCCCCCTCCTCCTTTTATAGACTTAAAGGGATCAACTCCTAATCCCATTAGGAGTTGCTAACTCAAATCATATTTGGATTAGAAGTCCCTTTAAGTGATAAGGGATAACCCTTATCTTATCTGCAGATTAGATCAGCCATCTCCTAATCTAATTAGGAGGTTTCTAGATCTAAATATTATTTAGATCTTGGACTCTCTAAGTGGATAGGGTCTGGGCCCAATCCTATCAGCTGATCCATCTCAGAATTCGCCCTTTAAGTGACTAATAATATTACCCCGGTTCGACATGGGCTTAAGGCCCATTAAGGTTATGTATTCATTTAGCCTTCCAAACTACTGCCCAGTTGGGATTCCTTGTATGGCATGGGACCCAACCATTGATCTACACATAAGCCACATGGGTTCAGCCTAGCCTTTGTTACAAGGCCTGGCTGAATATACTGTTATGGACAGTGCACCCCCTAAAACCCACCAGATGGGCTCTATGGGCCCAACACTTACCCTAAGTGGTCTCTAGGCCAAGCCACCTTGTAACACCCAGGGACTGTGGGTAGATGCAAGATTAGCCCATCAGGTATTATCCTCAATGGTCTTACACTTAACCTCTCAGCCCATAATGATCATACACTGCCCGACAAGAGAGGACCTCTACCTTGGCTGCAAGGAACAGTGTTGCACTCTCTCTTATATGGATCCCGGGAATTAAAACCTTTTGCAAATCATTTTGAAACCATAATATATATACTTTTATATCTCATATAAAATATATTTTGCAAAAACAAATCTCAACAATTGAAATCGACTGCCGTCAGTCTTGGTTTCCATCAGTGAGAGTGCATCCCCGATCATTACCTTTGTCCAACAAAGGGGCTGATCTTGTCACTATGATCACCCACTCAGATGAATTCTCAAACTATCCCAACATACCCAGGTTTTGACCACCGCTAAAGATCTCACTGATTGATACATCAAAGATGGCCCAATCCGACACCTAGTGCAGTATCATAATCGAGTCTAGGGGTCGGGTGTAACTTTCCAGTTTTGCCCATCAATATCCAAGGTCCAGGGCAATACTGGAAATCTGGTCTAGTTCAAAGATTCAATTAATCCTACACTTTATGTGCCTAGGGTCTCACCCCGGTAGCTGAGACAAGCCACCCCAACCGACTTGGTGGCACCACAGTGTCAGCCTTGTCAGGATAGGTCTCCCCAAGACTGACCCACTGGCTGTGAACATTTTAAACTAAGATGAGTCTCATTAAGTGTTCAGTTTAAGGGTATTACACAAAAACATACCAAGGGAAGATGAATCAAATATGCACTTTTATTCATTTACAATAAACTCATAAAGTACATCATTTTGAATGAAGCTAAGGGCATACAAAACTATCCAACAACATTATCTTCCAACTTACATAGAAAAGGATCCTATCATGATGAGGATCCCGGAACTGATCAGTAAAACCCACGGGGACTCAATTATATAAAGGCTCCACCCTGGCGGTTCAAGGTATACGTGATTTATATGCTCTCTAGCTCTCTGCATTCTTAAGCTATTTTTTAGCTCGCAACAAGTATACTAACTTAAGCATCAAAGCGACCTCACCGGGCTAGCAACCCCAGGTTCTCTGATCCTCTTGCAGATCAACTGTCCGTCGTTCACTTGGAAGCCAGATCACCTCCAGTAGGGAGCAGCTAGATTGTGCGGCATCATTTGGCATCGTCTGTCGGAAATGCGACAAAAAGCCTTTCTCCACCATCAATAACAGAATCAAATCCATGACTTCCTCTAGTAACGCCGAACAAAACCACGAGATGAATATCTCTAGGGGCAGCCTCAGTTCTCTTTTGTCTACATCGGTCAATTCACCATCCCGGTTACCGCGAATGGGGTACCAATGCTGACTGTGATCCAAGTGACCAGCAAGTGAACGCGCCACTCCCTCTGTTAGACAGTTTTTTGTATGCCCTTAGCTTCAATTCATTTTGATGTACTTTTGACATTTAGTGTAAATAAATAAAGTACATGTTTGATTCATGTTGTTTGGTATAATTCTGTGTAAAAACCTAAAACTAGACACTTATAGAAACTTGTGTTAGTTTTAACTGTTCACAGCCATTGGATAAGTCTGGGGAGATTTATCCTGCAAGGCTGATACTGATGTGCCACCAAGTGTTGGGATGGCTTGTTTCAGCCATCAGGGTAAGACCCAAGGCACATGCAGTATGGGATTGCTTGAACCCTTGAACCGGACCAGATTTCCAGTATTGCCCTAGACCTTGGAGACAGATGGGCAAAACTGAAAAGTTACACCTGACCCCTAGACTCAATTATGACACATCACTAGGTGTCGGATTAGGCTGTCTTTGATGTGTCAATCAGTGAGATCCTTAGTGGGCGTCAAAACCTGGACATGTTGGGGCAGTCTGAGAATTCATCTGAGTGAGTGATCATAGTGACAGGATCAGCCCCTTTGTCGGACAATGGTAATGATTGGGAATGCACTCTCTCTGATGGAAACCAAACTGCCAGTAGTTGATTTCAATCGTTGGAATTTTGTTTTGCAAACTTAATATATATATATATATATATATATGTGTGTGTGTGTGTGTGTGTGTGTGTGTGTGTGTGTGTGTGGTTTCAAAAGATTTGCAAAAGGTTTTAATTCCCAGGATCCATGTGAGTAGAGAGTGCGGCACTGTTCCTTGCAGCTGAGGGAGATGTCTTCTCTTGTCGGGCAGTGCTTGATCATTAAGGGTTGAGAGGTTAAGTGTAAGACCATTTAGGATAATACCTGATGGGCTAATCTTGCACCTGCCCATAGTCCCTGGGTTTTTATAAGATGGTTTGGCCCAGGGACCACTTAATGTAAGTGTTGGGCTCATAGGGTCCATGTGATGGGCTCAAGGGGGTCACTGAGTCTTTCAGTGAATTCGGCTGGGCCTTGTAATAAAGGCTAGGCCAAACCCATGTGGCTAGTGTGTAGATCAATGCTTGGGTTCCACACCATACAAAGAAGCCTAACTGGGCAGCAGATTGGAAACTAACTAAACACTGAACACTTGATGGGATAAAAGCCCATTTCGAACTGGGGTGTTATGATCACCTATTCATGGGGTGAATCTGAGATTAATGTTAGTAAAAGTATTGGGTCTTTAACCTTATCCACTCTAAGAGACCAAATTCAATTTAGATTTGAATCTGGTAACCTCCTGATAAGATCAGGAGTAAGCTAGCTTAATATGCAGACAGGATTAAGATTATCCCCTATCCAAATACCAATTTGGATTGGGATAACTCCAAAAAAATTAGGAGGTTTCTTAATCAAGAAGAAAGAGGAGAAAACCCTATCAGAAATATCAGATTTCGAACTAAGGGTTTGTATGCAAGAGAGATACCTCCTGCAAATTGAGATTTGATCTCACACAGACTCCAGAGAGAAGAGACACAGTTCAGCCCTCTTCGTCCCTGGATTTCTCCTCCTCCAGCCACCGCCATTCCCTGTTGCAAGATTGGACCTTTGCAGCATAAGGAAGTCAATAAATCAGTTCTTGACAATAGTCTTGCAAGAAAGACCAAAAAGATTCCGTGTTCAAGGTTTCCAGAGGATTCTTGCGAAGAATCCAGTGTGTAGGATGCACCCTGCTGGTTCCATTCCATCCACAGTTGTGTCATCTTCAGCAGGAGCGGATCTTGGTTTCTTCTTTGGGCATGAACACCAACTTTGGGAGATATTGTTTCTCTGGATCAGGTATAATCCTTCTTGTTTCCTTTTGGTTTAGATCTGGTTTGATTATGGTTCAAGTAGAATCCTTGAATATTGTATTCTAAATTTAGGGAATATGATTCCCAGTTGTGAGAAGGTAGGAATTTTTTTTTTTCAAATTCGCCCACCTATTCCGCACCCTTGATGGCGTCCATTAGATGGATCCTACCATTCTTTCACTCTCCTGTAGTTGGTTCGACATTCGGGCCATTCAGGTCCAAATGCAGTAGGTCCAGCAGTATCAACTATACCAACAACAAGTAATTCATTAATTCTATTAGCAACAGTACCAGCAACTGTTCCCTCCATGCAGCAGAATCAGCGACCAGTTCCACCTCACCACCTGACAGTGCAACAGAATCAGTCACGACGTCAAAACACTCACACTCCTCACTAAGGAGAGACTTCCCAAGTTTCGCATCCTCTTGGGAGCCAGGTCTCATCCCATGGTAGGAGGGACAAACAAGTCACTCCTCCCGCTTCGCAAAATTTGAACAGATCAAAAGACACTCAGCTCGCCGAGCCGTTTCACCTCAGCCCTCGCATCATGAAGGTTTGCTTGCAGTTAATCAGTTCGAGGTTCTAGCCGGGGACTCAAAACAAGGCCCACCCGTGCATGGTAGCCAGGCTCAACACCTAGAGCCACTCCGTGCCAGAACGGTACCAGATCATAAAGAAATCAACAGCACTAATGCGGAGCCGGTCAAGAAGCAGCAACAAAAGCGTCGCAAGGCATGACGAACTATCGGTCGCAGCCAGCTCACCGTTCCCATCCAACCAGAACAAGTGAAAGGTAAAGAGGAGGCGAGCTCAGCAGCCACAAAGACTGTGATGAGAGGAGAATTTATCATATTTTTATCCCCAATAACTCTTGTACTGAATTAGCACCTAATTGGACTCTTATTTCTGTTCAGGGCATGAAAGAAGGCATCAAGAGCAAAGAAAGACAAATCAGATGATTTTTCACAGTTTTGACATCGTTCAGTGATCTGGGCCTAACTCGCGTCTCAAAACTCTGAATGGCTGATTCAAGGCACACTGGAAAGATAAGAGAAAAAGCCACAACTTTTGTATTTTGGGCTTTCGCTGGTTCGGCCTGCATCGAAGTAAAATCCGGGCCCGAATTCGGGGCAATTTTGTAGGAAGGCCCAATCCATAGTTGAAGCCCAACTCGCAGAAAAGCCTGGCTGAAGCCCAATTCACAAAGGAGGTCTATTACGAATCCAAGAACAAGAAACTCAGAAGAGTCCTTCTAGATCTAAATTCTTGATGTAATCTTAGAGAGATTAGAGGAGTGACTTCATTAGATAAAAAGATAAGATTAGAATTAGGATAAGACTTTCTACTCTTGTAAAGATCAACTTCAAGAGGAAGTAGGAGACCACCCCCTCCCCTTTAAGCTATATAAAGGAGAGGGCGGACCAGATAAGGGCATCACTGAGTCACTCAATTTTTTATTTGAATCAAGAAACAAGGAGCAATCAGTCAAAAAGGGTTCAAGAAAGGTTCAAGAATTCAAGAAACTTCAAGAAGGTGGCAGCAAGAAGAGGAGATCTCAGCACCATGGTTGAATTCAAGAGTTCTTTCTTCCCCTTTGTTTTCTTTAATTCTTACATCATGAATTGATTTGTTTCTTGCTAGGGCTATGGAAAACCTAACCCTGTTAATGAATATATTTTTATCTTCTTGATTTATCCAAGATTGTGATTTCCATAAAGTCTATGCATTATTGTGCTTAATGCAATTAAGAGCTTGGCCACCTCTTAATTGATTTGGGTTATGTAAATGAATTGAGAAAGGAATTCACATAATTGACAAAATAATTCATAGTGTGAATTGAATGGTATATAGAGATATATATACATGATTCATCTAAATTTAATGGTTTTCTTGGACTTAATGCATTTCCATCTTGAGAGCTCTACTCGAGAGATCGAAGGGTTACCTGATGGGTGTAGGTTTAGTATATCTCGAGAGAGAATATTAAATAAATTTAGGAAAATCTCAGCTTATGGGAATGACAATTAGTCTTGGTTAATCGAACCCATCAATATTCATTACATTGGTTAGCTGGACCAAAGGTTCTAGCGATTTCATCATTTACATATTCGATTAGTGATCACCCTTGTTTTTATTTTCTTGTTCCAGTTTTATTTTCAGTAGTTCTTGCCCAATCCTAAATTTTGATTGTCCAAATAATTAGGGAAAATTGTGATTCTAATACTTATTTTGTTAAATCCCCATGGGAACGATATTTTTTATACTACTTGATAACTAGTGCATTTGCTAGGGTTATATATTTATAGCTATCAAGTTTTTGGCACCGTTGCCAGGGATTTAATCCTAAAATAATATTAGAATTTGTTAACCTTGATTAATTTGGACCTTTTATTTATATTTTTTATTATTATTCTATTTTTGGTTATTATTTTTATTTTTATTTTTTTTGAATTCTTGCTGGTTCAGATTTTTTAATGCATGACACACACTAGAAGAGAAGGACTAGTGAGATTCGATCCTGAAATAGATAGAACCCTTCTTTATTTAAAGAGATGCTTAGGGAGTATCATCCCCATAGAATACCAGCTTGGTATCAAAATCAGACCTTTTATAATGGCATTACCCCCCCAATCGATCTATTATTGATGCAGCCATAGGTGGTATATTCATGTGGAAAACTCTAGAAGAAGCATTTGACCTAGTGGAGGAGATGGTATCAAATAGCTACCAATGGAGTAATGATCGAACCAATCAGAGGGGAGTACACCACACTGATTCCTTTGCATCCCTATCTGCACAAATTGCCAACCTAAATAAGAAATTGGATAATTTTAGTATTGCAGCCATGAATACACCATCTAGCATCTCATGCGATTTATGTGGTCAAATAGAACATACTAATTCTGATTGTCAATTAAATAGTCCTTTTATTTCCCATGAGAATGCTAATTTTATCCTCATGCTGGCAGGTCAAACTTCAACCCATACTCCAATACATACAACCTAGGGTGGAGGAATCACCTGAACTTTTCATGGAGTAACAATCAGCAAAAGGTACCCATGGGTTTCAAACCACAGCCACCCCCACAAGAAAAGAACAATCTGGAGGAAATGATTTCTAAGTTCATTAATGCCACTAAAGCAAGGCTCCAAAGCCATGAAGCATCGATTAAGAACTTAGAAGTTCAAGTGAGGCAGATTATAAATTTGTTGCCGGAAAGAAAAGAGGAACAACTGCCCAGCAATATGGAGAAGAATCCAAAAGAGCAAGTAAACGCCATAGCTTTAGGAAGTGGGAAGACATTTGGCGAACCCCATTTGGCGAACCCCAGAAGGATGATAAGGAAGCTGATGTGGCCGATCTGCAAAAGGAGATCGAAGGGAGTACACCTAAACTGAGTTCAGATGCTATTAAACTTCCTCTCCCCTACCCTGAAAGAGTCTTGAAAGCTAACTTGGATGAGGAAGTTAAGGAGGTTTTGAACAATTTGAAGGCTGGCTAGGAAGGGTGCAAGCCAAGACAAGGTAAGGTTCATTATAATATGTTGTTGATTTCTAATAAGGGATCGTTACCCTCTGTTTGGTAGGCCCCTGTTCCATATTTAAACCCACCCATGATGGATGGAAGGGGAGCACACCGAAATCTGAAACCACGAGAGTTAGAGGATCTGATTCATGATAGGGAAGTTTGTTTTTTTCCTTTTTCTTTTTGTTTTTTACGTTTCTAGTTTAGTTTTGCTGCCCTTTCTTTACATTTAACCTCACATTGGGGACAATGTAAGATTTAAGTGTGGGGGAGGGGATTTAAGATTTTGGATTTTGGATTTAGGTTAGAATTTTTTTGATTTAGGTTGTTTTTTTTTATGATTCATACAAAAAAAAAATCAAAACCTCAACTCTTTTGAAATCAATTGAAACAATGTTCTAGGAAAACGTTTGTGAACCTAGTAATGAGGTATGATCAAGGGGTACGTGACTTATCTAAAGCCATTTCCAGTTAAGCTAGTCCTAAATTCAGGTTTAAGTAAATGGGGTAGTTGTTTGACTATTGCTACAATTGGTAGGATGGAGCATAAAATGCACCTACCAACCAAGTAATTCAATGGTAGGATGGAGCATAAAATGCACCTACCAACCAGGCAATTCAATAGTAGGATGGAACATAACATGCACCTACTATCCAGCAAATTCAACAGTAGGATGGAGCATAAAATGCACCTACTGGCCGAGTGATCCAAAAGTGAGATGGAGCATGAAATGCATTCACTCCAAAAAAAAAAAAGAAAAAGAAAGAGAGTCGTTTTCCCTGATTTACTACCTTGTTTGTAGTAGCAAGAATTGGATTGGCTGATATATGAGTTGAGTATAACTTGGTTGAGTTGATTTAATGGTTTGTAATAGTTAACCTAGAATATTTGTGGAGAAAGAGGAAGGAGAGTTGAGTTTAAAAATCAGTAGGAAAGTTAGTTTTTTTCTTGCTTTACTTCTTGCTTGAGTTTTGTCTTGCCCGAAGACAGGCAAGAGTTTAAGTGCGGGGGATTTGATGAGAGGAGAATTTATCATATTTTTATCCCCAGTTACTCTGTCTTTTATACTGAATTAGCACCTAATTGGACTCATATTTCTGTTCAGGGCATGAAAGAAAGCATCAAGAGCAAAGAAAGACAAATCGGATGATTTTTCACAGTTTCGACATCGTTCAGTGATCTAGGCCTAACTCTCGACTCCGAACTCCGAATGAGCTAATTTAAGACCCATTGGAAAGATAAGAGAAAAATCCACAACTTTTGTATATTGGACTCACTGATTCGGCCTGTATCGAAGTCAAATCTGGGCCCGAATCGGGGCAATTTCGTAGGAAGGCCCAGTCCGCAGTTACAGCCCAACTCGCAGAAAAGCCTAGCTGAAGCCCAATTCGCAGAGGAGGTCTATTACGAATCCAAGAACAAGAAACTGAGAAGAGTCCTTCCAGACCTAAATTCTTGATGTAATCTTAGAGAGATAAGAGGATTGAGTTCATTAGATAAAAAGATAAGACTAGAATTAGGATAGGATTTTCTATTCTTGTAAAGATCAACTTCAAGAGGAAGTAGGAGACCACCCCCTCCCCTTTAAGCTATATAAAGGAGGGGGCAGACCAGCTAAGGGCATCACTGAATCAGTCAATTTTTTATTTGAATCAAGAAACAATGAGCAATCAGTCAAAAATGGTTCAAGAAAGGTTCAAGAATTCAAGAAACTTTAAGAAGAAGGTGGCGGCAAGAAGAGGAGATCTCAGCACCATGGGCGAATTCAAGAGTTCTTTCTTCCCCTTTGTTTGCTTTAATTCTTACATCATGAATTGATTTGTTTCTTGCTAAGGCTATGGAAAGCCTAACCTTATTAATGAATATATTTTTATCTTCTTGATTTATCCAAGATTGTGATTTCCATATAGTCTATGAATTATTGTGCTTAATGAAACTAAGAGCTTGGCCACCTCTTAATTGATTTGGATTATGTAAATGAATTGAGAGTGGAATTCACATAATTGACAGAATAATTCATAGTGTGAATTGAATGGTATATAGAGATATATATATACATGATTCATTTGAATTTAATGGTTTTCTTGGACTTAATGCACTTCCATCTTGAGAGCTCTACTCGAGAGATCGAAGGGTTACCTGATGGATGTAGGTTTAGTATATCTCGAGAGAAAATATTAAAAAAATTTGGGAAAATCTCAGCTTATGGGAACAACAATTAGTCTTGGTTAATTGAACCCATCAATATCCATTACATTGGTTAGGTGGACCAAAGGTCCTAGTGATTTCATCATTTGCATATTCGATTAATGATCACCCTGTTTTTATTTTCTTTGTTCCAGTTTTATTTTCAGTAGTTCTTGCTCAATCATAAATTTTAGTTGTCCAAATAATTAGGGAAAATTGTGATTCTAATACTTATTTTGTTAAATCCTCGTGGGAACAATATTTTTTATACTACTTGATAACTAGTGGACTTGCTAGGGTTATATATTTATAGCTATTAGACTACTCCTCTCCTGTTAGTGTCATCTCCTTTGTCATCCAAGCTCCTGGCGGCCTCTATGCGAAAAGACTTTAAAATGCCTCCTCTGGACCAGTACGACTGATCCTTTGATCTGAATGATCACGTGGACTCATTCCAGTCCCAAATGCATCTATTTGAGGCTGACGAGTCCTGCATCTTGCTCACACATGGTACAGGAACCTCACGCCAGGGATGATCAAAGCTGGGCGCAGTTCATATAGATATTCACCTTGCACTTCATCACTAGCAAGAAGTGCCTGATGTCTTAGGAAGGCCTCCTCAGCATAGTCCAAAGAGAAGGGGAGTCGATCCGAAGCTACATAAAACGCTTCAATGACACCTGTTTACAGATCCCCGACCTAGATCCAACTGTATGACTCATAGTAGCAAGAAGAGGAATTACTCACAGGGAATTCAAGTGGAACGTGGTAACCAACAAGCCCAAGGACATCACTAAATTCCTCAAGCTCACCGATTAGTTCATCGCGATAGAAGAGGAGATGAACCAGAAGAGCGAAAATCTAGCGGAGAAGAGGAAAAGAGAAGTTGACAACTCAAATAACGGTGGCAACAAACGAAGAAAAAGCTAGTCCCGACCAGGGGAGGAAACAAGTTTGGGAGCCAATCTCCTAAGTCAGGTCGGCATTCTCAAACTCCGCCAGTCAAAAGAACAAGCTACACGCCCCTCAACGCAAAACGGAGAGAGATTCTTATGGCAATCAAGGACTCCTACGTCAAGTGGCCACCTCGGTTGAGGGGGACCCTGCCACCAGAAACAAAAATGTATATTGTCACTTTCACAAAGATCATAGTCATAGTACTAAAAGTTGTAGAAACCTCCGCGATGAGATCAAAGAACTCATCCATCATAGATATTTAAAAATTTTCATACAAAAAGAAAGTAAAAACTAGGCAGATCGGTAGGAGGAGCAAAGAAGGAATGCTCCTGAGTCCAGTGGTAGGCAAAATGAGCAGCCACAAAGACAATTACTGAAAGAAAGGTTGATCCGCGTAGTAATAAACATGATTACTGGCGGGTCCATTATCGCAGGCTGCACCTCAGCGGTGAGTAAAGCTTCAGTGTGTGAACTAGAGCATGAAGAGCAGAATCCACCGAAGATCCCATTTATTTCACAGAAGATGATGCACGTGGGATCCAATACACCCATGATGATGCCCTGGTAATAAAGATGAGACTGAATGATTTTGAAGTGAAGTGCATCCTAGTGGATTTGGGCAGTTTGGCTGACATTCTGTTCAAGGATGCCACGACAAGCTCCAACTCCAAGAAAGCGATCTCAAGCCGATAGATACACCATTGGTAGGCTTCAGCGGTGAAGAGGTCAGACTGCTAGGGCGAGTCTCAATACCCGTAGAGGTCGGCACGTGGTCTAACAATGCGAGGTTCGAGCACACATTCCTGGTGGTCGCGACTCCCTCCCTGTACAACGCCATTGTAGGTTAGCCTATTACAATGCATTACATGCGGTAGTGTCCACCTACTACTTGGCCATGATGTTCCCGATGAACTATGGAGTAGGGGTTGTGCGAGGCGGCCAGTTCGAGTCTCACAAATGCTATGTTGCCACTCTCAAGGAGAAAGCCAAGCTAGCGGCTTATTTAGCTCGAGCGATCTGTGGAGTATCCCAAGGAGTGAGCTACGCCAACAGAAGAGACGGTCCACATCCTGGTCTCAATAGAAGATCTAGCTAGAACTCTCCAGATTGGCTCGTCGATCGAGGAACCACTCCTCTTTTAGCTGGTAAGCTTTTTAATTGAAAATTTAGATGTATTTGCATGGTCCACAGCAAAAATGCCTAGTATAGATTCTAAAATCCTAACTCATAAGTTAAATACTAATCTTTTAGTCAGGCCCATTAGACAAAAAAAAGGCAACCTTGCCCTGGAGCACTGGAGGATAGTCAACGAGGAGGTCGAGAAACTCTTAACAGTCGATTTCATCAAAGAGGTCCATTACCCAAGCTGGGTAGCTAACCCAGTTTTGGTAAAAAAGGCCAACGGTAAATGGCGCATGTGCGTCGATTATACCGACTTGAATTGAGCTTGCCCAAAGGATTGTTTCCCACTCCCTAAGATCGATCGTCTAGTGGATGCGACCTCAGGGTATGAGTTGCTAAGCTTTCTAGATGCGTACTCAGGATACAACCAAATCAGGATGGAACCTGCCGACGATGAGAAAACAGCCTTCATAACCGAGCTTGGACTGTACTGTTACAAGGTTATGCCCTTCGGGCTAAAAAATACCGGGGCGACCTTCCAAAGACTTATAAATAGAATTTTTGATCCGTTAATCGGCAACAAGGTTGAATGTTATGTAGATGATATGGTCATAAAGACTGAGATTTCAAAATTTTTATTGAATGATTTACAAACTGTTTTTGAAATTTTGCGTAACAAGGTCGAATGTTATGTAGATGATATGGTCATAAAGACCGAGTTTTCAAATTTTTTATTGAATGATTTACAAAGTGTTTTTGAAATTTTGCGTAAGTACAACATGAAATTGAATCCCAACAAGTGCATCTTCGGTGTCACATCGGGTAAATTCTTGGGCTACTGGCGTGTTGTCGTAGGCACCCAAAAGTAAACCTCTACTCATAAAGATGGAATGTAGTAGTGCGAGTAGGGATCATTCCCACAGAGAGTATCTAACCCAAATTATGTGCTACATGAATCAAAGATGGAGGGGGGTGTATGTAACGAAAATCAGATTTAAAATAAGGAAAATCAGAATTAATAAAGAACGCAATTTAAATGAGAATTTAGGATAACATCCACCATCAGAATTACACTACTGCTCATCGATGCAAAGATAAATCAATTCAGACTTTGAATATTCATCGTAAGAATTAATTTCCTACATCTTCCTACTATTAGTTGATCGGAAAACAAGCGATCCTCTTAACCCTTACTACTGAACAACCCCTAAACAAGTACTAAAGATTTAATCCAGCAATAGCATTAAACATTAGAGATTGATGAAGCTAAATAGCACAAGCACAAGCGGTTGCATTTAATTTAGTCGACTGTTCTTCCTAGGATCTAACAATTTCTAACGCAGCAAATCATTAAACCCTAGTTGCTTCGCAGATTAAAGGGATCAAACAATTACGGATTTGATATCTAATATAGCAATAGATTGTAACGAATAATAAACTAGTAGGCCTTCCTAGCAATCAAGCGAAACAATCATAGATATAAATATAGAAGAACATTCGATATCCAAAGCATGAATTAAACAATAAAAACCAAATTAGATCTCATAGTTTGGTGGAATTCTGAGGCTTCTGCTTCCTTCAACCAAGTACAAGAGTTTAGCTACACATGGTCGTGGTGAAAACTTCAAGAAAATCAGAGAATGAAGAAGAGATGGGTGGAGAGAAGAGAAGAGAAGAGAAGAGAGGTTTGGCTCCTCCCAATCTGCTCTCTTTCTTCCTTGCTTGCTTAGTTCTTCTTCCCCAAGGTTGAGTGGTGCCTTGGGTGATAATCTGCCCCCTTTATATAGACTTAGGAGGGAGCTGTCTCCTACTCCTCCAAGGAGTTCTTTCTTCATTGGAAGTTTAGTTCTCTAATAGATAATGCCTAGATTAGATCTAATCTACTCCTATCTCCTAACCGGTAATCTTAATCTCTTTTATCCTTCTAGAAATACAATAAAAATTTGAATCTGATAGGACTCTTTTGAAGGGTTGAGAGATCCATCAGATGGACGCCCAAAGATTGTGGAATAAGGGGCGAATTTCAAAAATTTTTCTCTCCCTTCAACTGGGAATCACATTCCCTATTTAGAAAATCATATTTTCAAGAATAAATCTTGAACCTTAAACTGAACCAGATCTGAACCAAAAGGAATGGGAGAGAATGATACCTGATACGGAGAAGTAATATCTCCCAACAAAGGTGTTCACGCCCAAGGAAGGATCCAAAGACTGCTCCCACTGAAGATGGCGCAGTGCAGGATGGAGCAGAATCAACATTGTTCTTCCCCAAGAACTCTGTCCTTCACAAGAAACAACAGGATGGAACGTGAGCACAACTTCCCTTTTCAATCCTTTCTCAAAGAACTGATGTCAAGATCCAATCTTGACTTCTCCCACAGTTGGAGATCGAACTGGCAAACAGGGCGGCAAGAGCGGGAGGAGGCAAGAGAGTATTCGCAGGGTGCAGAATTCTCTCTTACTGATTTCAGCACTAAAGAGGATTTGATGTGTTTCTTGGTCTCTCAAGGCTGCCGCCCCCTCCTTCTTTTTGTTGCCTTGAAAAGATCTGCTCTTAATCCCATTAGGAGGTGCTTATCCAAATCATATTTGGATCATTCTTCTCTTCTAGTGATAAGGTTAAACCCTTATCTTATCTGTAGATTAGATTAGCTTTATCCTAATCCCATTAGGAGGTTTCTAGATCTGAATCACATTCAGATTTGGACTCTCTGAGTGGATAGGGTTAAGACCCTATCCTATCTGCTAATCTATCTCAGAATTCGCCCCTTTAATTAACTAAATAAATAGCCCAGTTCGAAATGGGCTTTAGGCCCATTAAGCTTATGTGCTCACTTAACCTTCCTAACTGCTGCCCAGTTGGGCTTTCTTGTATGGCGTGAGACCCAAGCATTGATCTACACATCAGCCACATGGGTTCAGCCCAGCCTTTGTTACAAGGCCTGGTCGAATACACTGTTAAAGACAGTGCACCCCCTGAAACCCATCAAATGGGCTCTATGGGGCCAACACTTACCCTAAGTGGTCCCTGGGCCAAGCCACCTTGTAATACCCAGGGACTGTGGGCAGATGCAAGATTAGCTCATTAGGTATTATCCTCAATGGTCTTACACTTAACCTCTCACCCCTTAATGATCATACACTGTCCGACAAGAGAGGACCTCTCCCTCGGCTGCAAGGAACAGTGTTGCACTCTCCACTTATATGGATCCCGGGAATTAAAACCTTTTGCAAACATTTTAAAAACCATAATATATATACTTTTCTATCTCATATAAAATATACTTTGCAAAACAAATCTCAACGGTTGAAATCGGCTGCCGGTAGTCTTGGTTTCCAACAGTGAGAGCGCATCCCCGATCATTACCTTTGTCCGACAAAGGGGCTGATCCTGTCACTATGATCACCCACTCAGATGAATTCTCGGATTGTCCCAACATACCTAGGTTTTGACCCCCGCTAAGGATCTCACTGACTGGTACATCAAAGACAGCCCGATCTGACACCTAGTGCAGTATCATAATCGAGTCTAGGGGTCGGGTGTAACTTTCTAGTTTTGCCCATCAATCTCCAAGGTCCAGGGCGATACTGGAAATCTGGTCCAATTCAAAGATTCAATTAATCCCACACTGTATGTGCCTAGGGTCTCACCCCGGTAGCTGAGACAAGCCACCCCAACCGATTTGGTGGCACCACAGTGTCAGCCTTGTCAGGATAGGTCTCCCCAGACCGACCCACTGGCTGTGAACATTCTAAACTAACGCGAGTCTCAATAAGTGTCAAGTTTAAGGGTATTACACAGAAACATACCAAGGGAACATGAATCAAATATGCACTTTTATTCATTTACAATAATCTCATAAAGTACATCAATTTTGTTTGAAGCTAAGGGCATACAAAACTATCTAACATCTTTGATGTTTCTTATTCTTGCATTCGTATTGGGCTTCTTCAACGAATTGGGCTGCTGCAAGGCTTCCCTGCGAATTGGGCTTCTGTTGTGAACTAGGCTTCTCTAAGAATTGGCTTATAATTTGTGCTAGATTTTGACCTTGATGTAGTCTGAATCTATCAAAACTCAAATATGAAAGTTTTAAAGTTATTCCTTATCTTTCCAATGCATCTTGAATCATCTCAATCGGAGTCCGGATGGGAGAGTTATGCCAAGATTACTGCACGGCGCTGAAACTGTGCAAAATTACCCGATTAGCCTTGATTTTCACCCTATGCCTTTTTTCGTGCCCTAAATCGATTACAATAATAGTGAGTCCAATTAGGTACTAAATAAGTATAAAAGACTGAATATTAAGGGATAAAAATATGATAATTTTTATTCTCATCTGCTACAGAGTCAACTGATGTGGCATCGAAGCCAATCCCGAGAAAATAAGGGCCATCTTGGACATGAGACCACCTCGTAAGCTAAAAGAGGTTCAAAGACAAAATGAGAGGGTAGCCGCTCTGAGCCATTTCATGTCCAATTTGGCAGATCACTGCCTGCTTTTCTTTAAGGCTATTAAGAAAAGTAAAGACTTCGAGTGGACCACAGAGTGCCAACTCACCTTCGACGAGCTAAAAAAATACCTAGTTAGCATCCCGGTTCTGACCCGACCCAAGGAGGGAGATGTTTTAAAGCTGTACCTCTCCACGAGTGATGAGGTAGTCAGCTTGGCACTAATAAAAGAGGTAGATCGGGTCCAACGACCCATCTACTATGTTAGGAAGGTTTTGTAGGATGCTGGTAGAAGGTATCTAGAGATTGAAAAGCTGGCATACGTGCTAGTCACAACAGCTTGGAAGCTTCGTCCCTACTTCCAAGCCCACACTGTCATTGTCCTCACCAACAAGCCTCTGAGGCAAATCCTACTCAAGCCCGAGGTATCTGACAGGCTGACAAAACGGGCCATCGAACTCAGCGAGTATGACATTTGATACGAACCTCGGACGGCGATTAAGGCCCAAGCCTTAGCTGACTTCGTGGCAGAATGCACGTTCAACTCTGCGATTAAGGCCCAAGCCTTAGCTAACTTTATGGACCATAGTGTGCCAGCTCACCTTCGACGAGCTGAAAAAATACCTAGTTAGCATCCGGTTCTGAACCGACCCGAGGAGGGAGATGTTTTAAATTTGTACCTCTCCGCGAGCGATGAGGTAGTCAGCTCGGTACTAATAAAAGAGGTAGATCGGGTCCAATGACCCATCTACTATGTTAGCAAGGTTTTGCAGGATGCTGAAAGAAGGTATCCAGAGATCAAAAAGCTGGCATACGTGCTAGTCACAATAGCTTGGAAGCTTTGTCCTTATTTTCATGCCCACACCGTCATCATCCTCACCAACAAGCCTTTGAGGCAAATCCTACTCAAGCCCGAGGTATCTGGCAGGCTGACGAAATGGGCCATCGAACTCAGTGAGTACGACATCCAGTACGAACCTCGGACAACAATTAAGGCCCAAGCCTTAGCTGAGCTCGGGCATGCGGAGGAAACCAGCGTGGCACCTGTCTCGGTTCGAGCAAGACAAACCTGAGACGAGGAGCCCTGAATCCTCCACGTTGATGACTTGTTTAACCAACAAGGAAGCGGAGCAGGCATAATTCTTCACGGACCAAGCGGGGTGAAACTAGAATACGTGCTCTGGTTCAGATTTGCAGCATCCAACAATGAAGAAGAGTACAAGGCGTTGATAGCCAGGCTCACCTTAGCCAAAGAAGTAAAAGCTAAACACCTCATCATCTGCAGTGACTCCCAGCTCGTGGTCAACCAAATCAACGGCGAGAATGAAGCTCGTGACCCCACCCTGGCTGCATATTTAGCTAAGGTTGGAGAGGTTTTGTGCAGCTTTTTATCCTACTTCATCAGATAGATCCCAAGGTCTGAGAACGTTGAGGCTGACACCCTGTCCCGGTTAGCCAACACAAGTAGTAACACAATGAGGACCGTGTACATAGAGGACCTACCTCGGCGTAACATTCTCGGGGGGGGGGGGTGGGCAGAAGAGGTCGCTCTTGTAGAGCCGAATTGGATTGACCCACTCATGGGCTACCTGCTTCACGGGACTTTCCCTGCAGATCATAATGCAACCCGAAGGGTAGAGCGCCAGTTAGTGAAGTACGTCATCATAGATGGGCAGTTGTATCGGAGATCCTTCAGGCTCCCCTACTTGCGCCTGCTTGCAACCCTTAGAGGTCAAGCTCATTCTTTGCAACACTCATGAAGGCTTGTGTTGCGGACACTTGGGGGGTAGGGCTCTTGCCCAGAAAGCATTGCGACAGGGGTACTATTGGCCCACAATGAAGACAAATGCACTTGAGCTCATCAAGAAGTGCGATCAATGTCAAAGGCATGCCAACATCCACCACCGACTTGCTGCTGACCTCAAATTTCTCACCAACCTATGGCCCTTCGCACAGTGGGGAGTTGACATTCTTGGCCCTTTCCCGCCAGCGAAAGGATAGAGGAGACTCCTGGTGGTAGCAATGGACTACTTCACGAAGTGGGTGGAGGCAGAACCCCTAACAACGATCATAACCCACAACATACAAAATTTCTTTTGGAAGAGTATAGTATGTTGCTTCGGGCTACCTCGGGTACTTATCTCTGACAACGGAAAGCAGTTCAAGGACATCAAGTTCCAAAATTGGTGCGCTGAGATGGGGATACAACAAAACTTCACTTCGGTGGCACACCCTTAGGCAAACGGGCAAGCAGAAGTCATGAACAGAGCCATACTCCATGGACTAAAAGCCCACTTAACCCAAGCTAAGGGACTATGGGTAGACGAGTTGCCTAGTGTATTATGGGCCTACCAAACTACCATTAAGACCGCCACGGGTGAAACCCCCTTCAACCTCACCTACAGCACAGAAGCGGTGATCCCAACAGAGATCGAGGTGCCTACACTACGTTTGGAAGCCTACAACGAGGAAGCAAATGACGACGAGCTTCATACCAACCTCGACCTGGTGGAAGAAGTACGACACCTGGCATACATTCGGACTGCAGCCTACCAGCAAAGAGTGGCTCCGTACTATATGTTAGACAGTTTTGTATGCCCTTAGCTTCAATCAAAATGATGTACTTTATGAGTTTATTGTAAATGAATAAAAGTGGATATTTGATTTATGTTCCCTTGGTTTGTTTTTGTGCAATACCCTTAAACCGGACACTTAATGAGACTCGTGTTAGTTTAGAATGTTCACAGCCAGTGGGTCGGTCTGAGGAGACTTATCCTGACAAGGCTGACACTACGGTGCCAACAAGTCGGTTGGGGTGGCCTGTCTCAACTGCCAGGGTGAGACCCTAGGCACATAAAGTGTATGATTAATTGAATCTTTGAACTGGACCAGATTTCCAGTATTGCCCTAGACCTTGGAGATTGATGGTCAAAATTGGAAAGTTACACCCGACCCCTAGACTCGATTATGATACTGCACTAGGTGTCGGATTGGGCTGTCTTTGATGTATCAATTGGTGAGATCCGTAGCGGGGGTCAACACCTGGGTATGTTGGGATAGTCTGAGAATTCATCTGACTGGGTAATCATAGTGACAGGATCAGCCCCTTTGTCGAATAAAGGTAATGATAAGATCAGGAGTTATCTAACTTAATCTGTAGATAGGATTAAGATTAACCTCTATCCAAATACTGATTTGGATTGGGATATCTCCCAAAAATATTGGGAGGTTTCTTAATCAAGAAGAAAGAGGAGAAAACCCTAGCAGAGATATCCGATTTTGAACCAGGGGGTTTGAGTAAGCAAGAAACACATCCTGCAATCTGATTTTTGGTCTCTCACAGACTCCAGAGAGAAGAGACAATTTTGCCCTCTTCGTCCCTGGACTTCTCCTCCTTTAGCTGCCGCCACTACCTGTTGGAAGATTAACAGGAAGCCAAGAAAGCAGTTCTTGACAATAGTCTTGCAAGAAAGACACTAGGATTCGGTGTTCAAGGTTTCTAGAGGGTTCTTGTGAAGAATCCAATGTGTAGGATGCACCCTGCTGGTTCCGTTCCATCCACAGCTATGTCATCTTCAGTAGGAGCGGATCTTGGTTACTTCTTTGGGCGTGAACACCAACTTTGGGAGATATTATTTCTCCGGATCAGGTATAATCCTTCCTGTTTCCTTTTGGTTTAGATATGGTTTGTTTATGGTTCAAGTAGGATCCTTGAATAATGTATTCTAAATTTAGGGAATATGATTCCCAATTGAAAGAAGGTAGGAAATTTTTTTGAAATTCGCCCCATTCCGCACCTTTCTTGGCATCCATTAGATGGTTCTTACCATTCTTTCAAATCTTGCATCTACCCACAGTCCCTGGGTATTACAAGGTGTCTTGGCCCAGGGACCACTTAGGGTAAGTGTTGGGCCCATAGAGCCCATTTAATGGGTTTTAGGAGGTGCACTGTCCATAACAGTGTATTCGGCTAGGCCTTGTAACAAAGGCTGGGCCGAACCCATGTGGTTGATGTGTAAATCAATGCTTGGGTCCCATGCCATACAAGGAAGCCCAACTGGGTAGTAGTTAGGAAGGTTAAGTGAGTACATAAGCTTAATGGGCCTAAAGCCCATTTCGAACTTGGCTATTTAATTAGTTAATTATGGGGAGAATTCTGAGATGGATTAGTAGATAGGATAGGGTCTTGACCCTATCCACTCAGAGAGTCCAGATCTGAATGTGATTCAGATCTAGAAACCTCTTAATGAGATTAGGAGAAAGCTAATCCAATCTACAGATAAGATAAGTATTTATCCCTATCAACAAAAGAAAGGTCTGATCCAAATATGATTTGGATAAGCAGGTCCTAATTGGATTAGGAGCTGATCCTTTGGATTAACAAAAGAATGAGGGGGCAGCAGCCTTTAGATAGAATGAGATATTCACATCCTCTAGAGTGCTGAAATCGCAGAAGGAAGAATTAAGCATCCCTGTAGAATTCTTTCTTGTTGCCTCCTTGTTCTTGCTGCTTCTGTTTTCTAGTTCGATCTCCAGTTGTGGGAGAAGTCAAGATTTGATCTTGACATCAGTTCTTTGAGAAAGAATTGATAGGAAGTTGTGCTCATGTGCCATCCTGTTGTTTCTTGCGAAGGACGGAGTTCTTGGAAAGAACACTACTGATTCTGCTCCATCCTGCACTGTGCCATCTTCAGTGGGAGCAGTCTTTGGATCCTTACTTGGGCGTGAACACCTTCGTTGGGAGAAATTATTTCTCCGTATCAGGTATAATCTTCTCCTACTCCTTTTGGTTCAAATCTGGTTCAGTTTATGGTTCAAGAATGATCATTGAAAATATGATTTTCTAAATAGGGAATGCGATTCCTAGTTGAACCCTAGCCGATTTAGGCCCATCAAGAGGTCACGTGCGGAACCCAAGCCGATTTAGACCCACCAAAATCTGGCTTTATGAAAGTCAGTGGGAGCCACTTTGGTTTGACCTAAAATTAGAACTAGGGTGTAATTAACTATTCCCTCCAGCTAATATGAGTGCATGTGATAGGGAGCTTCATATGATGAACTCTCTAAAGGCCTTCCATCATTAGCACGAGGATGGGTCCTTCAATAATGAGGAAACACACCAGAAAATGGGCTATCCATTTGATGTTGGGCTTGTCTGAGTGTTTCATAAGATGATAGGGGCATCATAGACCGATGTGGGAGGGGCTTCACTAGAAAATGGGAACTCTCTCGCGGTACCTTGGTGTTCATGAATATGATGGGTAAGCACCTCGGCATTCACAATATGATGTGTCATAGACCTAATTGTCTCTTCGGCATGGATAACTCATCTCATGCCTAAGGTATAGATAGGTCAGGTGTATGACCTACAATGTCCACGCACCTTGGCGTACATCATGCGAAGTTACCTCTACTAGTAGTCCAGCTCGCTAGCTCGACGGGTTGCGGTAACCTGTACCTATTTGGTTAGTTCACTAGTTAGGGAATTATTTGCACATTTAAACCGAGCTCGCAGGCCCGGGGTATACAATATGGAGTCTATTTGTTTAGGCACTCTTCGCCCTTGCTCGAGGCTTCGGCAAGAGGGTTCACCCTCTCGTTGACACTGGTCTCTTCGATGTCGATGAGCAGCTCACTATCACTTTCCACCTTGGAGTCTGGATCTTCGGTAGCTTCGACAGCCATCTCATCTGTGACCCTTGAGGTAGTGATGGCACCTAGATCGAGCTGAGAAAATTTATGTCAGGTCATCCACCTGCTAAGCTTAAAGCCCTTATTGTAGCCTTCCATCCCCGCCTCAATCGGCTCTCCGTTGTACTCCTCTGAGTTCTTATATTCCTTGATGGCTTTGGCCTTGGCCTCCTCCACTCCTTGGAGGAGTATTTCAGTTCACTCCTTGACTTGGGCCTCGAGGTTCTCCACCTCCTGCTTTAAAGCCGCTTGCTCCCTCATGAGCTCCTCCTTCTCAGACATCAGCTCCTTCTGAACCCGTGCATCATTCTTCAACTGGCAGATTTCATTACGGGCTAGATTCAGCTCGGTGTGAGCTTTGCGAGATGAGGGCTCAATTGCAATAGCTCACTTCAGGTGCAGTTCAAACTAGTATGTCAGAGCATGCACAGTGGAGTTCACCTACCATAGGAAGAATAGCAGTTAATACAAGAAAATTTCTCAAAGTACAAAATTGAAGTAAAGGCAACTTACCACCATACAGCGAGTAGCCACTCGTGAAAGAATGGTAAGATCCATCATATGGATGCCAAAAGGGTGCGGAATGGGTGGGCGAATTTCAAAAATTTCTTACCTTTCTTCCAAATGGGAATCATATTCCCTAAATTTAGAATACAGTATTCAAGGATCTGACTTGAACCAAAACCGAACCAGATCTAAACCAAAAGAGAAGGGAAGGGATATACCTGATCCGGAGAAATAGTATTTCCCAATGTCAGTCTTCACACCCAAAGAAACTCCCAAGAATAGCTACCACTAAAGATGACATAGTGATAATGAAGCAGAACCAGCAGTGTTCGTCCCACGAACCAGGTCCTTCTGAAGAACTCGATGGAAGCAATGAGCACCACACACGATCGACCTTTCAACAAAGATTGATATCAAGAACCTTTCTTGATCTTTCCCTTATAGAGAAAAGGAACTGGCAGTAGATGGCGGCAGCTGTTGGAGGAGATGGCTAGAGAAGAAGGTGGCGAATAGATTTCTTCTCTCTTGGGTTTTCTCTGAGATCCTATCTCAAGATGCAGTGTGTTCTGTGAATACCCTTAAGGTTCGAATTCTTGTAATTCAAAATTAGAGTTTCTCCTCTTTTCTTAGTGATTAAGAAACCTCCTAATCTGTTTAGGAGTTATCCTAATCCAAATTTGTATTTGGATTAAGAGTCTTCTTAATCCTATCTGCAGATTAGATCAGCCCACTCCTGATCTTATCAGGAGGTTACCATATTCAAATCCTAATTTGAATTTGGTCTCCATGAGTGGATAGGGTTAAGACCCAATCCTTTTGGCATGACCTAACATCAGATTCACCCCTTTAAGTGACTGATCAAATCAGCCTAGTTCAAATTGGGCTTTAGGCCCAATGTGCATCAAGTGCTCAATAGGCTTCCAAACTACTACCCAGTTGGGCTTCTTTGTATGGTGTGGGACCCAAGCATTGATCTACACATCAGTCACATGGGTTCGGCCCAACCTCTGTTACAAGGCCTAGTAGCCGAATTCGCTGGAAAGCCCAGTGAACCCCTTGAGCCATCACATGGACTCTATAGGCCCAACACTTACACTAAGTGGTCCCTAGGCCAAGCCATCTTATTAAAACCCAGGGACTATGGGCAGATGCAAGATTACCCATCATGTATAATCCTAAATGGCCTTACACTTAATCTCTCAACCCATAATGACCCAAAACACTACCCGACAAGAGAGGACCTCTCCGTTGACTACAAGGAACAGTGTTGCACTTTCCTCTAGGATGGACCCCGGGGATTAAAACCTTTTTGCAAACGAGTTGAAACCGTACATATATATTATAAATATATTTTGCAAAACAAAATTCCAATGGTTGAAATCGATTGTCGGCAGTTTTGGTTTCCATCAGAGAGAATGCATCCCCGACCATTACTTTTGTCCGACAAAGGGGCTGATCCTATCACTATGATCACCCACTCATATGGGTTCATGAACCATCCCAACATACCCAGGTTTTGACCCCCTCTAAGGATTTCACTGATTGGCATATCAAAGACAGCCCAATCGGCCACCTAGTGCAGTATCATAATCGAGTCTAGGGGTTAGGTGTAACTTTTCAGTTTTGCCCACTCATCACCAAGATCCAGGGCAATACTGGAAATCTGGTCTGGTTCAAGGTTTCAAGTTGAACCCTCCCTGCATGTAACTCGGGTCTCACCCTAGCGACTGAGACAAGCCTCTCCAACCAACTTGGCAGCACATCAGTGTTAGCCTTACTAGGATAGGTCTCCCCAGACCGACCCACTGGTTGTGAACATATTCAACTAACACGGTTCTCATTAAGTGTCTAGTTTAAGGGTGACGGGTTTGTTGAAGCCCTCAAAATTAGTACTAGTCCCACAATAAGATATTTGTAGTAAAAGTGGTACTAGGTTGAATCCCACAAGGAGCAAATCAGTAACCTCTTAGCCAAATGGATACTATAATTGAGTGGGGAAATTTAATAACTAGAATTAAAAGAATAAGAAAGCACTTAAACAAACAAGAGAAAAAACAGTCTTACCGAATTCTGGTTCAAGGGTTCGGGTTGAATCGATTGGCCATCGATCCTAGGTACAATTCAGCATTCTTGCAATTCAAGCATTTAACCTTAGATTTACTAGGATAGCCATAATAAACCTTGTGTTTTCCTAATTCAGTTGACCAAACCCAGCATTTGATCAACACTTATCACCACTCAACTGGGTACGATAGCGTTCCATGTTAAACAATGAATGCATTAAGATTTGTGAAAACAATTAAACCAAAATAACAATAATTGAGATAGCTGCAATTATTGAATTTTGTTCCATCGATTCCTTTAGGTTGAACCATGATAAAACGTTGGTCAAAGGCTGTCACGAGCAATTGACCCAAAAGATATCAACCTAATTGCTACTTGTACCATTATTCATGACAATTACGGATCATCAAAATCATGGATAGCAATAGGAAAATCAACATTAATTCAGTTGTCAAACTAATTAACATTAATGTCCAATAAAATTATGCACAAGAATCAATGAATACTTGAATTAGAAAGTAAGAAAATAAAGTAACTACAGAACATCACAATGACACAATCGAACCTCCCCCTTGAACCAGAAAAAGAAGCTTAGCTACTCATGATCTGCACAATCTCCATGCTTTTCTTCTCCATAGCCGAACTACCTTCTTGAGCTTCTTGGCCTCTTGATGATCTCTTGGATCTTGGAATGAGTGATGCTAGAGCTGGTTCGCCCCCCTCTTTATATAACCAAAGGAGAGGGATGTTTTCCAACTCCTTCTAGGAGATCATCTTATCTTTAGGGAGTCTTGATCTTATCTTCTTTGAACTAATCCTATCATATCTCTTATCTAATCCCCAACCTTCTTATCCTTATAGGATTATATTCAAAGTTTAGATCTAATAAGACTCTCTCCCTCTTGGGAGATTACATTCAAATTAGGACTCTAGACTCTTGTATCCGAGTTGGGCTTCTCTGCTACTTGGGCTGCTTCCAGGTTCTTCTGCGAGTTGGGCTTTAGCTGTTAAATGGGCCTGGCTGCAACGTTGCTCCGACTTTGGGCCCAGTTTCGTACTCGATGCGGACCGAACCAGTCAATGTCCAAAACATAAAAGTTGTTGTCCTTTCATTTTTCTTTCTAGTGCTTCTTGAATTGCCCAATTCGGAGTCCGAAATTGTGAGTTAGGCCCAGATCACTGACTATTGCCGAAACTGTGCAAAATCGCCCGAATTGGCATGTTTCCTTCCAATTGTCTTCTTTATTGCCCTGAATCGAAATACAAGAGTAATGAGTTTATTTAAGTGTTAAAATAATGAAAAAATATGATAATTAGGGGACAAAAATAGGGTTCTTTTCAGTCTCATCAAATCCCCCCACACTTAAACTTTGCTCGTCATCGAGCAAGGCAAAAACTCACAAAAGAAAACAACTACTGATTTTCAATATTTCTTTTTCTCTACATGAGGCCTGGTTCATTGCATGCTTTAATTCAGACTTGGTAATCTTTCCCTTTTCATCTCTTTCTCCCCTTTTTCTTGTCCAAGAGTGATCGCAAATCACCATTCCTCATGGTCCCAAGTTAAATCGATAGTCAAGGAGACAAGCCTTCCAGGGCTGAAACTCCTTGGACTGCACGGGTACTCATAGCTTTTAACAAACCAATTCAGCCAGATGCAATTAGTTTCCCTTGAATCAAAACAAGGTGTGCTTATTGGCATAAGCTTGCTATGTATCACATCTCCACCACTTAGTGTGAATTCCTAGGATCTGAAGGTGAGAATGGGGTTGGGGTTCTAGGGGAGTGCATTTTATGCTCCATCTCACCCTTGCCTTCTTTTCAAGATGTGAGTGCATTTTATGCTCCATCTCACACTTGCTTTCATTTCTAGATGTGAATGCATTTTATGCTCCATCTCACACTTGCTTTCATTTCTAGATGTGAGTGCATTTTTTTTTATTGCACAAGAATCACAGGGTTTCATTGCCTGATCCATGAATTCATTGATCGTGGTCTCTATATGCCTAAAACAGCAAGTTCTAGAATAATCAACCCATGTTTGACAGATAATTATGTGAAAATCAATCAAACCCTTATGCATCTTGCCTATTGATCGATTAAAATCATGAGGTACCATATGCAGCCAAGAAAGATTCAGTTAGTCATGCTTGCATCCTATCTTATCTATTCATCCTAAGCACATGATTCTTGATAAGTTGAAATCATTCAAGGATATGCTTCAAGGGAGCAGAACTTTCAAGAAGGTAAGGTATCTCAAATTTGCATCAGATTTCCCTAATCCCCCCACACTTAAGTTATACATTGTCCCCAATGTATGTGATTATGCATAAAGTAGAAGGATTTGGGGGTATTTCCCTGTTTGTCTTGTTGGGTTCCTGCTAAAAAAAATTAAAATCAAACAAAATAATGAAATTAGCTAAACACAATGGGTTGCCTCCCACAAGCGCAATTGTTTAACGTCGTTATGCTCGACGTCCTCTTTTTGCTCCTTTGATCCAATGAATACCGAGGAATGTCCAACGAGATGTCTACCGTAGAGGGGACATTTGCATCCTCGTGGAACAACATCAATCGATGTCCATTCACCTTGAAGATCTTACCTGTGTCGAGACTTTTGATCTCTACTGCACCATAGGGAAAAACATTAGTCATAGTAAACGGACCTATCCACCTGGAATGCAGCTTACCTGGCATGAGTTGAAGTCGAGAATTATACAATAAGACCTTTTGTCCAATTTTAAATTGTTTTCTTAAGAGTGCATTGTCATGGAATGATTTGGTCTTTTCTTTGTAGATTTGTGAATTCTCGTATGCCTCTAACCTCAACTCTTTCAACTCTTGCAACTGGAGCTTCCTTTCCTTCCCTGCTTCTTCCATATTCATGTTGCATTACTTGATTGCCCAATAGGCCCTATGTTCAATTTCCACTGGCAAGTGGAAAGATTTGCCAAAAATTAACCTATAAGGGGACATACCTATTGGGATCTTGTAAGCTGTCCGATATGCCCAGAGAGCATCATCTAGACGTAGGTTCCAATCCTTCCTTCCTGGATTCACCGTCTTTTCCAAGATGGACTTTACCTCTCTATTGGAAATTTCAGCTTGCCCGTTAGTTTAGGAGTGATAAGCAGTGGCAATTCGATGATGCACCCCATATCTTCTCAACAAGGCTTCAGCTGTTCTATTGCAAAAATGGGTCCCTTGATCGCTTATGATGGCCCGAGGAATGCCATACCTACTGAAGATGTTAGACTTTATAAACCCTACAGCACATTTAGAATCATCAGTTTTGGTGGCTTTGGCTTCCACCCATTTTGAGACATAATCGACTGCCAAAAGTATGTAAGAAAAACCATAAGAGGGGGGAAAGGGTCCCATGAAATCAATGCCCCAAACATCAAATATTTCACATATAAGAATGGGGGTTTGGGGCATCTCATTCCTGCGAGATAGTGTACCTGTTTGTTGACATCTTTCACAGTTTTTACAAAACAAGTAGACATCTCTAAATAGGGTGGCCCAATAAAGCCCACTATCCAAGACTTTTCAAGCAGTCCTCTTTGGCCCAAAATGGCCCCCACAAGCGTAATTATGACAAAATCTTAGAATCGACATCTGCTCCTTTTCAAGGACACATCTCCTAATCATTTGGTCAGAACAAAATTTCTATTGGTAGGGTTTGTCCCATACATAATATTTCGCCTCATACCTGATTTTATTCTTTATGGGTCTACTAAGGTCATTAGGCAAAATTCCCGTGACCAAGTAATTCACAATGTCAGCATACTATGGAGTCATACCTCTCATGTGGAACAACTGCTCATCAGGAAACAACTCACAGATGGGAGAGGAGTCCTCGTCTTTCACCAACCTACTTAGGTGATCAGCCACCGAATTTTCAGCTCCCCTTCGATCCTTGATTTCTAGATCGAACTCTTGGAGCAAGAGTATCCACCTTATCAGCCTCGGTTTCGACTCCTTCTTTGCTAGTAGGTATCTCAAAGCCGCATGGTCAGAAAAAACAATCACCTTAGAGCCAAGCAAATATGACCTAAATTTGTCTAAAGCAAACACAATAGCTAATAGCTCTTTTTCAATGGTTGTGTAATTGCTCTGTGCAGCATTCAACGTTTTGGAAGCATAGTGAATGACATGGCTCTTCCCATTTATTCGCTGCCCTAGAACAGCCCCTACTGCATAATTGCTTTCATCCATCATGATCTCAAAAGGCAAGTTCCAATCGGGTGGTTGAATGATGGGTGCAGTGGTTAATAAATTTTTAAGCTTGTTAAATGCTTCCTTGCACTCATCATCAAAATCGAAAGGCACATCATTTTGCAGCAAACTGGACAATGGCAGGGCAATTTTTGAAAAATCTTTGATGAACCTGCGATAAAAGCCTGCATGTCCAAGAAAAGAATGAACCTCCCTAACATTTGTAGGGTAGGGTAAACTCTCAATTAAATCAATTTTTGCCTTGTCGACTTCTATTCCTCTGGCTGAAACTACATGTCCCAACACAATACCCTCCTTCACCATAAAATGACATTTTTCATAGTTTAAGACAAGATTTGTTTCCACACACCTATTCAGAATTTTACTTAAACTATTCAAGCAGTCATCAAATGAATCACCATAAACAGTAAAATTATCCATGAACACTTCAATGCATTTTTCAATAAAATCAGAAAATATGCTCATCATGCATCTTTGAAAAGTGCCTGGAGCGTTACACAAACCAAAGGGCATTCGTCTGTAGGCGAAGGTACCGAATGGACAAGTGAATGTCATTTTCTCTTGGTCCTCCTGCGTAATAACAATCTGATAATACCTGGAGAATCCATCGAGAAAACAGAAGAAAGCCTTACCTGCTAGCCTCTCTAGCATCTGATCAATGAAGGGTAGGGAAAAATAGTCCTTTCGAGTGGCCAAGTTGAGCTTTCGAAAATCTATTACCATTCGCCAGCCACCTTGTACCCTCATGGGAATTAGTTCATTATTTTTATTTTTTACTACAATCATCCTAGTTTTCTTAGGCACAACATGAATAGGACTTACCCATTTGCTGTCTGAAATTGGATAAATTATCCCTTCATCTAACAGTTTAAGCATCTCTTTCATTACTACCTCTTTCATTACCGGGTTGAGTTTCCTTTGTGGTTCTCTAACTAGTTTGGCATCATCTTCCAAAAGGATCCTATGCATGCAAATCGAGGGGATGACCCCTTTTATGTCGGTTAGGGTCCATCTAATCGCCTCCTTATGGTCCTTTAGGACTTTGATGAGCCTCTCCTCTTGCTCCTCAGTCAACCCTTTTGCAATGATCACAGGCAATGTCTCTTTTTCGCCCAAGTAGGCATATTTTAAGTGATCAGGTAGGGTCTTTAGTTCCAGCTCCGGAGCTTGCAAAATAGAGGGTAGCAACTTTGTATGAGAAACCTTCGATTGAACATCAGAAGTACTTACCTCCTGTTCAGGTTCCGGAGTATCATAGGATGCATTGATCTCCTCCTCCCTGTCTGATTGTGCCTTATATTCCAACTCATCGTCCATGTCCTCCTCTCCAAAAACTTCCTGCACAATTGAATCGATAGTATCAATAGAGTAGATCGAATGACACTCACTAGGATATTTCATTGCATCAAAAATATTAAATTTTACAATCTCTCCGTCAAACTCGATGGAGAGGGTACCCTCGTCCACATCTATTTTGGTCTTGGCCATTTTCATGAATGGCCAACCTAATAGAAGTGGGGTTGAACTCGTGGCTGTGTCTTCTTCCATCTTCAGGATGTCAAAATCAGCTGGAAAGATCAAATCGTTAACCTGCACTAATACATCCTCAACAATCCCTTCTGGGTATGCGTTAGAACGATCAGCCAATTGAATAACAACTCTAGTCTCTTTTAACGGACCTAGTCTCAATCACAGTAAATCGAGTATGGCATGACATTAATAGATGCACCTAAGTCCATCATGGCACGCTCGATTCGTTTATTGCCAATCACACAGTGTAGGGTAAACATACCTAGATCAGCACGCTTTTCTGGCAAGGTCCTCTTGATCACGGCTGAAACGTTCTCTCCCACTCTTACCTTTTTTTCAATTCGTAGCCTCCTCTTGTTAGTGCATAACTCTTTCAAAAATTTTGCATATTTAGGGATTTGTTTTATTGTATCTAGCAAGGGAATGTTGATCTCCACATTCCTGAAGGTTTCTAACACTTCTTGTTCATATTCCTCTTTCTTTGAACTTGCCAATATGCTAGGAAAAGGTGGTACAACATTAGTAAACTTAGGGAGAGGGGGGTCCGATTTTACCTCAATGGGGCTGTTGTTTGACCCTTGTCCTTCCTCTTCTTTGGTTGCCTTCGATGGTGAACTTGGTTGGGACTGCAACTCTCTTCCGCTTCTCAACACCATCGCACTTGCATTCTCTTTCGGATTAACTACCGTTTGTGAGGGTAGTTTCCCGGAGTTCTGCGCCTCCAACTTGCTGATGGAAGTGGCAAGTTGGCTAATTTGGTTCCCCAAATTCTGAATGCTAGCTCTCATTTCCTATTGAAATTGCTGAGTATTAGTAGTGAGAGCCTTAACTATATCATCCAAAGACATACCTGAATTCGGGGGTTGGCCTTGCGTTGTGATGGGTGTTGAAAACTGGGGCTGTCGATTGAAAAATTGGGGCTGATATTTCTGTTGTCCTCCTTGGGTCACGTAGCTTAAGTTTGGATGATCTCTCCACCCCGGATTGTAATGATTGGAGTAAGGATCATACTTTCGTTTGGGCTGGCCCAGGAATCCTCCCACGGCATTGACTTGCTGCATCGGGCCATCTTATAATGATGGACACATGTTCGTAGGATGTCCAGGGATCGAACAGATACCACACACCCTAGCAGTTTGTAACTGTCCTGCTACGAGCTGCTTAACCAAAGCAGTTAAATCAGAAATCTGGTTTTCTAAATTTGCATGGCTTACCTCGTTAACACTTCTAATGGTACCTTCTATCCTTGTACCGAATTGTTGAGAATTTTCGGCCATATTGGAGATTAATTCCTTGGTCGCTTCAGGTGTCTTGTTCACTAGATCTCTTCCACTGGCTGCATCGACCATAATTCTATCCATGGGCTGAAGCCCTTCATAGAAGTATTGGATTAACAATTGTTCAGGAATTTGGTGGTGGAGACAACTAGCAACAAGTTGCTTAAACCTTTCCCAATATTCATATAATGTCTCACCACCAAACAGACGAACTCCACATATTTCTTTTCTTATATTCGTAGCCCAGGACGCAGGAAAATATTTATCTAAAAATATCCTATTCATTTCATCCCATGTGCGTACAGAACCGGGAGGGAGAATATACAACCAATCATTTGCTTTATCTCTTAAAGTAAATGGCAAGGCTATGAGTTTTACCTGGTCCTCAGTCATACCGTGGGGTTTCATGCTTGAACAGACGACATGAAATTCTTTTAGATGTTTGTGAGGGTCCTCACCTGGGAAACCATGAAACAGAGGTAATAATTGAATCAAACCAGATTTGAGTTCAAAGGCTACCTCAAGAGTGGGGTACGTGATGCATAAGGGCTGTTGGTTCATAATTGGTGCAGCCAACTCCCTTAATGTCCTCTCTCTATCAGCCATTCTTTCTACTTCTTCGAAGATGGGAAAATCACAAGTGGGTAGATCAATATCTGAGTTCACCCTTTTAGGTGAGCGATGCTTCCTTTGCTTTGCTTCCTTCCTTAAACGACGGGTGGTCCTCTCAATTTCGGTGTTGTACTGAATTTCACCTCGTTGAGAAGCACGAGTCATAAACAAGAAGATTAACAAAAGAAGGTAATAGCTAAGAAATTAACGTTGCTCCTCGGCAACGGCGCCACAATTTTGATGAGTTTGTCGAAGCCCTCTAAATTAGTACTAGTCCCACAATAAGATATTTGCAGTAAAAGTGGTACTAGGTCGAATCCCACAGGAAGCAAATCAGTAACCTCTTTGACAAATGGATACTATAATTGAGTGGGGAAATTTAATAACTAGAATTAAAAGAATAAGAAAGCACTTAAACAAACAAGAGAAAAATCAGTCTCACCGAATTCTGGTTCAAGGGTTCGGGTTGAATTGATTGGCCATCGACCCTAGGTACAATTCAGCATTCTTGCAATTCAAGCATTTAACCTTAGATTTACTAGGATAGCCATAATAAACCTTGTGTTTTCCTAATTCAGTTGACCAAACCCAGCATTCGATCAACACTTATCACCACTCAACTGGGTACGATAGCGTTCCATGTTAAACAATGAATGCATTAAGATTTGTGAAAACAGTTAAACCAAAATAACAATAATTGAGATAGCTGCAATTGTTGAATTTTGTTCCATCGATTCCTTTAGGTTGAACCATGATAAAACGTTAGTCAAAGGCTGCCATGAACAATTGACCCAAAAAGATATCAACCTAATTGCTACTTGTACCATTATTCGTGACAATTACGGATCACCGAAATCATGGATAGCAATAGGAAAATCAACATTAATTCAGTTGTCAAACTAATTAACATCAATGTCCAATAAAAATATGCACAAGAATCAATGAATACTTGAATTAGAAAGTAAGAAAATAAAGTAACTACAGAACCTCACAATGACACAATCAAACCTCCCCCTTGAACCAGAAAAAGAAGCTTAGCTACTCATGATCTGCGCAATCTCCATGCTTTTCTTCTCCATAGCCGAACTACCTTGTTGAGCTTCTTGGCCTCTTGATGATCTCTTGGATCTTGGAATGAGTGATGCTAGAGCTGGTTCGCCCCCCTCTTTATATAGCCAAAGGAGAGGGTTATTTTCCAACTCCTTCTAGGAGATCATCTTATCTGTAGGGAGTCTTGATTTTATCTTCTTTGAACTAATCCTATCATATCTCTTATCTAATCCCCAACCTTCTTATCCTTATAAGATTACATTCAAAGTTTATTAGGACTCTAGACTCTTGTATCCGAGTTGGGCTTCTCTGCTACTTGGGCTGCTTCCAGGTTCTTCTGCGAGTTGAGCTTCAGCTGTTAAATGGGCCTGGCTACGACGTTGCTCCGACTTCGGGCCCAGTTTCGTACTCGATGCGGACCGAACCAGTCAATTCTGAAAACATAAAAGTTGTGGGTCTTTCGTTCTTCTTTCTAATGCTTCTTGAATTTCCCAATTCAGAGTCCGGAGTTGTGAGTTAGACCCAGATCACTAACTATCGCCGAAACTGTGCAAAATCGCCCGAATTGGAATGTTTCCTTCCAATTGCCTTCTTTATTGCCCTGAATCGAAATACAAGAGTAATGAGTGCATTTAAGTGTTAAAATAATGAAAAACATGAAAATTAGGGGACAAAAATAGGGTTCTTTTCAGTCTCATCAAAGGGTCTTACACAGAAACATACCACATAAAATTAAACAAACATGTAATTTATTCATTTCGACTAAATGTCTAAAGTACAACAAAACTGATTGGAGCTAAGGGCATACAAAACTTTCTAACAACTCGAGCTCCGAGCTGAACGACCAATAGCTCGGCCCAGTTGGCGACCTCCTCGGTGTATACCACGCTCTTGCTCTTGAGGAGGTTGTACTTCAGAGTTAGGATGCTCCGAACTGCCCCCTTGCTACCCGAAGAAGTGGCAACAGCAGGGGTGGGCTCCAAAGATGTTTCCTCCTCAGGCACGCAGAGCAGGGAGACCCTTCCAGGTTCCTCCTCCATCAGATTGATCATTGGAGGTTGCACAGTAGAGGGCTGCTCGGGCTAAGGGACGGTAGCCTGCGGAGACTCAATGTGAGGTTTTTTGACAGCTCACTTTTTCTACCCCTTCATCCTTCCGAGGAGGTCATTCATAGGAAGCTTCATGGTTGTTGTAACATAAGCAAAAGGTCACAAACAACATCAAAACAAAACAAAAGCAGTACAAAAGTAACAACCTAGAAGGACTCAGACCGGCCTACACGAGCTTGTCCTCAGTCACATAGTCCGCGAACTTGAGACTGAGCTCTGCCCAGGATTGGAGCGCTTCCCTTGTCTTCAAGTCCAGCCTGACATCAGGATCCTGTGTTAGACAGTTTTGTATGCCCTTAGCTTCAACCAAGATGATGTAGTTTATGAGTTTATTGTAAATGAATAAAAGTGCATATTTGATTCATGTTCCCTTGCTATGTTTCTATGTAATACCCTTAAACTGGACATTTAATGGGACTCGTGTTAATTTAGAATGTTCATAGCCAGTGGGTCAGACTGGAGAGACTATCCTGACAAGGCTGACACTGTGGTGCCACCAAGTCGGTTGGGGTGGCCTTTCTCAACTGCCAGGGAGAGACCCTAGGCACATACAGTGTAGGATTAATTGAATCTTTGAACTGGACCAGATTTCCAGTATTGCCCTAGACGTTGGAGATTGATGGGCAAAACTGAAAATTTATACCCGACCCCTAGACTTGATTATGATACTGCACTAGGTGTCGAATTGGGTTGTCTTTGATGTACCAATTAATGAGATCCTTAGCGGGGATCAAAACCTGGGTATGTTGGGACAGTCTGAGAATTCACCTGAGCGGGTGATCATAGTGATAGGATCAGCCCCTTTATCAGACAAAGGTAATTATCGGGGATGCACTCTCACTGATGGAAACCAAGACTACTGGCAGCCGATTTCAATCGTTGAGATTTGTTTTGCAAAATATATTTTATATGGGATATAAAAGTATATATATTATGGTTTCGAAATGATTTGCAAAAAAGTTTTAATTCCCAGGATCCATATAAGCAGAGAGTGCAACACTGTTCCTTGCAGCCGAGGGAGAGGTCATCTCTTGTCGGGCAGTGTATGATCATTATGGGCTGAGAGGTTAAGTGTAAAACCATTGAGGATAATACCTGATGGGCTAATCTTGCATCTGTTCACAGTCCCTAGGTGTTACAGGGTGGCTTGGCCCAAGGATCACTTAGGGTAAGTGTTGGGCCCATACAGCCCATGAGATGGGTTTTAGGGGGTGCACTGTCCATAACAGTGTATTCGGCTAGGCCTTGTAACAAAGGTTGGGCTGAACCCATGTGGCTGAAGTGTAGATCAATGTTTGGGTCCCATGCCATACAAGGAAGCCCAACTAGGCAGCATTTTGGAAGGCTAAGTGAATACATAAACTTAAATGGGCCTTAAGCCCATTTCGAACTGGGCTGGTTTGTCCAGTCAATTAAAAAGGGGCGAATTCTGAGATGGATCAGCTGATAGGATTGGGCCCAGACCCTATCCACTTAGAGAGTCCAAGATCTAAATAAGATTTAGATCTGTAAGCCTCTTAACTAGATTAGGAGATGGCTGATCTGATCTGCAGATAAGATAAGGGTTATCCCTTATCACTTATAGGGACTTCTAATCCAAATATGATTTGGATCAGCAACTCCTAATGGAATTAGGAGCTGATCCCTTTAAGATTATAAAAAGAGGATGGGGCAGCAGCCTTTTGAGATGTAACCAACACATTCTTGTCTTCAGAGCTGAAATCACAAGAAGAGATAATTCTGCACCCTACGAATACTCTCTTGCCGCCTCCTTCCTGTAGCTGCCGCCTCCAGCAGTTCGATCTCCTACTCTCTATAGGAGTAATCAAGATTTGATCTTGGTACCAATCTTTTGCATAAAATATTGATTGGAGCTGTATTCACAAGCCATCCTATTGATTCTTGCGAAGGATCATGTTCTTTTGGAAGAACACTGCTGATTCTGCTCCATCCTGCACTGCGCCATCTTTAGTGGGAGCAGATTTTGGATCCTTCCTTGGGTGTGAACACCTCCATTGGGAGATACTGTTTCTCCATATCAGGTATAATCCCTTCCTACACCTTTTGGTTCAAATCTGGTTCAGTTTATGGTTCAATAATGATCTTTGAAAATATAATTTTTTAAATAGGGAATGCGATTCCCAATTAAAGGGAGAGAAAATTTTTTGAAATTTGCCCCCTTATTCCGCAATCTTTGGGCGTTCATGTGATGGATATCCTTTTCCTTCATCCTAGATGGCCGCCCTCCAGTGAAGGGATGAGAGATCCATCATATGGATAGCCGAACCCTGTAGGTAGGTATGGCTAAATTTCAAAATTTTCTCTCTTCAATATGGTAATCACATTCTCTATTTTAGAAAACTACATTTTGAAGGATCAGTCTTGAACCCTAAACCGGACCAGATCTATAAACCAAAAGGTAAGAGAGGGATATACCTGATACGGAGTAACAGTAACTCCCAACGAAGGTGTTCATGCCCAAGAAAAATGCCAAAGACTGCTCCCACTAAAGATGACACAGTGTAGGGTGGAACAGAATCAATAGGTGGTTCTTCCCAAGAATCGAACTCTTTAGCAAGAATTTGATGGAGGGTGAGTGAGCACGACTTCATATCAGTTTTTAACCAAAAACTAATATCAAAAGCACTTCTTAATCGCTCCTATAAGTGGAGAACGAACTGGCAATGGTGGCAGCAGGAGGAGAAGGCAAGAGCAGAAAACGGCGTCAGTGTCACTAGAGTTGTCTTCTCTCTTGTCTCTATAATCTGAATTGTGTGTTTGGGGTTCACCCCCTTCCTCCTTTTATAGCCTAAAGAGAGCTTCTCCTAATCTCATTAGGAGTTTCCTAATTCAAATCCTTATTTGAATCTGGACTCTCTTTAGGAGATCCTTATCTCATCTGCAGATAAGGATCAGCCCTCCTAATCTTATTTGGAGTTTCATAATCCAAATCTTTATTTAGATCTAGACTCTCTGAGTGGATAGGGATAACTCCCTATCCTATTTGCTGATCTAAATCCCAGAACCGCTACTCTTTAAATAATCATATTATACCAGTTCAAACTAGGCTTTAGGCCCATTAATTCCATGTGCTCACATATCCTCCAAACTGCTGCCTAGTTGGATATCCTTGTATGGTGTGGGACTCAAATATTGATCTACACATCAGCCACATGGGTTCAGCCTAGCCTCTATTACAAGGCCTGGCCGAATTCACTATAGGAAACAGTGAACCCCTGAGCCCATCACCATGGGCTCTTAATGGGCCCAACACTTACACTAAGTGGTCCCTGGGTCAAGCCACCTTATAAAAACCCAAGCACTGTGGGCAGATGTAAGATTAGCCCATCAAGTATTACCCTCAATGGTCTTACACTTAACCTCTCAGTCCATAATGATCAAACACTGCCTAACAAGAGAGGACCTCTCCCTCAGCTTCAAGGAACAGTGTTGCACTCTCTACTCACATGGATCCCGGGAATTAAAACCTTTTGCAAATATTTTGAAACCGTAATATATATATGTATGTATATATTTATATAAATATATTTTGCAAAACAAATTTCAACGATTGAAATCAGTTGCCGGCAGCTTTGGTTTCCATCAGAGAGAGTGCATCCCCGATCATTCACTTTGTCCGACAAAGGGGCTGATCCTGTCACTATGATCACTCACTCAGATGAATTCTCAGACTGTCCCAACATACCCAGGTTTTGACCCCCTCTAAGGATTTCACTGATTGGCATATCAAAGACAGCCCAATCCGGCGCCTAGTGTAGTATCATAATCGAGTCTAGGGGTTAGGTGTAACATTCCAGTTTTGCCCATCAATCTCCAAGGTCCAGGGCAATACTGGAATTCTGGTCCGGTTTAGGGTTTCAAGAAAACCCATAGTGCATGTACCTCAGGTCTCATCCTGGCAACTGAAACAAGCCACCCCAATCAACTTGGCAACACATCAGTGTCAACCTTGGCAGGATAAATCTCCCTAGATCTATCCAATGACTGTGGAGATTCTAAACTAACACGAGTCTCATATGTGTCCAGTTTAAGGGTATTACACAGAAACACACCATAATAACACGAATCAAATATGTACTTTATTCATTTACATTAAATGTCATAAGGTACACCATTCTGATTGGAGCTAAGGGCATACACTGTCTAACAGCTCCCACTTGCACTTAGATCCAATCGGGTACAAGCCGGTGTCCTAGACTTTCCTCGTGTTTCTCAAACACTTTCTGTGTCAGTGGCTTGGACAATGGGTCTGCCACATTCTCCGCTGATGCTACCTTTTAACATCAATCTCCTGTAGATCTAGTGTTGTCACACAACAGTGGAATGGGTGGTGTGCGGAATTCCAAATTCCAGAATGAACACCTTCATTCATTAGGCAGCATCACTTACGACAATGTGTTCGGCTTGGGTTGTGCACTACTAAGGGCATACACTATCTAATATCCAGTGGGTCGGGAAAGGCCACCCCTCAGTGTTACGGGCTAAAAAGTAGCCCCTTTTCCAGGACGGGACTCTGTTCGGGAGTTCGTGTAAAAGCTTGTAGCCCGAACGTGGGGACAAGTAGTAAATTTGCTTGTGCTCAGGTAGAACATAGGAGGAATTCCTTTTTATTGAAAAGATGGAAGAGAAGATGTCGAGGTCAAGGGGTATGTTATAATCATGGAAGAGCGAGATGGTTCCTACTAGGTTACGAATGGAGTTCGGATGTAACTGATCTATGGTGATATTGAAGATCTTTATGACCTCTATGATCAGGGGGTGAAGTGGGAGACGAAGGCCAGCCGCGAGTTGTTCATCTAAGATCACGATCTTGTCGTAACCGTGCTCCGAGGGAAAATTACCCAAGGGAAGGCTATATACATTATCGCTCGGAAGCCTATACCGAGCTACTAAGGTCTGGAGCTTGTCCACGGTCATCATCGTTGGACCAAAGTTGTCTGGCTGCCGACCTCGATGCGAGGTGGACGCCAAACCACCTAAGGCCTCTTGCGCCTCCCGAAGTGATTCCACCTCGAGAGGACCGCGGACTGCTCCTTGACCCGAAGTAACTTCTTCGATGAAGCGATCTATGACCTGAGCTGAGGTATCCACCTCGGCCCATGCGAAATCACCACGTTCATCTAAAATACTATCGAAACTAGACATTACGAAGAAAAGACAAATCAAAAAAGGAGAGCTAGGGAAGACTAACCAAAGAAAGACCGAACTGAAAGAAGACATCGGACTAGAGAAACCGAGCTAAGAAGCTTCCTCGGGCCCCCTATTTATAGCCAGTATGTCCAAAAATCAACGGTCGAGATTGAAGCAATCTAATGGCTCCTAGGAAAACCGGCTGTGTGACCCCCGAGGTTGAAATCAGTTTAGCACATTTTTTTACATATGCGGAGTTTATAGATCGCGTGACATCCGCACATACACTAGACGCGACCTGGGTTACTTCTGGTTGAGCCGAATAGCCAAACAAGTCTAACCAGTGATTCGTCCAACAAGCCACCCAAAATTCGGGCCAAATCCGCTTGTCATGAACTCCCCACACCAGGTCGAAACCCCTGACTCGGGGAGCGGGGGAAATTGATGAAGGGTGATTTGGCCTGACCTAGTAAAGAGAGGACACATGGACACAACCTGACCAAGATATGACAACTCAGCTTAACATAGCCAGTCCGTAGCAGATCGAGCTCGGGTACCCAACCATCCCGATCTAAAATGACCTCAGGACAAGCTCACCTTGAGACGAGATCGACTCGGTACCAGATCGCAACAAGAACACCTCGATGCCAAGGCACTTCGGCATTCAACCCAGTTCGGGACTTAAAGACATCAGTTCGGGGTTACTGACATGCCACTACATGGTGATCCTGAAAACCCCTCCAATGGATCCTGGGCTTCACGAGATCACGCCGTGTAACAGCTAGCATTATCCCCCCGCCCAATTAGCATTATCTTCCAACTTACACGAAAATGGATCCTATCATGACGAGGATCCTGGAACCGATCCGTAAAACCTACGATGACTCCATTATATAAAGATTCCACCCCCGGTGGTTCAAGGTACACGTGATTTATGTGCTCTCTAGCTCTCTACATTCTTAAGCTATTTTTAGCTCGCAACAAGTATACTGACTTAAGCATCGGAGCAACCTCACTAGGCTAGCAACCCCGGGTTCTCTGATCCTCTTGCAAATCAACTATTTGCCATCTGCCTGGAAGCCAGATCACCTCCAGCAGGGAGCAGCTAGATCGCGCAACATCAGCATCCATGCATTTCATACATAAGATGACCGATTCTCGGGTTGAATGGTTCAACTGTCGGAATCAATAATATTTTGAAAACATTATTTGAATCCTATAGCCGAATGTCTACAACCCTATACATGCTAACTTGATTTTGAAAAGATGAAATTCTACAATGTTCTCAATATGTAGAAAAGTTTTTTAATTATTCCATCCTTGCTTGTTTAAGAGCAGTATCCTTTTACACTTCCTACACATATATGCACTGCCAGGGAAATATTCTGAGGAAACCTTTGGATATTTCAATGAGTAAATACCAACAAAAAATGCTTATAGAAGAGAGAAACGCATTGGATCAAAGAGTAAGGAATTTGGCCAGCACTCAGCAGCTTAAGAGATTGGCTATTACTTTGGGGAAGTAAAAATTCATTCACCCTTAAATGCTGGAGGTAGAATTGAGGGGAATCAAACAAACAAACAACCCTAAATTTCTTGATTTCATCAAGAGGTACAATTTGGTATGAAGATGCCAACTGGCTCAATTGGCAAGGTTCCTAGCTGGTTGTAATGGAGTATTGGGTCGAGTCCTGCCTTTATAAGATTGGGGATGGGCTACCCCTCTATCTTCCCCAGGTTGTATAGCCACATGGAGGGAAGAAAAAGTACAATTTCTTCTTCTTTCTCTTTATAAATCGAGCTAGCATTTCTTTATCAATGAGATCAACTCGATGACAATAATTAAGCCCAATTTAACATTGTATAGGATTGAAAACATCAGTGGAGGAGAAATGGCATCTTATATATATTGGTTGTTGGCTTCTAAGAACACATACGCATTTGTGGGATGCTCACAATGCATCTAGTGCCTATAAACAAGGATACCTTATTAAAAATGTTTTGACAGAAACCCGAAAATTATATATGTATATATCATGATGAGTGAAGATGACGGTTGACAATAATTAAGCCCAATTTAACATTGTATAGGATTGAAAACATTAGTGGAGGAGAAATGACATCTTATATATATTGGTTGTTGGCTTCTAAGAACACATACGCATTTGTGGGATGCTCACAATGCATCTAGTGCCTATAAACAAGGATACTTTATTGAAAATGTTTTGACAGAAACCTGAAAATTATATATGTATATATCATGATGAGTGGAGATGGTGAAACAAATAATGTGGGTCAATCAAATAACACTGGAGATGACGGTTGACATGTCACAGAGCAGCATCGTATTCTGATTCATGGGGGACAGCGTCGGCTCATGAACTTTTCCTTCCCCAAAAGCCTTATCACAAGCTTGAATGGCTTCATAGGCAAGCGAAGCTAGCACGTTCACATCGTCATAAGAACCTGTTTCTAGGTTGTTGAGTGCAGTCTGAAGGGAGGCAACGCCATTCTCATACTCGGTCTCACACAGGAGGAGCGCTTTCTTCAGGTTATCATCAGTATTATTGTTATTATTAGTGCCATTCAGCAATTGCTTTATGTATCCTAGGGTTTCCGTTGCGTTTTTCTCAGCCAATTCCACAGAGATGCGGGCGAGGTCTGTAACTTCTGCCGACGGGGAACGTGGATCAGAATTAAGAGCCTTCGTACAAAATGTGTAGTCTTTAGATTTGGTACACACACTCTCAACCAACGAAGGGGGATCGGTTATGGTTGTACCCAATGCTGAAACCGATGATGATGATGATGATGAATTTCGGAGGAAGAGGAAGAAAAGGAGATGTAGAAGGAGGAGGTGAAAACGAGAATAGAGGAGAGAGGCCATACGATCTTTTTCTTTCTCAATTCTGATGTAGGGCGAGCTCAGGGCGCTCTCTCTCTCTCTCTGTTGTTAGTGCAATAGGTCCTAGTTTAATTAAATTTATATTTGTTTAGTACAGGAAAAGGCGCGTATTGATTGATGATGTTAATTCAATAGTTGCAACAACAACATGAAAAAAAGAAAATTAGTAAAGAAAATTAGTAAACCGTTCTGATAACTGTTAATTACAAATTTAATGGTAAAAAAAAGAAAAATTAGTAAAGAAGTAACTGCTGATTACCCCGTTTTGGAAGAGGGGATCAGTATTAGGCTGGCAGGTTGGTTATTTCTTTTGCTTTGTTTAGAAGTTAGAAATTTAGAATACGACCAATTCCGGTGCATTTGGAAGAGAATTGATAAATATGATCGGGATTAATTGGCTCAGTATTTAGGTATTAAAGTTAATCTTTAGGGTGACACGTCACCCGTGGATTAGGACAGGTGGCAAGTTACAACGCCCTCCCATGGATTCAAATCCAAATCAGTGTCCGTTTGAGAAGGGATCTGCTCCTCACAAATGGGCGCCTCATAGTCACATCTGCCATGCATCGGGAATATCTCCGGTTAATAATAACTTAAAAGTAAAAGTATGGAGATGTTACCAATGCATGGTAGAATGTGCGTGTGAAGTCGGTTTGAGGTACCCTGTGTGAGGAGAAGATTCGGTCTCTGTTCGTTTTAGGTGGGCTTTCACATAGCAGCGAGGTGGACCTCACCTGCAAAGCCCATAAGCCATGTTTGTTTTTTTTAGAAAACAGAAATTGAGAAAGAAGACAAGAACAAACCAAAACAACAGACAAAGAGAAAGAAAAGAGAAAAAGGGAAATTTCTCGATTAGTACCTGTACTTTGGGCTTAGTGCCACTTTGGTCCCCGAAATTTAAAACGCGACAATTTAGTATCCGAATTTTCAAAATGTGTCAATCTATTACCTGTTATTAACTAATCTGTTAACCAACCATTAAGTGACATTTGAAAAGACATAATGTCATTTGACTGTCATCTAATTTTCTTTATCAACCATCCATATATTGATAAAAAATGAAGTCTCAAATCCTTGCTTCTTCTATTCAAAATGTTGGGGTTACGTCTTAGTGGGCATTCTGGTGACCCCAACTTTCTAAAGGGATAGGATATCCATCATATGGATGCCCAAATCTTGCAGAATGGACTGGGCGAATTTCAAACATTTCTCCCATCTTTGTAGGGAATCGAATTTCCTATTTTAGAAAAACATATTTTTCAAGGATCAATCTTAAACCATTATCAAACTAGATATGAACCAAAAGGAGTAAGAGGGAGGATGTACCTGATACAGAGAAACAATATCTCCCAATGGAGGTATTCACGCCTAAGGAAGGATCCAACATCTGCTCCCACTGAAAATGGCACAGTGTAGGATGGAGCAAAATCAACAATGTTCTTCCAAAAGAATATGACCCTTCACAAGAATCAACATGATGGCTTGTGAATACAGCTCCAATCAATTTTTTCCCCAAAAAATTGGTATCAAGATCAAATCTTGATTACTCCTGTAGAGAGAAGGAGATCGAATTGCTGAAGGCGGCGGCTACAGGAAGGAGGTGGCAAGAGAGTATTCGCAGGGTGTAGAACTCTCTCTTCTTGTGATTTCAACTCTGAAGACAAGAATATATTGGTTGCATGTCAAAAGACTACCGCCCCTCTCCTCCTTTTATAGACTTAAAGGGATCAGCTCCTAATCCCATTAGGAATTATTGATCCAAATCATATTTGGATTAGAAGTCCCTTTAAGTGATAAGGGATAACCCTTATATTATCTGTAGATCAGATCAGCCATCTCCTAATCTAATTAGGAGGCTTCCAAATCTAAATCTTATTTAGATCTTAGACTCTCTAAGTGGATAGGGTCTGGGGTCCTATCAGCTGATCCATCTCAGAATTTGCCCCTTTTTAATTGACTAGTCAAACCTGCCGAGTTTGAAATGGGCTTAAGGCCCATTTAATGTTATGTATTCACTTAGCCTTCCAAACTGATGCCTAGATGGGCTTCTTTGTATGGCATGGGACCCAAACATTGATCTACACATCAGCCACATGAGTTCGGCCCAGCCTTTGTTACAAGGCCTGGCCGAATACACTATTATGGACAATGCACCCCCTGAAACTCATCTCATGGGCTCTATGGGCCCAACACTTACCCTAAGTGGTCCCTGGACCAAGCCACCTTGTAACACCCAAGGACTGTGGACAGATGCAAGATTAGCCCATCAGGTATTATCCTCAATGGTCTTTCACTTAACCTCTCAGCCCATAATGATCACACACTGCCTGACAAGAGAGGACCTCTCCCTCGGCTGCAAGGAACAGTGTTGCACTCTTTGCTTACATAGATCCAGGGAATTAAAACCTTTTGCAAATCATTTCGAAGCCATAATATATATACGTTTATATCTCATATAAAATATATTTTGCAAAACAAATCTCAACGATTAAAATCGACTGTCGGTAGTCTTGGTTTCCATCAGTAAGAGTGCATCCCTGATCATGTCACTATGATCCTGTCCGACAAAGGGGCTGATCCTGTCACTATGATCACCCACTCGGATGAATTCTCAGACTGTCCCAACATACCCCGGTTTTGACCCCCGCTAAGGATCTCACTGAATGGTATATCAAAGACAGCCCAATCCAACACCTAGTGCAGTATCATAATCGAGTCTAGGGGTCGAGTGAAACTTTCCAATTTTGCCCATCAATCTCCAGGGTCTAGGGCAATACTGAAAATCTGGTCCAATTCATAGATTCAATTAATCCTACACTGTATGTGCCTAGGGTCTCACCCTAGCAGCTGAGACAGGCCACCCCAACCGACTTGGTGGCACCACAGTGTCAGCCTTGTTAGGGTAGGTCTCCCCAGACCAACCCACTGGCTATGAACATTCTAAACTAACACGAATCTCATTAAGTGTCCAGTTTAAGGGTATTACACAGAAACATACCAAGGGAACATGAATCAAATTTGCACTTTTATTCATTTACAATAAACTCATAAAGTACATCATCTTGATTGAAGCTAAGGGCATACAAAACTGTCTAACAGCTCCCACTTGCACTTAGGTCCAATCAGGTACAAGCCAGAGTCTCATGCTTTCCTTGTGTTTCTCAAACACTTTCTATGATAGTGGCTTCATCAATGTGTCTGCTACATTTTTCGTTGACGCTACCTTCTGAATTAGGATGTCCCCTCTACCAACAATCTCCCGCAGTACATGGTACTTCCTCTCGATGTGCTTCAACTTCGAGTGGGCTCGTGGCTCATTGCCTGAGCAATGGCTCCATTGTTGTCACACAACAATAGGATGGGTGATGTGCTGGATGGAACTATTCCCAACTCGTGAACAAACTTTTTCATCCACACGGCTTCTTTGGTAGCCTCACATGCGGCAATGTACTCGGCCTCGATCGTGGAGTCTGCAGTGGACCCTTGTTTGCTGCTTTTCCAACAAACAACACACGATCCTATCGTGAAAACATATCTAGATGTAGACTTTCTATCATCTGGATCTGACTAGAAATCGGCATATGTATACCCTTGGATCTATAGTGAGCTACCATCGAATACTAGACAAAACTCTTTTGTCCTTCGAAGGTACTTAAGTATGTTTTTCACAACAGTCCAATGCTCCTACCCTGTGTTGGACTGAAATCTTCTTACTACACTCACTACCTGACAAATGTCAGGACGAGTGCACAGCATGGCATACAAGATGCTTCCTACGGCAGAGGCATAGGGAATGTCTTTCATGCCATGAATCTCTTCAGAAGTCTTGGGAGACATCTTCTTGGAAAGAGTGACTCCGTGCCTGAAAGGAACATTTCCTTTCTTGGAGTTCTCCATGCTATATCTTTTGACTATTTCATCAATGTAAGCAGATTAGGATAATCCTATTATCCACTTCGATCTATCTCTATGGAGTCGAAAACCCAATATATAGGAGGCTTCTCCAAGATCTTTCATGGAGAGTTGCTGTGAAAGACATACTTTCACCGTAGTTAACATTCCTACATCATTCCCAATGAGTAGAATGTCATCTACATACAAAACCAAGAATGTAACCTTATCTCCACTGTACTTCCTATAGACACAGGGTTCATCCGGATTCTGCTCAAAGTCAAACGATTTGATAGCAGAGTCAAAACGGATGTTCCAACTTCTAGAAACTTTCTTAAGTCCATAAATGGATCTATTAAGTTTACATACCTTGTTTTCCTAACCTGCAATAATAAAGCCTTGCGGCTGCTGCATATAGATATCTTCAGTAAGATCTCAATTCAAGAATGCAGTTTTGACATCCATCTGCCAAATCTCATAATCATGGTATGCTGCTACAGCTAGCAAGATTCTAGTGGATTTAAGCATTGCCAGGGATTTAAAGGTTTCCTCATAATTGATGCCCTCTTTCTGAGTGCACTCTTTCGCCACCAGATGAGCTCTAAAGGTCTCAACCCTACCATCAGAGCCCTTCTTCCTCTTGTAAATCCATTTGCAACCGATTGCATTTACCGCGGAGGATGGATCTACTAGAGCCCAGACTCCATTGGTCTCCATTGAGTCCATCTCTGCTCTCATGTCCTCCACCCACTTCTGGGAATCTATGTCCAACATAGCTTCCACGTAGGTCACGGGATCCTCGTCACTAGTCAAGGTTTCCACTAGATAACTATCCTGATCATAACCATAACGAACTGGTGGCCTGGATACCCGAGTGGATCTTCTATGTTGGTCACTACCTAGAACTTGTGGGACATCTCCCACTACTCCTGAGCTCTCCTCATCAAGAACAATTTCCTGACGATGGGTGTCCAGGATGTAATCGGTTTCCAAGAATTGTGCATTTCGACTGCAGAACACTTTCTGCTAACTTGGGTCATAGAATAGGTAACCTACAGAGCCTTTTGGGTAGCCTACAAATAGGCAACGTCTGGTCTTGGAATCCAACTTGTCTGCACTCGTTCCTTTAACGTGTGTTGGACAACCCCAAATCTTCAAGTGTTTGACACTTGGTTTCTTTCCGGTCCAAAGTTCATATGGAGTATTTGGAACCGATTTGGTTGGAACCCGATTCAGCACGTAAATCACAGTCTCTAATGCGTAACCCCAAAGGATGTGGGTAACTCTGAGTGTATGAGAAGCGACCGGACCATATCCAATAAAGTCCTATTCCTCCTCTCTGAAACACCATTAAGTTGTGGGGTAGCAGGAGGAGCTAATTGTGATACTATCCCATTGTCCTTTAAGTAGTCCCTGAATTCGTCAAAGAGATACTTGCCACCTCGATCTGATCAAAGGGCTTTAATTTCTCTCCCTAACTGTTTCTCGACCTCTTGTCTGAACTCTTTGAACTTTTCAAAGGATTCAGACTTGCGTCTCATTGGGTACACGTAACCATATCGTGAAAAATCATCTGTTAAGGTGATGAAATACACGTGTTGATTTCATGTCCTAACACTCAGGGGACCATATACATCAGTATGTATTAGGTCAAGTGTGGTTGTACATCTTTCAAGCTTACCGTTAAATGGCTGTTTCGTCATCTTGCCTTGTGGGCAAGGCTCGCAGGTGGGAAGATCTTCCACAGTTAGAAAATCCAAAGGACCATCCTTTACAAACCTTGTGATTCAGTCAACACCGATGTGGCCAAGTCGGTAATGCCACAAACACATGGGATTAACTATATCACGGGCTCTCTTCTTGGGATTTCAGCCGATGCAGTTTTGGTTATGTGAGTTTCTAGAGAAGGATGTAGAACATAGAGATTGTTCTCCAATTCCCCGTATGCGATGAATCTGTTATTTCTTTTAATAGTAATTGTATTACTAAAGAAGACATAATAACCATCTGCACATAGTTTTGAGACATAAATCAAATTTCTCTTTAAATTTTGTACATAAAGACAATCTTTTAGTACAATTGTTCCTTCTCTAAACAATAATTCCCCAGTTCCTATGGTCGTGGCTGCAACAGTTGCAGTTGTCCCCAAGTAGTGTGTGACTTCTCCTTCACTCGGCCTTCTGCTTACCTTGAACCCCTGCAGTGAATTACACGCAGGAGTTGAAGCCCCGGAGTCAATACACTAGGATGCAGAAGCTACCAATAAATTGGTTTCTATAACACAAGTTTCAAAATTACCTTTCTTGGATTCCAGGTAGGCAGGACAGTTCCTTTTCCAGTGGCCGGCCTTCTTGCAGAAGTGACAGGCATCCAATGCTTTGTCTTTCTTCTGCTTCTTACCCTTAGTGACTTTCTTCTGAGGCTTCTTTGCCTTCCTCTTTCTCTTGCCTGTCTTGCTAGCTTCAACAAGCATAGCTACAGGCTCATCCTTTCTAATTAGTTCTTTGGCTCTTTGCAACATATTGTTGATCTCTTGCAAGCTGACATTTAGCGTGTTCATATTATAGTTCATAATGAACAGATTAAATGAAGGAGTCAAAGAATTAAGGATAGCATCTATCTGGGTTGCAAGGTCCACCCCGGATCCAAGAGCCTCCAATTCATTGATGTATCCCATCATCCGAAGACAATGGTCATGAACTTGTTAGCCCTCGGTCATTTGTGCGGTCATGAACTGTTTCAAGACCTTTTGTCGAGTAGAACGATTCTGCTCTTCATACATCATCCTGAGACTGTCCAATATGTCCTTGGCATGTTCGATCTGATCGAACTGCCTCTGTATTGGGGTGTCCGAGGAGGCAATGATGTAACACTGGGCAAGGGAGTTTTTCCCCTCCCAGTCTTGATAGTCTCTCCTTCGGGCCTCATAAGCCCTATTGCCCGGACACTCCGGGGCAGGATTCTTTGCCACTCTGTCTAGCTGTTTAGAAGCTAGGACCAACATAAGGTTCCTGTACCAGTCGGCATAGTTTGGGCCCTTAAACTTGTTGTCATCAAGAAGCTTTGCAAAAGATCCGTTTGCCACTTTCTGATAAAAGAGCAAACATCAATCCACAGCCTAATTTGATTCATGTTCATTACATAGATATGGATTTTAATCTACGTTCGATTTCCATTTATTCATCTCTGAGATTTCCCACATCAGTCTGTTATGCCCCTATCATCTCATGAAACACTCAGACAAGCCCAACAGCAAATGGATAGCCCATTTTCTAGTGCGTTTCCTCATTACTGAAGACCTATCCTCGTGCTAATGATGGAAGGCCTTTAGAGAGTTCATCATATGAATCTCCCTATCACATAAACTCATATTAGCTAGAGGGAACAATTATTATGCCCTAGTTTGATTTAGGTCAAACCAAAGTGGCTCCCACTGACTTTCATAAAGTCAGATTTCGGTGGGCCTTAATCGGCTAGGGTTTCGCATGAAACCTCTTGATGAGGTGTGGGGCCCACCACTGAGGGAGGTCATCCAATGACTAAAAGGGACACCATGGCAATGATGTGTATTCAGCCATGGTGTGCGCAGGAGCCACTGTCAATTAAGCATGAGCCAAGCACTTATGGCCCATGTACGCAGCACATCACACATCCACACATCTCATGCTGGGATAAATTGATCCAATCAATTAATCATCTGTAAGGCCCATTGGAAGCCCATTTTAAATCCATAATATTAACCATTAATATTATCTAGGTATATGGGCTGAATTAGGGCTGCCCAGTTTGGCCCATATGGCTTTATCCTTTGAAGTGGGCTTTTGGCATTTTTAACTATTTAAAATTGGGCCTTTACAGGTTGGGCTGAATTAACCATTTAATTAAATATCAACCATTAGCCCCATTAGTTGGAAAATTAGGGTTGACTTTCAACCTTGATTAAACCCTAGAGTTGGTCCAAACAGTTTGAACCAATCTTGTTTTGAAAGGGTCTAGGGTTTGATCTTTAATTAAATCTTTAATTCCTGAAAATAATCTGAAATTAAAGAACTAATAAAGCAGAAACAAGAATCAGTCAACTAGGGTTGTTTGCACAATCCATCCTGCAAAACAGAGGTTAGTGTTGGACAGTTTTGTATGCCCTTAGCTTCAATCGGGGATGCACTCTCACTGATGGAAACCAAGACTGCCGGCACCGATTTCAATCATTGAGATTTGTTTTGCAAAATATATTTTATATGAGATATAAAAGTATATATATATTATGGTTTCGAAATGATTTGCAAAAGGTTTAATTCCCAAGATCCATATAAGCAGAGAGTGCAACACTGTTCCTTACAGCCGAGGGAGAGGTCCTCTCTTGTTGGGCAATGTATGATCATTATGGGCTGAGAGGTTAAGTGTAAGACCATGGAGGATAATACCTGATGGGCTAATCTTGCATCTGCCCAGTCCCTGGGTGTTACAAGGTGGCTTGGCACAGGGACCACTTAGGGTAAGTGTTGGGCCCATACAGCCCATGAGATGGGTTTTTAGGGGGTGCACTATACATAACAGTGTATTCGGCCAGGCCTTGTAACAAAGGCTGGGCCGAACCCATGTGGTTGATGTGTAGATCAATGTTTGGGTCCCACGCCATACAAGGAAGCCCAACTGGGCAGCAATTTTGACGGCTAAGTGAATACATAACCTTAAATGGGCCTTAAGCCCATTTCAAAATGGGCTAATTTTATTTGTCATTTAAAGGGGCAAATTCTGAGATGGATCAGCTGATAGGATTGGACCCAGACCCTATCCACTTATAGAGTCCAAAATCTAAATAAGATTTAGATCTGGAAGCCTCCTAATTAGATTAGGAGATGGCTGATCTGATCTGCAGATAAGATAAGGGTTTTCCATTATCACTTAAAGGGACTTCTTATCCAAACATGATTTGGATTAGCAACTCCTGTTGAGATTAGGAGCTGATCCCTTTAAGATTATAAAAGGGGGTGGGGGCGACAACCTTTAGATATGCAATACACAATTCCTGTCTTCAGAGCTGAAATCACAACAAGAGAGAATTTCTGCTCCCTGTGAATACTCTCTTGCCGCCACCTTCCTAAAGCCGCCACCTCCAGCAGTTCAACCTCCTATTATACAGGAGTAATCAAGATTTGATCTTGATAACAATCTTTTGGAGAAAAGATTGATTGGAGTTGTATTCACAAGTCATCATGTTGATTTTTGCGAAGGGTCAAGTTCTTTTGGAAGAACACTACTAATTCTGCTCCATCCTACATTGTGCCATCTTTAGTGGGAGCAGATTTTGGATCCTTCCTTGGGCGTGAACACCTCCACTGGGAGATACTGTTTCTCCGTATCATGTATAATCCCTTCCTACTCCTTTTGGTTCAGATCTGGTTCAGTTTATGGTTCAAGAATGATCCTTGAAAATATGATTTTCTAAATAGGGAATGTGATTCCCAGTTGAAGGGAGAGAAAATTTTTGAAATTCTCCCCCTTTTTCTACAATCTTTAGGCATCCATGTGATGGATATCCTATCCCTTCAGTGGTATCATAGCCACGGGTTCAAATCTTGAACCATTTTGTTTCAGATCTGAACCCGTGCAAATGGGCAGATGGCGTTCTACCCAATTTGTGCAGATATGGGTTTTGGGAAACTTGTTCCAAAATTGATGGGCAAATAATCTGAAATTAATTTTCTATAAATCTGATTATTATTTAGAACCGTTCTTTCTAATTTTCTTGATTTATGGGTTGTTCGTACAAGAGGAGATCGAATTCTTGGTTTGCGCAAGGAAAACTGCAAGATTTGCAGTTTCTTGATTTATTTACTACATTTGGTTTGTAAATAATTTTTTTTTATTTTTAGACTCAATGTATAGGTATTCGATCTGATGTAATCATTAATAGAAATAGGGTTTCTATTTATTTTTATTTTGGATCGAAGATGGCGGTGCATGGAAGGAGATTTCACAGATGGGACATTCGCTATCTGAGATTTGCAGTTTATGAAACTGCAAAACTGTGATCTAACCTCTGTTTTGTAGGATGGATTGTGCGAACAACCCTGTTTGACTGATTCCTATTTTTCCTTTTATCAGTTCTTTAATTTTAGATTATTTTCTTGAATTAAAAATTTAATTAAAGATCAAACCTTAGACCCATTTGAACTAAGATTGGTTCAAACTGTTTGGACCAAATCTAGGGTTTAATCAAGGCTAAAAGTCAGCCATATTTTTCCCACTAATGGGGCTGAGGATTGATATTTAATTAAATGGTTAATTTGGCCCAACCTATAAAGGCCCAATTTTAAATAGTTAAAACTGCCAAAAGCCCACTTCAAAGGATAAAGATATATGGGCCAAATTGGGTTACCCTACTTCAGCCCATATACCTAGATAATATTAATGGTTAATATTATGTATTTAAAATGGGCTTCCAATGGGCCTTACAGATGATTAATTGATTGGATCAATTTATCCCTGCATGAGATGTATGGATGTGTGATGTGCTGCGTACATGGGCCATAAGTGCTTGGCCCATGCTTAATCGACATTGGCTCTTGTGCACACCATGGCTGAATGCACATCATTGCCATGGTGTCCCTTTTTGGTCATTGGATGACCTCCCTCAGTGGTGGGCCCCCACACCTCATCAAGAGGTTACGTGCGGAACCCTAGCCGATTAAGGCCCACCGAAATCCGACTTTATGAAAGTCAAGGGGAGCCACTTTGGTTTGACCTAAATCAAACTAGGGCGTAATAAAAGTTCCCTCCAGCTAATATGAGTGCATGTGATAGGGAGATGCATATGATGAACTCTCTAAAGGCCTTCCATCATTAGCATGAGGATGGGTCCTTCAGTAATGAGGAAACGCACCAGAAAATGGGCTATCCATTTGCTGCTGGGCTTGTCTAAGTGTTTCATAAGATGATAGGGGCATCATAGACCGATGTGGGAGGGGCTTCCCCAGAAAATGGGAACTCTCTCACGGTACCTTGGCGTTCACGAATATGATAGGTAAGCACTCACTGGACAGAAAGGTTTACCTGAAAACGGCTCTGAACCTTGTCTAACAAAAGCCAATGGAAAAACTCATATGATGAGTGGATATGATCCTTCACAGAAAGGTGGTGGGGTTATGCAGCTGAAACAGTTGGCTCCATGCACCCTATGTGATTTCCCACATTTCCAGAGACAACCCGTAGTCTCCGTCACTGAGAAATGAGGGAAATCTCAGAGATGAATAAATGGAAATGAATCGTAGATTAAAATCCATATCTATGTAATGAACATGAATCAAATTATGTTGTGGACTGATGCTTGCTCTTTTATCAGAAAATGGCAAACAAATCTTATGCAAAGCTTGTTGATGACAACAAGCTTAAGGGCCCAAACTATGCCAACTAGTACAGGAACCTTATGTTGGTCTTAACCTCTAAAAAGTTGGATAAGGTAGCCAAGAATCCTACCCTGGATCGTCCGAGAGATAGGGCTTCTGAGAGCCGTAGAAGAGAACACCAAGAATGGGAGTAGAAAAACTCCCTTGCCCACTACTATATCATTGCCTCCTTGGACAATCCAATTCAGAGGCAGTTCGATCAGATCGAACTTGCCAAGGACGTATTGGATAGTATTAAGACAATGTACGAAGAGCAAAATCGTTCTACTCGGTAGAAGGTCTTGAAACAGTTCATGACCGCGTAGATGTCCAAGAGCCAACAAGTTCACAACCATTGTCTCTAGATGATGGGTTATATCAACGAACTGGAGGCTCTTGGATCCAGGCTAGATCTGGTAACACAGATCGATGCTATTCTCAACTCTCTGCCTCCATCCTTTAATCCATTCATCATGAACTACAACATGAGCAAGCTGAACGTCAGCTTGTAGGAACTCAGCAATATGTTGCAGAGGGCCGAATAACTGATTAAAAAGGATGACCCATTGCCATGCTTGTTGAAACTGGAAAATCAGGCAAGAAAAGGAAGGCAAAGAGAAAGCCCCAAAAGAAGGCTGCCAAACCCAAGAAGCAGAAGAAAGACAGCATCGGATGCTTGTCACTTCTGCAAGAAGACCGGCCATTGGAAAAGGAACTGTCCTGCCTACCTGGAATCCAAGAAAGGTAATTTCAAAACTTGTGTTCTAGAAACCAATTTATTGGTAGCTTCTGCATCCTGGTGTATTGACTCTGGGGCTTCAACTCATGTGTGTAACTCACTACAGGGGTTCAAGGTAAGCAGAAGGCTGAGTGAAGGAGAAGTCACACTCTACTTGGGGAATACTGCAACTGCTGCAGTCTTGGCCATAGGAACCGTGGAGTTACTTTTTAGAGAATGAACAATTGTATTAAAAGATTGTCTTTATGTACAAAATTTAAGGAGAATTTTGATTTTTGTCTCAAAACTGTGTGCAGATGGTTATTCTGTCTTCTTTAGTAATACGATTACTATTAAAAGAAATAACAGATTCATCGCATACGGGGAACTGGAGAACAGTCTCTATGTTCTACATCCTTCTCTAAAATCTAACATAACTGAAACTATGTCAGCTGAAATCCCCAAGAAGAGAGTCCGTGATACAGTTAATCCCACATGTCTGTGGCATTACCGACATGGCCACATCGGTGTTGACCGAATCACAAGGTTGATAAGGGATGATCCTTTGGATTTTCTAACTGTAGAAGATCTTCCCACCTGTGAGCCTTGCCTACATGGCAAGATGACAAAACGGCCATTTAACGGTAAGCCTGAAAGATGTACAGGCACACTTGACCTAATACATACTGATGTATGTGGTCCCCTAAGTGTAAGGACACAAAATCAACACGTGTATTTCATCACCTTCACAAATGATTTCTCACAATATGGTTACGTGTACCTAATGAGACACAAGTCTGAATCCTTTGAAAAGATCAAAGAGTTTAGACAAGAGGTTGAGAAATAGTTAGGGAGAGAAATTAAAGCCCTTCAATCAGATCGAGGTGGCGAGTATCTCTCTAATGAATTGAGGGACTACTTAAAGGACAATGAGATAGTATCACAATTAGCTCCTCCTGCTACACCACAACTTAATAGTGTTTCAGAGAGGAGGAATAGGACCTTATTCAATATGGTCTGGTCGCTTCTCATACACTCAGAGTTACCCACATCCTTTTGGGGTTAGGCACTAGAGACTATGGTTTACGTGCTAAATCGGGTTCCAACCAAATTGGTTTTGAATACTCCAAATGAACTTTGGACTGGAAAGAAACCAAGTGTCAAACACTTGAAGATTTAGGGTTGTCTAGCACATGTTAAAAGAATGAGTGTAGACTAGTTGGAATCCAAGACCAGCCATTGCCTGTTTGTAGGCTACCCAAAAGGCTATGTAGGTTATCTATTCTATGACCTAAGTGAGTGGAAAGTGTTCTGCAGTCGAAATGCACAATTCATGGAAACCGATTTTATCCTGGACACCCATCGTCAAGAAGTTGTTCTTGATGAGGAGAGTTCAGGAGCAGTGGGAGATGTCCCACGAGTTCCAGGTAGTGACCAACCTAGAAGATCCACTCGGGTATCCAAGCCACCAGTCCATTATGATTGTGACCAGGATAGTTACCTGGTGGAAACCTTGACTAGTGAGGAGGATCCCGTGACTTGGGTGGAGGCCATGAGAACTGAGATGGACTCAATGGAGACCAATGGAGTCTAGACTCTAGTAGATCCACCCTCCGGGGTAAAAGCAATTGGTTGCAAATGGATTTACAAGAGGAAGAAGGGCCCCGATGGTAGGGTAGAGACCTTCAAATGGCAAAAGAGTACACTCAGAAAGAGGGCATCAATTATGAGGAAACCTTTAAATCCCTGGCCATGCTTAAATCCACTAGAATCTTGCTAGCTGTAGCAGCATACCATGATTATGAGATTTGGCAGATGGATGTCAAAACTGCATTCCTGAATTGAGATCTTACTGAAGATATCTATATGCAGCAGCCGCAAGGCTTTATTATTGCAGGTTAGGAAAACAAGGTATGTAAACTTAATAGATCCATTTATGGACTTAAGAAAGTTTCTAGAAGTTGGAACATCCGTTTTGACTCTGCTATCAAATCGTTTGACTTTGAGCAGAATTCGGATGAACCCTGTGTCTACAGAAAGTACAGTAGAGATAAGGTTACCTTCTTGGTTCTGTATGTAACTCATTGGGAATGATGTAGGAATGCTAACTACGGTGAAAGTATGGCTTTCACAGCAATTCTCCATGAAAGATCTTGGCGAAGCCTCCTATATACTAGGTCTTCGACTCTATAGAGATAGATCAAAGAGGATAATAGGATTATCCCAATCTGCCTACATTGACAAAATAATCAAAAGATACGGCATGGAAAACTCTAAGAAAGGAAATGTTCCTTTCAGGCACGGAGTCATTCTCTCCAAGAAGATGTCTCCCAAGACTTCTGAGGAGATTGATGGCAGGAAAGACGTTCCCTATGCCTCATCCGTAGGAAGCATCATATATGCCATGCTGTGCCCTCGTCCAGACATTGTTCAGGTAGTGAGTGTAGTAAGCAGATTTCAGGCCAACCCAGGGTAGGAGCACTGGACTGCTATGAAAAGAATACTTAAGTACCTTCGAAGGACAAAAGAGTTTTGTCTAGTATCGATAGTAGTTCACTACAGATCCAAGGGTATACAGATGCCGATTTCCAGTTGGATCCAAATGATAAAAGTCTACATCTGGATATGTTTTCATGATAGGATTGTGTTGTTTCTTGAATGTCAGCAAACAGGGGTCGTAAGTAGCAAATTAAAAATCCACAACCGAAGCCGAACACATTGTCATAAGTGAGGTTGCCTTATGAATGAAAGTGTTCATTCCTGAATTTGGAATTCAGCACATCACCCATTCCACTGTTGTGTGACAACAGGAGGTTGATGTTGAGAGGTAGCAACAGCGGAGAATGTGGCAGTCCCATTGATTAAGCCACTGACACAGAAAGTGTTTGAGAAACACGTGCTAAGCATGGGACTCCGACTTGTACCTGATTGGACCTAAGTGCAAGTGGGTGCTGTTAGATAGTTTTTTATGCCCTTAGCTTCAATCAGAATGATGTACTTTATGAATTTATTGTAAATGAATAAAAGTGCATATTTAATTAAGTAACCACAAAACTCGCTTTGGCATAGCTGTTTAACCTCTTTCCTTAGACACCAATCACCAGTTATGGAAACTAATTACAAGTTTTCCTAAAATTCAGCACACCTTTGAACCAAGTGTGAGGCTTCCAAAAGGATCTTGTTGGACAGTTTTGTATGCCCTTAGCTTTAATCAAAATGATGTACTTTATGAGTTTATTGTAAATGAATAAAAGTGCATATTTGATTCATGTTCCCTTGGTATGTTTCTGTGTAATACCCTTAAACTGGACACTTAGTGAGATTCGTGTTAGTTTGGAATGTTCACAGCCAGTGGGCCGGTCTGGGGAGACCTACCATAACAAGGCCGACACTGTGGTGCCTCCAAGTCGGTTGGGGTGGCCTGTCTCAGCTGCCAGGGTGAGACCCTAGGCACATACAATTTTGGATTAATTGAATCCATGAATTGGACCAGATTTCTAGTATTGCACTGGACCTTGGAGATTGATGGGCAAAACTAGAAAGTTACACCCGACCCCTAGACTCGATTATGATACTGCACTAGGTGTCAGATTGGGTTGTCTTTCATATATCAATCAGTGAAATCCTTAGTGGGGGTCAAAACCTGGGTATGTTGGGACAGTCTGATAATTCATCTGAGTGGGTGATCATAGTGACAGGATCAGCTCCTTTGTCAGATAAAGGTAATGATCGGGGATGCACTCTCACTGATGGAAACCAAGACTGCCAGCACCGATTTCAATCATTGAGATTTGTTTTGCAAAATATATTTTATATGAGATATAAAAGTATATATATATTATGGTTTCGAAATGATTTGCAAAAGGTTTAATTCCCAAGATCCATATAAGCAGAGAGTGCAACACTGTTCCTTACAGCCGAGGGAGAGGTCCTCTCTTGTCGGGCAATGTATGATTATTATGGGTTGAGAGGTTAAGTGTAAGACCATGGAGGATAATACCTGATGGGCTAATCTTGCATCTACCCAGTCCCTGGGTGTTACAAGGTGGCTTGGCACAGGGACCACTTAGGGTAAGTGTTGGGCCCATAGAGTCCATGAGATGGGTTTTTAGGGGGTGCACTATCCATAACAGTGTATTCGGCCAGGCCTTGTAACAAAGGCTGGGCCGAACCCATGTGGTTGATGTGTAGATCAATGTTTGGGTCCCACGCCATACAAGGAAGCCCGACTGAGCAGCAGTTTAGAAGGATAAGTGAATACATAACCTTAAATGGGCCTTAAGCCCATTTCGAACTGGACTGGTTTGACCAGTCAATTAAAAAGGGGTGAATTCTAAGATGGATCAGCTGATAGGATTGGGCCTAGACCCTATCCACTTAGAGAGTCCAAGATCTAAATAAGATTTAGATCTGGAAGCCTCCTAATTAGATTAGGAGATGGCTGATCTTATCTGCAGATAAGATTAAGGTTATCCCTTATCACTTAAAGGGACTTCTAATCCAAATATGATTTGGCTCAGTAACTCCTAATGGGATTAGGAGCTGATCCCTTTAAGTCTATAAAAGGAGGAGGGGGCAGTACCCTTTTGACATGCAACCAAAAATACTCTTTCTTCAGAGCTGAAATCACAAGAAGAGAGAATTCTGCACCCTGTGAATACTCTCTTGCCACCTCCTTCCTACAGCCGCTGCCTCCAGCAGTTCGATCCCCTACTCTCTATAGGGGTAATCAAGATTTGATCTTGATACCAGTCTTTTGGGAAAAGATTGATTGGAGCTATATTCACAAGCCGTCCTGTTGATTTTTGCGAAGGGTTAAGTTCTTTTACAAGAACACTACTAATTCTACTCCATCCTGCACTGTGCCATCTTCAATGGGAGCAGATTTTGGATCCTTGGACGTGAACACCTCCATTGGGAGATATTGTTTCTCTGTATTAGGTATGTCCTCCCTACTCCTTTTGGTTCAAATCTGGTTCAGTTTATGGTTCAAGAATGATCTTTGAAAATATGATTTTCTAAATAGGGAATTCGATTCGCAGTTGAAGGGAGAGAAAAACTTTTGAAATTCGCCCCTTTATTCTGCAATCTTTGGGTGTCCATGTGATGGATTTCCTATCCCTTCAGTGGTATCAGAGCCATGGTTCAAATCTTGAACCATTCTCTTTCAGATCTAATCCTGCGCAAATAGGGAGAAGGCGTTCTACCCAATTTGTGCAGATATGGGTTTTGGGAAATTTGTTCCAAAAATTGATGGGAAAATAATTTGAAATTAATTTTATATAAATCTGATTATTGTTTAAAATAGTTTTTTATGATTTTCATGATTTATGGGTTGTTCGTACAAGAGGAGATCGAATTCTTGGTTTGCGCAGGAAGAACTGCAAGATTTGCAGTTTCTTAATTTATTTATCACATTTGGTCTGTAAATAATTTTTTTTATTTTTAGACTCAATGTATAGGCATTCGATCTGATGTATTTATTAATAGAAATAGGATTTCTATTTATATTTATTTTTGGATCGAAGATGGTGGCACAGAAAGGGAGATTTCGCAAAGAAGGAGATATCGCAGATGGGAGACATAGAATCTGCAATTTGCAGTTTGTGAAACTGCAATCTGTGATCTAACCTCTATTTTGTAGGATAGATTATGCGAAAAGCCCTGATTAACGGATTCTTGATTTTCTTTTATCAATTATTTAATTTCTGATTATTTTCTTGAATTAAAGATTTAATTAAAGATCAAACCCTAGACCAATTCGAACCAAGATTGGTTCAAACTGTTTGGACCAAATCTAGGGTTTAATCAAGGCTAAAAGTCAGCTCTAATTTTCCCACTAATGGGCCTGAGGATTGATATTTAATTAAATGGTTAATTCGGCCCAACCTATTAAGGCCAAGTTTTAAATAGTTAAAAGTGCTAAAAGCCCACTTCAAAGAATAAAGCTATATGGGCCGAACTGGGTAACCCTAATTCAGCCCATATACCTAGATAATATTAATGGTTAATATTATGGATTTAAAATGGGATTCCAATGGGCCTTACAGATAATTAATTGATTGGATCAATTTATCGCTGCATGAGATGTTTGGATGTGTGATGTGCTACGTACATGGGCCATAAGTGCTTGGCCCATGCTCATTCGATAGTGGCTCTTGCGCACACCATGGCTGAATGCACATCATTGCCATGGTGTCCCTTTTGGTCATTGGACGACCTCCCTTAGTGGTGAGCCCCACACCTCATCAAGAGGTTACATACGGATCCCTAGCTGATTAAAGGCCCACCGAAATCTGACTTTATGAAAGTCAGTGGGAGTCACTTTTGTTTTGACCTAAATCAAACTAGGGCATAATAACTGTTACCTCCAGTTAATATGAGTGCATGTGATAGGGTGATTCATATGATGAACTCTCTAAAGGCCTTCCATAATTAGCATGAGGATGGGTCCTTCAGTAATGAGGAAACGCACCAGAAAATGGGCTATCCATTTGCTATTGGACTTGTCTAAGTGTTTCATAAGATGATAGGGGCATCATAGACCGATGTGGGAGGGACTTCACCAGAAAATGAGAACTCTCTCACGGTACCTTGGCGTTCACGAATATGATAGATAAGCACTCACTAGACAGAAGGTTTACCTAAAAACGGCTCTGAACCTTGTCTGACAGAGGCCAAAGGGAAAACTCATATGATGAGTGGATATGATCCTTCATAGAAAGGTGGTGGGGTTATGCAGCTAAAACTGTTGGCTCCGTGCACCTATGTGATTTCCCACATTTTCAGAGACAACCCGTAGTATTTGTCACTGAGAAAAGAGGGAAATCACAGAGATTCCTAAATGGAAATGGATCCTAGATTAAAATCCATATCTATGAAATGAACATGAATCAAATTAGGTTGTGGACTGATGTTTGCTCTTTTATTAGAAAATGGGAAACAGATCATTTGCAAAGCTTCTTGATGACAACAAGTTTAAGGGCCCAAACTATGCCGACCGGTATAGGAACCTTATGTTGGTCCCAATTTCTGAAAAGCTGGACAAAGTGGCAAAGAATCCTGCCCCGGAACATCCGGGAGACAGGGCTTTTGAGGCCCGAAGGAGAGACTATCAGGAATGGGAGGAGAAAAACTCCCTTGCCCGGAGTTACATCATTGTCTCCTTGGACAACACAATACAGAGGTAGTTCGATCAGATCGAACTTGCCAAGGACATATTGGACTAACTCAGGACGATGTATAAAGAGCATAATTGTTCTACTCGGCAAAAGGTCTTGAAACAGTTCATGACTGCACAAATGTCCAAGGGCCAACAAGTTCACGACCATTGTCTTCGGATGATGGGATACATCAATGAACTGGAGGCTCTTCAATCCAGGCTGGACCTTGCGACCCAGATAGATGCTATCCTTAATTCTTTACCTCATTCCTTTAATCCGTTCATCATGAACTATAACATGAACAAGCAGAATGTCAACTTGCAAGAGCTCAGCAACATATTGCAAAGAGCCGAAGAACTGATTAGAAAGGATGAGCCTGTAGCTATGCTTGTTGAAGCTAGCAAGACAGGCAAGAGAAAGAGGAAGGCAAAGAAGCCTCAGAAAAAAGCCACTAAGGGTAAGAAGCAGAAGAAAGACAAAGCATCGGATGCCTGTCACTTCTGCAAGAAGACCGGCCACTGGAAAAGGAACTGTCCAGCCTACCTAGAATCCAAGAAAGGTAATTTTGAAACTTGTGTTATAGAAACCAATTTATTGGTTGCTTCTACGTCCTGGTGTATTGACTCTGGGGCTTCAACTCATGCGTGTAACTCAGTGCATGGGTTCAAGGTAAGCAGAAGGCTGAGTGAAGGAGAAGTCACTCTCTACTTGGGGACTACTGCAACTATTGCAGCTGCGGCCATAGGAACCGTGGAGTTATTTTTTAGAGAAGGAACTATTGTACTGAAAGATTGTCTTTGTATACAAAACTTAAGAAGAAATTTGATTTCTGTCTCAAAACTGTGTGCAGATGTTATTCTGTCTTCTTTAGTAATACGATTACTATTAAAAGAAATAATAGATTCATTGCATACGGGGAATTGGAGAACGGTCTCTATGTTGTACATCCTTCTCTAAAAAATAACATAACCAAAACTACGTTGGCTGAAATCCCCAAGAAGAGAGCCCATGACACAGTTAATCCCACGTGTCTGTGGCATTACCGACTTGGCCACATCGGTGTTGACCGAATCACAAGGTTGGTAAAGGATGGTCCTTTGGATATTCTAACTGTAGAAGATCTTCCCACCTGTGAGCCTTGCGTATAAGGCAAGATGACGAAACGACCATTTAACGGTAAGCCTGAATGATGTATAGGCACACTTGACCTAATACATAGTGATGGATGTGGTCCCCTGAGTGTTTGGACATGAAATCAACACGTGTATTTCATCACCTTCACAGATGATTTCTCACGATATGGTTACATGTACCTAATGAGACACAAGTCTGAATCTTTTAAAAAGTTCAAAGAGTTTAGACAAGAGGTTGAGAAACAGTTAGGGAGAGAAATTAAAGCCCTTCAATCTGATCGAGGTGGCGAGTATCTCTTTGACGAATTCAGGGACTACTTGAAGGACAATGGGATAGTGTCACAATTAGCTCCTCCTGCTACACAACAACTTAACGGTGTTTCAGAGAGGAAGAATAGGACCTTATTAGATATGGTCTGGTCACTTCTCATACACTTAGAGTTACCCACATCCTTTTGGGGTTACGCATTAGAGACTGTGATTTACATGTTGAATCGGGTTCCAACCAAATCGGTTCTAATCACTCCATATGAACTTTGGACCGGAAAGAAACCAAGTGTTAGACACTAGAAGATTTGGGGTTGTCCAGCACACGTTAAAAGAACGAGTGCGGACAAGTTGGAATCCAAGACCAGCCATTGCCTATTTGTAGGCTATCCAAAAGGCTCTATAGGTTACCTATTCTATGACCCAAGTTAGCAGAAAGTGTTCTGCAGTCGAAATGCACAATTCTTGGAGACCGATTACATCATGGACACCCATCGTCTGGAAATGGTTCTTGATGAGAAGAGCTCAAGAGAAGTGGGAGATGTCCAACAAGTTCCAGGTAGTGACTAACCTAGAAGATCCACTCGAGTATCCAGGCCACCAGTCCATTATGGTAATGACCAGGATAGTTACCTGGTGGAAACCTTGACTAGTGAGGAGGATCCCGTGACTTATGTGGAAACTATATAGGACATAGATTCCCAGAAGTGAGTGGACGCCATGAGAGCAGAGATGGACTCAATGGAGACCAATGGAGTCTGGACTCTGGTAGATCCACCCTCTGGGGTAAAAGCAATCGGTTGCAAATGGATTTACAAGAGGAAGAAGGGCCCCGATGGTATGGTTGAGACCTTCAAAGCTCATCTGGTGGTGAAAGGGTACACTCAGAAAGAGGGCATCGATTATAAGGAAACCTTTTCGCCTATGGGTCATGCTTAAATCCATTAGGACTACTAGCTGTAGCAGCATACCATGATTATGAGATTTGGTAGAAGGATGTCAAAACTGCATTCCTAAATGGAGATCTTACTATAGATATCTATATGCAGCAGCCGCAAGGCTTCATAGTTGCGGGTCAGGAAAACATGGTATGTAAACTCAATAGATCCATTTATGGACTCAAGCATGCTTCTAGAAGTTGGAACATCAATTTTGACTTTGCTGTCAAATCGTTTGACTTCGAGCAGAATCCGAATGAACCCTGTGTTTACAGGAAGTACAGTGGAGATAATGTTACCTTCTTGGTTCTGTATGTAGATGACATTCTACTCATTGGGAATGATGTAGGAATGTTGACTACGGTGTAAGTATGGCTTTCACAGTGATTCTCCATGAAAGATCTTGGAGAAGCCTCCTATATACTGGGTCTTCGACTCTATAGAGATAGATCCAAGCAGATAATAGGATTATCCCAATCTGCCTACATTGACAAAATAGTCAAAAGATATAGCATGGAAAACTCCAAGAAAGGAAATGTTCCTTTCAGGCACGGAGTCACTCTCTCCAAGAAGATGTCTTCCAAGACTTCTGAGGAGATTGATGACATGAAAGACGTTCCCTATGCCTCTGGCGTAGGAAGCATCATGTATGTCATGCTGTGCACTCGTCCTGACATTGCTCAGGCAGTGAGTGTAGTAAGCAGATTTCAGGCCAACCCAGGGCAGGAGCACTGGACTGCTATGAAAAACATACTTAAGTACCTTCGAAGGACAAAAGAGTTTTGTCTAGTTTTTTATGGTAACTCACTACAGATCCAAGGGTATACCGATGCCAATTCTAGTAGGATCCAGATGGTAGAAAATCTACATTTGGATATGTTTTCATGATAGGATTCTATGTTGTTTGCTAGAAAAGCAGCAAATAGGGGTCCACTACAGACTCTACGGCTGAGGCCGAGTACATTGCCACAAGTGAGGCAGCCAAAGAAGTCGTGTGGATGAAGAAGTTCATTCACGAGTTGGGAGTAGTTTCATCTAGTTCATCACCCATCCCATTGTTATGTGACAACAATGGAGCTATTGCTTAGGCTAAGGAGCCACGAGCCCACTCAAAGTCAAAGCACATCAAGAGGAAGTACCATGTACTAAGGGAGATTGTTGGTAGAAGGGACGTCCTGATTCAAAAGGTAGCTTCAGCGGAAATTGTAGCAGACCCATTGACAAAGCCACTATCACAGAAAGTGTTTGAGAAACACATGGAAAGAATGGGACTCTGGCTAGTACCTAATTGGACCTAAGTGCAAATGGGTGTTGTTAGACAGTTTTTTATGCCCTTAGCATCAATCGAAATGATGTACTTTATGAGTTTATTGTAAATGAATAAAAGTGCATATTTGATTCATGTTCCCTTGGTATGTTTTTGTGTAATACCCTTAAACTGGACACTTAATGAGACTCATGTTAGTTTAGAATTATCACAGTCAGTGGGTCGGTCTGGGGAGACCTATCCTGACAAGGCTAACACTGTGCTGCCACCAAGTCGGTTGGGGTGGCTTGTCTCAGCTACCGGGATGAGACCCTAGGCACATACAGTGTAGGATTAATTGAATCTTTGAATTGGACCAGATTTTCAGTATTGCCCTGGACCTTGGAGATTGATGGGCAAAACTGGAAAGTTACACCCGACCCCTAGACTCGATTATGATACTGCACTAGGTGTCGGATTGGACTGTCTTTGATGTACCAATGAGTGAGATCCTTAGCAGGGGTCAAAACATGGGTATGTTGGGACAATTTGAGAATTCATCTCAGTGGGTGATCATAGTGACAGGATCAGCCCCTTTGTTGGACAAAGGTAATGATGATCGGGGATGCACTCTCACTAATGGAAACCAAGACTGTCGGCAGCCGATTTCAATCGTTGATATTTGTTTTGCAAAATATATTTTATATGAGATATAAAAGTATATATATATTATGGTTTTTAAAAGGATTGCAAAAGGTTTTAATTCCCGGGATCCATATAAGCAGAGAGTGCAACACTGTTCCTTGCAGCCGAGGGAGAGGTCCTCCCTTGTTGGGCAGTGTATGATCATTATGGGCTGAGAGGTTAAGTGTAAGACCATGGAGGATAATACCCAATGGGCTAATCTTGCATCTGCCCACAGTCCCTGGGTGTTACAAGGTGGCTTGGCCCAGGGACCACGTAAGGTAAGTGTTGGGCCTATAGAGACCATGAGATGGTTTTCAGGGGGTGCAATATCCATAACAGTGTATTCGGCCAGGCTTTATAACAAAGGTTGGGCCGAACCCATGTGGCTGATGTGTAGATCAATGTTAGGGTCCCACACCATACAAGGAAGCCCAACTGGGCAGTATTCAAAAGCCGCCTCCTTCCTGCAGCTCCGCCTCCTGTAGTTCGATCTCCAGTTCTTGGGAGAAATCAAGATTTGATCTTGATATCAATCTTTTGGAGAAAAGATTGGTGGGAGTTGTATTCAGAAGCCGTCCAGTTGATTCTTGTGAAGGGTCAAGTTCTTTTGGAAGAACATTGCTGATTTTGCTCCACCCTGCATTGTGCCATTTTCAGTGGAAGCAGATTTTGGATCCTTCCTTGGGCGTGAAGACCTCCATTGGGAGATACTGCTTCTCTGTATTAGGTATTATCCCTCCCTACTCATTTTGGTTTAGATCCGGTTCAGTTTATGGTTCAAGAATGATCCTTGAAAATATGATTTTCTAAATAGGGAATTTGATTCCCTGTTGAAGGGAGAGAAAAATTTTTGAAATTCGCCCCCTTATTCTGCAATCTTTGGGCATCCATGTGATGGATTTCTTATCCCTTCACACCAATCGATGTGTGATGCCTTGCGAATCTAAGTATCGAGAGCGAGAGCGACACACTCCTCCCTAATCGGATTGAAGGACTTCTATTTTGCCATCGAACAAAATCTCTACATGTCTCTTAAATTTAATAAATAAATCACAAACATTTGATTTTTGAGTCATAGGATACACTCAAGAAAATTTTGAAAAATCATCCATAAAAATAACATAATAAGAAAATCCATTATTGGACTTAACAGGAGCAGATCCCCATACATCTGAAAAGATTTAATCTAATGGACATTTGGACTAAGAACTAGACAACTTCAAGAGCATTCTATGACTCTTGCCCATTTGACAGGACTCACAAACAGACTCATTAACACTAGATCTAAAGAACGGAAGACCAAACTTGGAAATAACTTTCTGTACATTTCGCATAGCTTCATGACCAAGGCGATGATGCCAACCACGAAGTGAGGTACGTTCTCCAAGAAGCACTTCCTGTGTGATTGTGGCTGACACAGGAAAATTTTATAACCCATCTCTATTGGCCCCTCGAAGGAGGATTCTCCCCATATAATCCTTCACATAGCAACAACCACAGTGAAACTCAAAAAACAAATCATTATCATTTTGTAAATCGATTGACAGAAAGTAAATTCTTGCAGATAGAAGAAACATAACAGATACCTTTCAAAAAAAAAGCATGCCGATTAAAAATCATAGAAGAAGATCCTATGAGATGAATATTCAAACCTTGACCATTGCCAACCTTCACTTGATCTGGTCCATTATACTCAGTATGATTCTGCAAATTATTTAGATCTGGGGTCATGTGATGAGTAGCCCTAGAGTCTATGTACCAATTGGGATCAAAAAATTTTTCATACTGATTCTAGGGTGTATTTACCCCTTCATGAAAAGCAAAAGGATCATCGCAAGAATTATTAGAAAAACCAAAGGATCATTCCAAATTTATTACAGATCTAGCAAGTGACATTATTTTTACATCCGCATCCTCTACAAAATTGCTGAGATTGATTTTGAAATGATTGGTGATTATATTGTGGAGCACCACCTCCACGCCCTTTACCTCTGTTGATGTTGAAGTTTGGAGAGAATTGTTGCGGGGGCTTCTAAAGATTATTTTTCTTAGGAGGGATGCCGGCCAGATTTGCAATTCGAGTGTCTGAAGCAACAGCTAGGTCTTCAAGCCAGCTCCCATTGTTCAAAAGTGCTCCCATAATATCAGCAATACTGAGAACTGGTTCAAATACTATAGAAAGACTGTTAGCAATGGATTTTGCTCGCTATATATAGGCAGAAACAGAAAGAGACCCTTTTTTAATATTTTGTAATTGTCTTCGCAACTGTAATACCCTAGATTGAGAGTGTGTATAATAACTTTGAGCAAGGGAAGTCCATACCTCAGATGATGTCGACAGATCTACCACTTGCGCCATAACTCCTTTAGTGAGAGAGGAAAACATCCAACTCAACACAAGCTGATCAATGTTTGTCCATTTTTCAAATTTAGGGTTCACAATCATCCCTATACCATTTGGATTGGGTATAACTTTGGGCAGTGGCTTCTTCTTCCCTTCTACGAATTCCAACAGATGGTGGTGTCGAAGGATGGGAAGGAACTAAGCATGCCACAGTAGGTAGTTGTCACTTCCTAATTTGATAGGAAGATAATGGGTAACATTCTGGATTGAAGGGAGCACATTACTTGATGTTGAGCCATTGTTGGATGCTACTGGGCTGCTACCATGTGTGCCTATCTCTATTGACGTGGCTCTGATACCAAGTTAAAATAGGAAAATAAAATAATAAAAATATTAGGAAAAGGATTTGATTAACTGGAGTATACTAGGGCTGAATCAACCCTATTTATAGTTACAGTGGTTGAGTTACAGTGAGACTGAACAAGGATAAGAGATAAAGCTTATCTGAGTTAGTTTACAGTTATCTAAGATAATTCTTATCTAGAGGTAGGATTAAGATTATCCTAGTTTGTTATCTTGAGATAGGATTAGGAGAACCTAGATGGTTAGGATTTCTTGATGGGCCTGAAGATTTACGTAGGCGTGCATGAGCCCATGGACGTCTACGTTATTACTCTTGAAGCTTATTTTTAAATTTGGTTGGGTTTGATTTTACTCAAAAAGTTATATGGTGAACTAGGTTTTTAAATTTGGGCAAGCTAATTTTGCTTTTTTCTTAATTTGGATCTCTTGACTGGTGAAGGAAGTTACAGCTGGAATGGTGTCACCTTCTCCAAATTCGCCTCCTCTTGTAGTTCCTATAGTTTCAAAAACTAGCCTACCACCTTCCTCTTCAACAGTTTCACCACCTTCATCCACAAGTCCTTCTCCTCCAAATTAACCCACCACCTATTTTTACTACTCACCGGGTAACACCATCGCCACCATCATAGACACCACCTACTGCTCCCCCTCTTGTAGTCCCTCCACCATCATCCCCTCCTCTTGTTAGACAGTTTTGTGTGCCCTTAGCTCCAATCAGTTTGATGTACTTTTGACATTTATTGTAAATGAATAAAGTGCATATTTGATTCAATTTATGTGGTGTGTTTAATACCTTTAAAACCGGACACTATTGTACAACATCGGTTGGGGTGGCCTGTCTCTACCACCAGGGTGAGATCCGAGGTACATGCAGTGTGGGATCAGCTTGAGACTTTGAACCGGACCAGAATTCCAGTATTGCCCTAGACCTTGGTGATTAGTGGGCAAAACTGGAATGTTACACCTGACCCCTAGACTCGATTATGGTACCACACTAGGTGGCGGATTGGGGCATCTATGATATGCCAATCAGTGAAACCCTTAGAGGGGGTCAAAACCTGGGTATGTTGAGATGGTTCATGAATCCATCTGAGTGGGTAATCATAGTGACAGGTTCAGCCCCTTTGTTGGACAAAGGTAATGATCGGGGAAATGCACTCTCTCTAATGGAAACCAAAACTGTCAGCAGTTGATTTCAACCGTTGAAATTTTGTCTTGCAAAATATATTTATGTCATGTGTATATATATATATATATAGGTTTCCAAAATTGTTTGCAAAAGGTTTTAATCCCTGGGGTCCATGTAATAGGAGAGTGTAGCACTGTACCTTGCAGTCAGGGGAGAGGTCCTCCCTTGTCAGGCAGTGTTTGATCATTATGGGCAGAGAGATTAAGTGTAAGGCCATTGAGGGTTAAACCTGATGGGCTCATCTTGCATCTGCCCACAGTCCTTGGTTGTTACAAGGTGGCTTGGCCCAAGGACCACTTAGTGTAAGTATTGGGCCCATAGAGTCCATATGATGGCTCAAGGGGTTCACTAGGTTTTCAAGTGAATTCGGCTAGGCCTTGAGACATAGGCTAGGTCGAACCCTTGTGGCTGATGAGTAGATCAAAATTTGGGTCCCATGCCATACAGAGATAGCCCAACTAGGCAGCAATTTGGAAGGCTTAAGTGAGCATATACATTTAATGGGCCAAAAGCCCAATACGAACTGGGCTAATTAGATTAGCTTGAATGACGCAGATCTGAGATGTGGACCAGCCTTAAAGGATAAGGGAAAGTCCCTATCCACTTAGTAAAAGTTCAGATTTGAATATGATTCAAAACTGGAAACTCCTAATCAGATTAGGAGGGCTGATCATGATCTGTAGATTAGATAAGGACTCTACCTTATCACTTAAGGGGATCAGCATCTCCTAATAGGATTAAGAGCTGATCCCTTTAGCATTATAAAAGGAGGAGGAGGCGGAAGCCTCTAAACACACTCATATGAGATACAGATACAACACAGAAGAGAGAAATCAACATACAATGAGATTGTGTCAATTTCTCTCTGCTGCCTCCTTCCTGCTGCCGCCACCATTAGCAGTTCATCTCCACTCATGTGGGAGTCATCAAGAAGCATTCTTGGTTTTAGTTCTTTGTGAAAGAATTGAGAAGAAGTTGTGCTCACCTATCGTCCAGTGGATTCTTGCGAAGGATCCAGTTCTTGTGAAGAACGTTGCTGATTCTACTCCATCCTACACTACGCCATCTTTAGTGGGAGCAGTCTTTGGTAAATTTTCTGGGAGTGAACACCTTCATTGGGGTATACTAATTTTCTGTATCAAGTATTTCCCTCTCCTACTATTTGGTTTCAGATCTGGTTCGGTTCTTGATTCAAAATTGATCCTTGAAAATTAGTTTTCTAAAATAGGGAATGTGATTCCCAATTGTAGGAAGGAAAGAAATTTTTGAAATATGCCCATTCTATTCTGCTTTATCCAGGCGTCCATATGATGGATCTTTCCATTCCTTCAGTGGTATCAGAGCCATGGTTCAAATCTTGAATCAAAATTGTTCAGATCTAAACCTGCGCAAATTGGCAAAAGGCTTCTACCCTATTTGCACAGTTTTTGTTTTTTGGGAAATTGTTCCCATAAAATTGGGCGAATGATCTGGAATTAAATTTTATATAAATCTGAATTTTATATGGAATGGTTCTTTATAATTTACTTGATTTTATGGGCTGTTTGTACAATGGAGATCGAAATCTTTTATTCTTGGCACGTGAATATCTGCGATTTGCAGATTCTTGTTTATTCTTTACATTTGGTCTGTAAATAATTTTTTTTTATTTTTAGATTGAATGTATAGGATTCGATCTGATGTAATAATTAATAGAAAATTAGGTTTTTCTATTTCTATATTATTTTTTGGATCGAAGTTGGTGGTGCTAGAAGAAGAATTCGCAGATATAAAAATCATTATCTGTGATTTGTAGTTTGTAAAACTACAAACTGTGAACTAACCTCTATTTTGTAGGATAAGTGTGCGAACAGCCCTACTTTACTGATTTATGTTTTTCTTTATCAATATTTAATTTTAGATCATTAGTCTTGAATTAATTCTTGAATTAAAAATCAAACCCAAACCAATTCGAACCAGATTTGGAACAAATCAGTTGGACCGAATCTACGATTCGATGGGGATGATTTCAGTCCTGATTTCTCCCACTTTTGGGTCAAGGATTGATGTTTAATTGCAAGTATTAATTCGGCCCAACCTGTAAAGGCCCAGTTTTAAATTGTTAAAACTACAAAAGCCCACCATTCGCATGAAAGCTATATGGGCCAAACTGCTAACTGCCATTCAGCCCATATGCCTAGATAATATTAAATGTTAATATTATGGACCTTTAAATAGGCTTTAAAATGGGCTTTACAAATATTTAATTGATTGGATCAATTCTTCCTGCATGTGATGTATGGATGTGTGATGTGATGCGTTCATGGGCCATAAGCACTTGGCCCAGGCAAATATGATAGTGGCTCTTGCGCACACCAAGGCTGAATGCAAATCATTGCCATGGTGTCCCTTATGGTCATTGGATGACTTTCCCTTCATGGTGGGCCCCACACCCCTGAAAAAGACACATGTGAAAACCCTAGCCAAATTGTGCCACCAGAAATCTGGCTTTATGAAAGCCAGTGGGAGCCACTCAGGTTTGACGTAAAACTAGGGCATAACTTGTTCCCTCCTGAAATATGAGTGCATGTGATAGAGAGATCCATATGATGGACTCTCTAAAGGCCTTCCATCATTAGCATGAAGACGGGTCCTTCAAGTGATGAGGGGAAGCACCAGAAAATGGGTCAACCGATTTGCTGCTGGATCTGTTGGATTGTTTCATATGATGATAGGGACGTCATAGACCGATGTGGGAGGGGCTTCACTAGAAAATGGGAACTCTCTCATGATACCTTGGCATGGTCGAATATGATGGGTGAGCACTCACTGGACAGAAAGGTTTACCCGTAAACGGTTATGAACCTTGTCTAACAGACAATTTTCCAAGCTTCTTGATGACAACAAATTTAAAGGACCTAATTACGCTGACTAGTACTGTAACCTCATGCTGGTACTAACTTCTAAAAAATTGGATAAAGTTACCAAAAACCCTACCGCAAAGCGTTCGAGTGATCGGGCTTCTGAGGCCCACAAAAGAGACTACCTTGAGTGGGAGGAAAAGAACTCCCAGGCCCGTTGCTATATCATAGCTTCTCTAGACAATCCAATACAGAGGCAGTTTGATTAGATCGAACTGGCCAATGACATATTGGACAGTCTGAAAATAATGTATGAAAAGTAGAATCATTCTACTCGGTAGAAGGTCTTGAACCAGTTCACGACTGCTCAAATGACCAAGGGACAGCAAGTGCATGACCATTGTCTTCGGATGATGGGATACATATGTTAGACTGTTTTGTATGCCCTTAGCTTCAATCTGATTTGATGTACTTTTGATATTTAGTGTAAAAAAATAAAGTGCATGTTTGATTCATGTTGTTTGGTATGATTCTATGTAAGACCCTCAAACTGGACACTTAATGAGACTCGTGTTAGTTTTAAATGTTCACAGCCATTGGATAAGTCTAGGGAGATTTATCCAGCCAAGGCTGATACTAGTGTGCAGCCAAGTGTTGGGATGGCCTATCTCGGCCAGCAGGGTAAGATCCAAGGCACATGTAGTATGGGATTACTTGAATCCTTGAACCGGACCAGATTTCCAGTATTGCCCTGGACCTTAGAGATAGATGGGCAAAATTGGAAACTTACACCTGACCCCTAGACTCGATTATGATTCACTAGGTGTCAGATTGGGTTGTTTTTCATTTGCCAATCAGTGAGATCCTTAGCGGGGGTCAAAACTTGGGCATGTTGGGGCAGTTTGAGAATTCATCTGAGTGGGTGATCATAGTGACAGGATCAGCCCCTTTGTCGGACAAAGGTAATGATCAGGAATGCACTCTCTCTGATGGAAACCAAACTTCTGACAGTTGATTTCAATCATTGGAATTTTGTTTTGCAAAATTTATATATGATATACATATATATATATATATATATAGTTTCAAAATGTTTGCAAATGGTTTTAATTCCCAGGATCCATGTGAGTGGAGAGTGCAGCATTGTTCCTTGCAGCCGAGGGAGAGGTCCTCCCTTGTTGGCCAGTGCTTGATCATTATGGCTTGAGAGGTTAAGTGTAAGGCCATTAAGGATAATACCTGATGGGCTAATCTTGCATCTGCCCATAGTCCCTGGGTTTTTAAAAGATGGCTTGGCCCAGGGACAACTTAATGTAAGTGTTGGGTCCATAGGGTCCATATGATGGGCTCAGGGGTTCACTGGGCTTCTCAGTGAATTTGGCTAGGCCTTATAATGAAGGTTGGGCCGAACCCATGTGGCTGATGTGTAGATCAATGCTTGGGTCCCATGCCATGCAAAAAAGCCCAATTGGGCATCAGACTGAAACTAATTGAGCACTGATTATTTAATGGGCCAAAAGCCCATTTCAAACTGGGCTTATATGATCACCCACTTAAGGGGTGAATCTGAGATTAAGGTTAGCAAAAGAATTGGGCCTTTAACCTAATCCACTCTAGGAGACCAAATTCAAATCAGATTTGAATATGGTAATCTCCTGATAAGATCAAGAGTTAGTTAACCTAATCTGCAGATAGGATTGAGATCATCCCCTATCCAAATGTTGATTTGGTTTGGGATAAATTCTAATTAGGTGGTTTCTTAATCAAGAAAAAAAGGAGGAGAAACCCTAAGAGAGATACAACAGAATTTGAACCTAGTGTTTTAGGCAAGATAGTTTGCTAAGAATTGAGATAGGATCTCATACATTCTTCAAAGAGAAGAGAAGCATTATTCGCCATCTTCATCTCAGGAATTCTCCTCTAGTTGCCGCCATTCTCTAGAGAAATCAAGAAATCAGCTCTTGATAACAGTTTAGCAGAAAGAACTGAAAAGATTTGGTGCTCAGAGTTTCCAGAAGATTCTTGCGAAGGACTTAGTGTGTAGGATGTACTCTGCTGGTTCCGTTCCACATATTGTTGTGTCATCTTAAGCAGGAGCGGATCTTGGTGTCCTCTTTGGGCTTGAATACCAACTTTGGAAGATACTGCTTCTCTGGATTAGGTATAATTCCTCCCTTGTCTTTTGGTTCAGATCTGGTTCGATTATGGTTCAAGTAGGACCCTTGAATACTGCATTCTAAATTTAGGGAATATGATTCCCAGTTGGAAGAAGGTAGAAAAATTTTTGAAATTCGCCCATCCATTCTGCAACTTTTTTGGCATCCATACAATGGAACGTACCTTTCTTTCAGTGGTATCAGAGCCAGGTTCGAATCTTGAACCAAGAAAATCAGATCTGAACCTGCGCAGATGGGCAGAAGTTGTTCTACCAAGATTTGAGCGTATTATTTTCTTTTTCAAGAAATCGTTTCTTGTTGAGGGCAATTGATCTGAAATTAATTTTTATTAAATCCAAAATTTATTTAGAACTATTCTTTATTTATTTTGATTTAATGGACTGTTTGAACCATGGAGATCGAAGTGAAGATTTGGCGCAGATGGTCTACGCAATTCTTTTTTTTATTATTCATTCAATTCGGTCTATAAACTATTTTTTTTCTAGACTGTATGTATAAGATTTGATCAAGAATATAATTAATTAATAGAAATAGGATTTCTGTTTTTTTTTATTTTCTTGATTGAAGAAGAAGGCGACGCTAGAGAGTTGCAGATGAAGAGATCGCTTTCTATGATTTCCAGTTTGCGAAACTGCAACCCTAGAAATTAACCTCTGTTTTGCAGGTGGTGCGAACAATCCATATTTGATTTGTGTTTGTCTAAAATCAAATTATTAATTTCAGATCTTTCATGAATTAACTCTTGAATTGAAAATAGGTTTCGGACAATTTCGGACTAGATTGGACCAAAACTGTTTAGACCGAATCTAAGGTTCGAAGGGGACTGTTTTCAGTCCAATTTTCTCACACTTTCTGTTCCAAATATGATGTTCAATTGTAGGGATTAATTCGGCCCACCTATAAAGCCTAGTTTTAAAGGGTTAAAACTGCAAAATCCCACTCTTGTAAGAAAAACTATATGGGCCGAACTACTAACTACGATTCAGCCCATATACCTAGACAACATTAATAGTTAATGGTATGATTTAAATGGGCTGGCTAATGGGCTTTACAGTAATTATTTTGATTGGATCAATTTCTTCCATTGCATGTGATGTGTGGATGTTTGATGTGCTACAAACATGGGCCATAAGCACTTGGCCCGTGATGACTCGTTAGTGGCTCTTGCGCACACCATGGCTGAATGCACATCATTGCCATGGTGTCCCATAAGGTCATTGGATGACCCCTTCTTGCTTGGTGGGCCCCATAACCCTGAAAAGGAATGTGTGTGGAAACCCTAGCCATTTAAGGCCCACCAAAAATCTGACTTTATGAAAATTAGTGGGAGCCACTTTGATTTCACCTAAACTAGAACTAGGGTGTAATTTTTTGTTCCCTTCAGCAAATATGAGTGCATGTGATAGAGAGATCCATATGATGGATTATCTAAAGGCCTTCTGTCATTAGCACAATGATGGAACTTGTGGGCTTGTGGGACATCTCCCACTGCATCTGAGCTCTCCTCATCAAGAATAATTTCCTGACGAAGATTGTCCAGGATGTAGTCATCTTCCAAGAATTCTGCATTCTGACTACAGAACACCATCTGCTCACTTGGATCATAGAATAGGTAGCCCACTGAGCCCTTTAGGTAGCCTACAAATAGGCAATGACTGGTCTTGGATTCCAATTTGTCCGGATTCATTCTTTTAACGTGAACCAGACAACCCCAAATCTTCAAGTGTCATACACTTGGTTTCTTTCTGGTCCAAAGCTCATAGGGAGTCTTAGGAACCGATTTGGTTGGAACCTGGTTCAGCACGTATATCGCAGTCTCTAATGTGTATCCCCAAAAAGATGTGGGTAACTCTGAATGGATGAGAAGTGACCTGACCATATCTAATAGGGTCATTTTCCTCCTCTCTGAAACACCGTTAAGTTGTGGTGTAGTAGGAGGAGCCAACTGTGATACTATCCCGTTTACCTTTAATTGGTCCCTAAATTCATCAGAGAGATATTCGCCGCCTCGATCTGATCGAAGGGGCTTAATTTCTCTCCCTAACTGTTTCTTAACCTCTTGTCTGAAATATTTGAACTTTTCAAAGAATTCAGACTTATGTCTCATTAGGTACACATAACCATACCGATAATAGTCATTGGTGAATGTAATGAAATACACGTGTTGGTTACGGTCCTAACACTCAGGGGACCACATACATCAGTATGTATAAGGTCAAGCGTGCCTGCACATCTTTCAGGCTTACCGTTAAATGGCATCTTTGTCATCTTACCCTGAAGGCAAGGCTCACAAGTGGGAAGATCTTCTACAATTAGAAAATCCAAAAGGACCGTCCTTTACCAGTCTTGTGATTCGGTCAATACCTATATGGCCAAGTCGGTAATGCCAAAGGCACGTGGGATTAACTGTATCACATGCTCTTTTCTTGGGGATTTCGGCCGACGTAGTTTCGGCTATGTTAGTTTCTAGAGAAGGATGTAGAACATAGAGACCGTTCTCCAGTTCCCCATATGCGATGAATTTATTGTTTCTTTTAATAGTAATCGTATTACTAAAAAAGATAGAATATCCATACGCACACAGTTTTGAGACAGAAACCAAATTTCTTCTTAGATTTTGCACAAAAAGACAATCTTTGAGTACAATATTTCCTTCTCTAAATTTTAATTCTACAGTGCCTATTGTCGTAGTTGCAACGCTTGCAGAAGTCCCCAAGTAGAGCATCACTTCTCCATCATTCAGCCTTCTGCTTACCGTGAACCCCTACAGTGAGTTACATGCATGAGTTGAAGCCCCAGAGTCAATACACTAGGACACAGAAGCCACCAATAAGTTGGTTTCTATGACACAAGATTTGAAATTACCTTTCTGGGATTCCAGGTACTGAGGACAGTTCCTCTTCTAGTGGCCAGTTTGTTTGCAAAAGTGACAAGCATCTGTTGTCCTGTCCAAGAGAGTGCATCCCCGATCATTACCTTTTTTCACAGCCATTGGATAAGTCTGGGGAGATTTATCCAGCCAAGGCTAATACTAGTGTGCTGCCAAGTGTTGGGATGGCCTATCTCGGCCACCAGGGTAAGACCCAAGGCACATGTAGTATGGGATTACTCGAATCCTTGAACCGGACCAGATTTCCAGTATTGCCCTAGACCTTAGAGACAGATGGGCAAAACTGGAAACTTACACCTGACCCCTAGACTTGATTATGATACTTCACTAGGTGTCGAATTGGCTGTCTTTGATCTGTAAATCAGTGAGATCCTTAGCGGGGGTCAAAACCTGGGCATGTTGGGGCAGTCTGAGAATTCATCAGAGTGGGTGATCATAGTGATAAGGTCAACCCCTTTGTCGGACAAAGGTAATAATCGGGAATGCACTCTCTCTGATGGAAACCAAACTGCTTGCAGTTGATTTCAAGGAGAGAAATTGCGAAATCAGTTCTTGATATCAGTTTAGTAGAAAGAACTGAAAAGATTTGGTGCTCAAAGTTTCTAGAGGATTCTTGCGAAGGATTCAGTGTGTAGGACGCACTCTGTTGGTTCCGTTCCACATATTGTTGTGTCATCTTCAGCAGGAGCGGATCTTGGTGTCCTCTTTGGGTGTGAACACCAACTCTGGGAGATACTACTTCTCTGGATCAGGTATAATTCCTCCCTTATCTTTTGGTTCAGATCTGGTTTGATTATGGTTCAAGTAGGATCCTTGAATATTGCATTCTAAATTTAGGGAATATGATTCTCAGTTGGAAGAAGGTGGGAAAATTTTTGAAATTTTCCCACCCATTCCGCAACCTTTTTGGTATCCATATGATGGAACCTACCTTTCTTTCAGCATAAACGAGCTGGAAGTCCTAGGGTCTGGGCTAGACCACGTCACCAAAGTAGACACCATTCTAAATTCTTTACCTCTATCCTACAATCAGTTTATCATGAATTATAACATGAATAAGCTAAACATCAACTTACAAGAGCTCATCAATATGTTGCAATGAGCTGAGGAATTGATTCATAAGGATGAGCCCGTCACCATGCTTATAGAAGCAGGCAAGCGTGGCAAGAAGAGGAGGTCGAAGAAGAAGCCCTAGAAAAAGGGCAACAAATCCAAGAGACAGAAGAAGGACAAAGCATTCGATGCTTGTCACCATTGTCACTAGACTAGCCACTAAAGAAGGAACTGTCCTACCTACCTGGAATCCAAGAAAGGTAATCCCAAATCATGTGTCATAAAAACTAATTTATTGGTTACTTCTGCTTCCTGGTGTATTGATTCTGGGGCTTCGACTCATGCATGTAACACATTGCAGGGTTTCAAAATAAGCAAAAGACTGAGTAAGGGAGAGGTGACGCTCTCGAAACTTCTACAAGCATTGCGGCCATGGCCATCAGAACCGTAGAATTATTTTTTAGAGAAGGATCGCTTGTACTTAAAGATTGTCTTTATGTACAAAATTTAAGAAGAATTTTGATTTCTGTATCAAAACTGGGTGTTGATAGATATTATGTTTTCTTTATTAATACGGTTACTATAAGCAACAAATTCATCGCATACGGAGAACTGGAGAATGGTCTCTATGTTCTACATCCTTCTCTAGAAAGCAACATAGTTGAAACTACATTGGTTAACGTTCCCAAGAGAACTCATGATACCGTTAGTCCCACATGCCTGTGGCATTACCATCTTGGCCATATCGATATTGACTGAATCACAAGGTTGGTTAAGGATAGTCCTTTAGATTTTCTAACTGTAGAAGATCTTCCCACCTATGAGCCTTGCCTTCATGGTAAGATGACAAAATGGCCATTTGATGGCAAGCCTGAAAGATGTACAGGCACGCTTGACCTCATACATAGTGACGTATGCGGGCCCCTAAATGTTAGGAGTCGTAACCAACATGTATACTTCATCACCTTCACCGATGATTATTCGTGGTATGGTTACGTGTACCTAATGAGACACAAGTCTGAATCCTTTGAAAAGTTCAAGGAGTTTAGACAAGAGGTCGAGAAATAGTTGGGGAAAGAAATTAAGACCCGTCAATCCAATCGGGGTGGCAAGTATCTCTCTGACGAATTTAGGGACTATTAGAAGGTCAACGGGATAGTATCACAGTTAGCTCCTCCTGCTACACCACAACTTAATGGTGTTTTAGAGAGGAGGAATAGTACCTAACTTGATATGGTCCGGTCACTTCTTGCACACTCAGAGTTACCCACACCCTTTTGGGGATACGCATTAGAGACTGCGATTTACGTGCTGAATAGGGTTCCAACCAAATCAATTTCGAGCACTCCATATGAACTTTGGAGTGGAAAGAAATCAAGTGCCAGACACTTGAAGATTTGGGGTTGTCCGACACATGTTAAAAGAATGAGCCTGGACAAATTGGAATCCCGAACCAGTCGTTGCCTATTTGTAGACCACCCCAAAAGCTCTATGGGCTATCTATTCTATGACCCAGGAGAACAGAAGGTGTTCTGTAGTCGAAATGCCCATTTCTTGGAGGAGGATTACATCTTGAACAATCATCATCAGGAAGTTGTTCTTGATGAGGAGAGCTTAGAAGTAGTGGGAGATGTCCCACATGTTCCAGGTAGTGACCAACCTAGAAGATCTTCCCAGGTATCCAGGTCTCCAGTCCGTTATGGTTATGACCAAGATAGTTACCTAGTGGAAGCCTTGACTAGTGAGGAGGATCCCGTGACTTATGTTAGACAGTTTTGTAAATGAATAAAAGTGCATATTTGATTCATGTTCCCTTGGTATGTTTCTGTGTAATACCCTTAAACTGGACACCTAATGAGACTCATGTTAGTTTAGAATGTTCATAGCCAATGGGTCAGTCTGGGGAGACCTATCCTAATAAGGCTGACACAGTGGTGCCACCAAGTCGATTGGGGTGGCCTGTTTCAGCTACCAGGTTGAGACCCTAGGCACATATAGTGTAGGATAAATTGAATCTTTGAACTGGACCAGATTTCCAGTATTGCCCTGGACCTTGGAGATTAATGGGCAAAACTGGAATGTTACACCCAACCCCTAGACTCGATTATGATATTGCACTGGGTGTCGGATTGGGCTATCTTTGATGTACCAATCAGTGAGATCCTTAGGAGGGTCAAAACCTGGGTATGTTGGGACAGTCTAAGAATTCATTTGAGTGGGTGATCATAGTGACAGGATCAACCCCTTTGTCGAACAAAGGTAATAATCGGGGATGCACTCTCATTGATGGAAGCCAAGACTACCAGTAGCCGATTTCAATCGTTGAGATTTGTTTTGCAAAGTATATTTTTATGAGATATAAAAGTATATATATTATGGTTTCTAAAATGTTTGCAAAAAGGTTTTAATTCCAGCGATCCATATAAGTAGAGAGTGCAACATGTTCCTTGCAGCCGAGGGAGAGGTCATCTCTTGTCGGGCAGTGTATGATCATTATGGGCTGAGAGGTTATGTGTAAGACCATTAAGGGTAATACCTTTTGGGATAATCTTGCATCTGCCCACAGTCCCTGGGTGTTACAAGGTGGCTTGGCCCAGGGACCACTTAGTGTAAGTGTTGGGCCCATAGATCCCATTTGATGAGTTTCGGCGGGTGCACTGTCCATAACAATGTATTCGGCCAGGCCTTGTAACAAAGGCTAGGCCGAACCTATGTGGTTGATGCCTAGATCAATGCTTGGGTCCCATGCCCTACAAGGAAGCCCAACTGGGCAGCAGTTAGGAAGGTTAAGTGAGCACATAAGCTTAATGGGCCTAAAGCCCATTTTGAATTGGGATATTTAATTAGTTAATTATGGGGCGAATTCTGAGATGGATTAGTAGGTAGGATAGGGTCTTGACCCTATCCACTCAAAGAGTCCAGATTTGAATGTGATTCAGATCTAGAAACCTCCTAATGAGATTAGGAGAAACTTAATCTAATCTGCAGATAAGATAAGGGTTTATCCTTATCATCTAAAGAGAGGGCTGATCCAAATATGATTTGGATAAGCAGCTCCTAATTGGATTAGGAGCTGATCTTTTAGGTTAACAAAAGAAGGAGGGGGCGGCAGCCTTGAGAAGACACACAATCAGATCCTCTTCAGAGTTGAAATCACAGAAGAAAGAATTAAGCAACCCTGCAGAATTCTTTCTTGCCGCCCTATTTGCCAGTTCGATCTCTAGTTGTGGGAGAAGTCATGGTTCAATCTTGACATCAGTTCTTTGAGAAAGAATTGATAGGAAGCTGTGCTCACTTGCCATCCTACTATTTCTTGCAAAGGACAGAATTCTTGGAGAAGAATACTATTGATTCTGCTCCATCTTGCATTGCGCCATCTTCAATGAGAGCAGTCTTTGGATCCTTCCTTGGGTGTGAACACCTTTGTTGGGGGATACTATTTCTCCATATCAGGTATAATCCTCTTCTACTCCTTTTGGTTTAGATCAGGTTCAGTTTATGGTTCAAGAATGATCCTTGAAAATATGATTTTCTAAATAGGGAATGTGATTCCCAGTTGAAGGGAGAGAAAAATTTTTGAAATTCGCCCCCTTTATTCCACAAGATTTGGACGTCCATACAATGGATCTCTCATCCCTTCAACTTATGTGGAAGTTATATTAGACATAGAATCCTAGAATTGGGTAGATGCCATGAGAGCTGAGTTGGAATCAATGAAGGCCAATGGAGTCTGGACTCTAGTAGATCCGCCCGTCAGGGTAAAAGCAATTGGTTGCAAATGGATCTATAAGAGGAAGAAGGGCCCCAATGGCAATGTTGAGACCTACAAGGCTCGCTTGGTGGCAAAAGGGTATACTCAGAAAGAGGGCATCAATTATGAGGAAACCTTTTTGCCCATGGCCATGCTTAAATCCATTAGGATTCTGCTAGCTGTAGCATTCCTGAATGAAGATCTTACTGAAGATATCTACATGCAGCAGCTGCAAGGCTTCGTTGCTGCTGGTCAAGAACACATGGTATGTAAACTTAATAGATCCATATATGGACTTAAACAAGCTTATAGGAGTTGGAATATCCGGTTTGACTCTGCCATCAAAATGTTTGATTTTGAGCAGAACCCAAATGAGCCCTGTGTATACAGGAAGTCTAGTGGGGATAAGGTTACGTTCTTGGTTCTGTATGTGGATGATATCCAACTCATTGAGAATGATGTGGGAATGTTGACCTCAGTCAAAGTATGGCTTTCACAGCAATTCTCCATGAAAGATCTTGGAGAAGCCTCCTATATACTGGGTCTTCGACTCTATAGAGATTGATCAAAGCAAATATTAAGATTATCCCAATCTACTTACATTGACAAAATCGATAAAAGGTATAGCAAGGAGAACTCCAAGAAGGGAAACATTCCTTTCAAGCACGAATTTACTCTCTCCAAGAAAATGTCTCCCAAGACATCTGAGGAGATCGAGGACATGAAGAATGTTCTCTATGCCTCAGTCGTGGGGAGCATCATGTATGTCATGTTGTTAAGCCACCCTGATATTGCTCACACAGTGAGTGTAGTAAGCAGATTTCAGGCCAACCCAGGGCAAGAGCATTGGATCGCTGTGAAATGCATATTTAAGTACCTTCGAAGGATAAAAGAGTTTTGTCTACTATTCGATGGTACATCACTACAGATCCAAGGGTATATTGATGTCAATTTCTAGTCAGACCCAGATGATAGAAAGTCTACATCTGGTTATGTTTCCATGATAGGATCGTGTGCTGTTTGTTGGAAAAGCAACAAACAGGGGTCCACGGTGAATTCCAAAACCGGAGCCAAATACATTGCCGCAAGTGAGGCTACCAAGGAAGCCATGTGAATGAGAAAGTTCATCCAAGAGTTGGGAGTAGTTCCATCCAGCACATCACCAATCCCATTGCTGTGCGACAACAATGGGGCCATTGCTTAGGCTAAGGAGCCACGAGCCCACTCGAAGTCCAAGCACATCGAGAGGAAGTACCACATACTGCAGGAGATTGTTGGTAGAGAGGATGTCCTGATTTAGAAGGTAACTTCAGCAGAGAATGTTGCAAACCCATTGACTAAGCCACTGATACAGAAAGTGTTTGAGAAACACGTAGAAAGTATGGGACTCCGTCTTATTCCAGATTGGACCTAAGTGCAAGTGGGAGCTGTTAGACAATTTTGTGTGCCCTTAGATCCAATCAGTTTGATGTACTTTTGACATTTATTGTAAATGAATAAAGTGCATATTTGATTCATGTTATGTGGTGTGTTTCTGTGTAATACCATTAAAACTGGACACTTATGAGACTTGTATTGGTTTAGAACGTTCACAGCCAGTGGATCGGTTTGGAGAGACCTATCCTGATAAGGCTGACACAGATGTACCGCCAAGTCCGTTGGAATGGCCTGTCTCTGCCACCAAGGTGAGACTCGAGGTACATGCAATGTGGGATGAGCTTGAGACCTTGAACCGGACCAGAATTCTAGTATTGCCCTTGACCTTGGCGATTAGTGGGCAAAACTGGAATGTTACACCTAACCCCTAGACTCGATTATGGTATCGCACTAGGTGGCGGATTGGGGCATCTTTGATATGCCAATCAGTGAGATCCTTAGAGGGGGTCAAAACCTGGATATGTTGAGATGGTTCATGAATCCATCTAAGTGGGTAATCATTGTGACAAGATGAGCCCCTTTGTCAGACAAAGGTAATGATTGGGGAAATGCACTCTCACTAATGGAAACAAAAACTGCCGGCAGTAGATTTCAACCATTGAAATTTTGTTTTGCAAAATATATTTATGTGATATAATATATATAGGTTTCCAAAATTGTTTGCAAAAGGTATGAATCCCTGGGGTCCATGTAAGAGGAGAGTGCAGCACTGTACCTTGCAATCGGGGGAGAGGTCCTCCCTTGTCAGGTAGTGTTTGATCATTATGGGCTGAGAGGTTAATTGTAAGACCATTGAGGGTTAAACCTGATGGACTAATCTTGCATCTGCCCACAGTCAATGGGTGTTACAAGGTGGCTTGGCCCAATGACCACTTAGTGTAAGTGTTGGGCCCATAGAGTCTATATGATGGGCTTAAGGGGTTCAGTGGTTTTTCCAATGAATTTGGCTAAGCCTTGTGGTAGAGGCTAGGCCGAACCCTTGTGGTTGATGTATAGATCAACATTTGGGTCCCATGCCATACAGAGAAATCATAACTAGGCAGCAATTTTGAAGGCTTAAGTGAGCATATACATTTAATGGGCCAAAAGCCCAATGCGAACTGGGCTAATTAGATTAGCTTGAATGAGGTGGATCTGAGATGTGGACCAGCCTTAAAGGATAAGGGAAAGTCCCTATCCACTTAGTAAAAGTCTAGATTTGAATATGATTCAAAACTGGAAACTCTTAATCAGATTAGGAGGGTTGATCATGATCTGCAGATTAGATAAGGACTCTACCTTATCACTTTAGGGGATCAACATCTCCTAATAGGATTAGGAGCTGATCCCTTTAGCATTATAAAAGGAGGAGGGGGTGGCAGCCTCATACAGATACAACACAGAAGAGACAAATCAGCATACAGTGAGACTGTGCCAATTTCTCTCTATCGCCTCCTTCCTACCGCCGCCACCATTAGCAGTTCATCTCCATTCACGTGGGAGTCATCAAGAAGCATTCTTGGTTTCATTTCTTTGTGAAAGAATTGAAAAGAAATTGTGCTCACCTGTCGTCCAGTGGGTTCTTGTGAAGGATCCAGTTCTTGTGAAGAACATTGCTGATTCTGCTCCATCCTACACTGTGCCCTCTTCAGTGGGAGCAGTCTTTGGTAACTTTTCTGGGCGTAAACACATTCATTGGGGGATACTAATTCTCCGTATCAAGTATTTCCCTCTCCTACTATTTGGTTTCAGATCTGGTTCAGTTCTTGATTCAAGATTGATCCTTGAAAATTAGTTTTATAAAGTAGGGAATGCGATTCTCAGTTGTAGGAAGGAAAGAAATTTTTGAAATTTGCCCATTCTGTTCCGCTTTATCCGGGCGTCCTTACGATGGATCTTTCCATTCCTTCACCTCTTTCTCCTCAACCCCCTATGCCTTCACCACCCCCTCCAGTAGTGTCCCCACCTTCTTATTGTCACTACCTCTATGTCTCCAGTAGCTTCTCTCTTCTCCACCTCCAACATCACCTCCACCACCTCAACCAGTGGTGGTCATTCAACTTCCATCACCATTCTCGTCATCTCCATTAGAAGGGTTCAGACATGAGAATCATTCTTCTCTTGTAAACTTAGTGTGGATGTGAAAGAATGGTAGGATCCATCATATGGACGCCAAAAAGATTGCGGAATGGGTGGGTGAATTTCAAAAAAAAAATTCTACCTTTCTTCCAACTAGGAATCGCATTCCCTTATTTTAGAATCAAATATTCAAGGATATACTCAAACCATACCGGACCAAATCTGAACCAAAGATCAAGGGAAGGGCTATACCTGATACGGAGAATCAAAATCTCCCAACGTCGGTGTTCACACCCAAAGAAAGATCCAAGATCTTCTCCTACTGAAGATGATGCAGTGATGGTGGGGCAGAACCAACAATGTACGTCTCACGTACTGAAGTCTTCGCGGGAACTCGTTGGAGGCTTAGAGGACCAAACCAAATCATCCTTTCAGCAAAGACCGATATCAAGAACAAATTTCTTGATTCTCCCTTCAATGGAGTGGCGGTGGCTAGAGGAGATCCATAAGGCTGAAAGTGGCATGAATGTAGTTTTTAGCTTAGGGAAGATGAGATCCTATCTCAGATTGCATAGAGTGTTTTCTGCAAAACCCTAGGTCAAATTCTTGTAATTCTTGATTAGGGTTTTCTCCTTTCTTGGTGATTAAGAAACCTCCTAATCCTATTAGGAGTTATCCCAATCCAAATATGTATTTGGATAGGGGATAATCTTAATCCTATCTGCATATTAGATCAACCCATTCCTGATCACATCAGGAGGTTAATCTTAACCCTATCTGCAGATTCACTCCCTTAAGTGGGTGATCATATCAGCCCAGTTCAAAATGGGCTTTTAGGCCCAATAAATAAATAGTGCTCAATAAGCTTCCAAACTACTGCCCAGTTGGGCTTCTTTGTATGGTGTGGGACTCAAGCATTGATCTCCAAATCAGCCACATGGGTTCGGCCCAATGAACCCAGTGAACCCCTTGAGCCCACCACATGGACCCTATGGGCCCAACACTTACACTAAGTGGTCCCTAGGCCAAGCCATCTTATAAAAACCTAGGGACTGCGGGCAGATGCAAGATTAGCCCATGAGGTATTATCCTAAATGGCCTTACACTTAACCTCTCGACCCATAATGATCAAGTACTGCCCGACAAGAGAAGACCTCTCCCTCAGCTACAAGGAACAGTGTTGCACTCTCTATTCACATGGATCCCGAGAATTAAAACCATTTGCAAACATTTTGAAACTGTACATATCTATATATCATATATAAAAATTTCGCAAAACAAATTCCAACGATTGAAATCAGCTGCCAGCAGTTTGGTTTCCATCAAAGAGAGTGCATCACCGATCATTACCTTTGCCTGACCATACAAAAAAACACCTAGAAGGGAGCAAAGGCTGAGAACAGCCTCTCAGCATACATTACATCTCAAATATACTAATAGATCTTAATTGAGACCCCAAGACCCTAAGCTGAAAGCCTTTCCACACCCCACACCCTTAGGATAATTGAGAATTTTTTTCATCCTAGGCTCCTAGCCATTACTACTTATTCCATACTTCTCAGTTATGACCTTCCTCCAAACAATTTGGGTTCTGTAGAGAACCTCCAAAACCATCTTCCCAAAAGTACCTTGTTAAAGAGATTTACCTTCCTAATTCCTACACCTCCATTCGATAGTGGTTTACAAACCTGATCCCAGTTCATGAAATGATATTTGGTTGAGCCCTTCCAACCATTCCACACAGGTCTCATTTTCCAATCAATCTGTAAGGGGATCGAGTACATGGACATATAATAAGCTGGAATGCTTGCCAACACATTTTTTATCAAAGTCACCTTAACTCCTTTAGAAAGATACCAAGATTTCCAAGCGGCCAGCTTCAAGTCTATCCTCTCAAGAATTGGGTTCCAAATGGCTTTTGATGTACACAGTCCCTAATGGAAAACCCAAGTATTTTGAAGACAAATATCCAACTTTGCAACCCAAAATATCAGCCAACTCAGTCCTTGTTGATAGGATGAGGCTGAGCTACAAGGACGAGGCCACTTTTCAAGACCTGTGATCAAGAAAGAAGTTAGAGGCCCGAGGAATTATCCCTGGGTAAGTACTCCGACGCTCAAGTCAGTAGAGGTAATGGGTGGTCGGGCCGAGTTATGATGAAGCTGATCCAAGATAAGTAGCAGTACGGGTCTCAAAAGTTGAATCACATACCTCGAGCATGGAGTACCTTTTTATAGCCAAAGATTCATGTCCTAGTTGGATTGGGCTTCTGGGGTTGCTGGATGAGGTTAATCACCGAGGTATTCGGGAGAGTCCCATTCCCCAGTGGAGTCGTCTTTCCTCATTCTTCCTTATCTGTAGGTGTGCTCATCCATTTGACATGGATGGAAGGATAAGATGGGGGGACACAGTAATAGCATAGCTCAGCAAAGCTAGACCGACGTGGCAGAGTTAGGCCCATGTGGCCGAGCTATGCCGACATTATTGAACTGTGTCAACATGGCCGACCTAGGATAACGTGACTAGGCAATAGTTGGGAGGCCATGTGTCTCGCAGTCCGAATAAAATAAAAGTGTGGGCCCCATTGCTTTGACTTCTTTCAATGCTTTACATTCATCTCAATATGACAATGTTTTTAGACCTAAAAGGATGGTTCGCACTTCCCAATAGTATTTCAGTAATTCAGTCTACTCTTTTATCCTATCTGTACCAAAAACCAGATAGAACCTTCAAAATCAAATAGCCTAGTTGAATTTATAGACCGACCAATCAATGGAGTAACATTAGCCAATGATCAGCATAGTTGAATTCTGGACTAAGCTCGAACCCATCTAAGATTTTGTTACTGGATGGAGCAGGAAGTTTCATTGTGAATGGCCTTGTATTACGAGAAGAACATTGAATTGTTTGATAAATTGTTACAGACATGCTGGTAAGATGCCCTTATCTACATGATGCTTTTCTATTTGTTTTGTTGGTTGTATGATCCGTTCAATTTTTGCTCTGACGGTTGATGTATACATGTCTAATTGGTAGGTTCCTTTGGTTTGTTTAGTTTGTTTGTGCAGTTTAGTGTTGCAGAAAATGTTCGCTCAAGGGGTTGCTCTTAATCTTGACTTTGGATTTTAGAAGTGAAAATCATGGAACCCAGATGCATCTTTCAGTTTATACACTTTCTTACTTATCTCAACCCACAATTGGTTCATGAGGTTAGACGGTTCAGATGGAACTCACTGTAAAAAATATGGGTTCAGATGCTAGAAGGCTAGGATTTATTCACCAATCACCAAATTACAACGAAGTTCTAACCTTTTGAGCTTAAGTTCATTTGTAGAAGATGAAATGTAGGAGTGACATTATATTATAGATGCAAGATTTTTGCTTTTCAACATTCATGTTGTACTAGTAATATTTCCACCGTTATGAGAGATTTTTGTTTATTTATGTGTTTTTCTTTTCATTTTTATGAAGAATGATTTTTTGTGATTTTTTTTGTTTGTGTTTTTCTTTTCTTTCTTTTTCATATTTTCTCCATATATGCACTTGGTAACAGATTTCCAATGTGTGTATGTGTTGAAAAAATATAATTAGTGGATGATTTTGAGGTTCTTTTAACAGGGGCTGAATTGGAAATTTTAGCTGATTCCGATTCCAGCTTCTAGTTGAACGAAACAGCAACAATTGAAATCCGATTCCGATTCGTAACTGAACCAAATAGATGCCAAGGATAGGTGATTCCGATTCCGATTCTTGTGGATTCCGATTCCGATTCCGGTCATGTCCACAAACCAAACACACCCCTAGATCTTGAATATGTTGAGGAATATTTTGTCAATGATTTCTTAATTTGTAAATTTTTTACAAACAACTTATGGTGGTCTCCGTTCTTTCATCTCATCTTCTTTCTATTTTATATTATATTTTTTCTTGATTTTGACATTTCATCTAGTTTTCTCTAGATTAATTTAATTTTCCCTATTCTTTTTTCTTTATTAACTACTTTTAGAGTATTAAAATAATGATGATATTTTTACTCACCAAGTCATTTTGCTCAATTTTGGAAACCAATGTTCTATGTTGCAAATCAAATTTAATGTCAAAATATTTTCCACATGAAATAATACAATCTCACAAATAATGTTGAAGTTTTCTTGCAGTATAAGAGATTTATTATAGAAAATTTGTTAGACCAATAATATATGTATATATATATATATATATATATATATATATATCAATGCAAATTAACAAATGAAAAGGTAAGAAATGTGCATAAGTAAGTCCTAACTGTTGTTGAGCTTAAACTTTCTTGCTTTTTCTTGAGTAGAATATAGGAATATGTTCATTTTTACTTGCAATTTATAGGGTGGATTTACTATTATTAAATATTGAGTATCTTGTTATTTGTCAAAGAAATACAAAAAAGGACAAATTTCTTAGAAGTACCATTGTGGTTTAGGAAATTGACTAACTCTACCCCTACTGTTTAAATATTGTCTTAAGTTACCTCCTAAATTTTTTGACAATTGACATCATTGTTAAGAACTAACAAAAAAAGAAAAATATCCAATTTGCCCTTCACTATTCTTCAAATTTTCAAAATAAACCAAATGATCAAAATGAAGGGATGAGAGATCCATCACATGGATGCCCAAATCTTGCAGAATAGGGTGGGCGAATTTCAAAAATTTTCTCTCCCTTCAATTGGGAATCGCATTCCCTATTTTAGAAAAATCATATTTTTCAATGATCAATCTTGAACCATAAACCGAACGAGATTTGAAACAAAATAGTAGGAGAGGGATATACTTGATACAGAGAAATAATATCTCTCAATGGAGGTGTTCACACCCAAAGAAGATCACCAAAGATTGCTCCCACTTAAGATGACACAGAGGATGGAGGAGTAGAATCAGCAGGGTCCGTCCCACGAATCGAATTCTTCAGCAAGAACCCAATGGAGGCAGTGAGTACGACTCCTATCAGCCTTTCAGCAAAGACACATGTCAAGATCCAATCTTGACCACTCCTACAATGTTGGAGAATGAATTGGCAGTATGGCAACGGAAGGAAGGGATTACAGGGAGAGGGCACAGTCACACTGGATATTCTTCTCTCTGTAATTCGAGATCTGATATCTTTGGAATTTCTGGGATGATCTGGATAGTTCGCCCCCTTCGTGTTTTACAAGCTTAAAGAGACCCGCTTCTAATCCTAATAGGAGTTTCCTAATTCAGATCATTATCTAAATTTGGACTTTCTTTAAGTGATAAGGATAAGACCCTTATCTTATCTGCAGATTAGATCAGCCTTCTCTTGATCATATCAGGAGGTTTCCAGATCTGTATTCAGATCTAGTCTCTCTAAGTGGATAGGATAGGACTCTATCCTATCTGCTGATTTAATCCCAGATCCACTCATTCTATTTAACTAATCAAGTTAGGCCAGTTTTAAATGGGCTTCAAGCCCAATAAGTCTATGTGCTCAAAACTACTTCCAAATTGCTGCCTAGTTGAGCTTCTTTGTATGGTGTGGGACCTAAGCATTGATCTATACACATCAGCCACATGGGTTCGACCCAGCCTTTGTTACAAGGTCTGACCGAATACACTATTGTGGATAGTGCACCCCCTGAAACCCATCACATGGGCCTCTATTGGGCCCAACACTTACATTAAGTGGTCCTTGGGCCAAGCCACCTTATAAAAACCTAGGGACTGTGGGCAAATGCAAGATTAGCCCATCAGGCATGACCCTTAGTGGACTTACACTTAACCTCTCAGCCCATAATGATCAAACACTACCTGACAAGAGAGGGCCTCTCCCTCGGCTACAAGGAACAGTGCTGCACTCTCTGCTTATATGGATTCCAGGAATTAAAAACTTTTGCTAACATTTTAGAAACCGTAATATATATACTTTTATATCTCATATAAAATATATTTTGCAAAAAAAATCTCAACAATTGAAATCGGTTGCCGGCAATCTTGGTTTCCATCAAAGGGAGTGCATCCCTGATCATTACCTTTGTCCGACAAAGGGGCTGATCCTGTCACTATGATCACCCACTCAGATGAATTCTCAAACTGTCCCAACATACCTAGGTTTTGACCCCGCTAAGGATCTCACTAATTGGCATATCAAAGACAGCCCAATCCAACACCTAGTGCAGTATCATAATCGAGTCTAGGGGTTAGATGTAACTTTCCAGTTTTACCCATTAATCTCCAAGGTCCAGGGCAATACTAGAAATCTGGTCCGATTCAAAGGTTCAATTAATCCTACACTACATGTGCCTTGGGTCTCACCCTGGCAACTGAGACAGGCCACCTCAATCGACTTGCTGGCACATCAGTGTCAGCCTTATTAGGATAGGTCTCCCCAGACCGACCCACCGACTGTGAACATTCTAAACTAACACGAGTCTCATTAAGTGTCCAGTTTAAGGGTATAACATAGAAACAAACCACAAGAACATGAATCAAATATGCACTTTATTCATTTACAATAAATGTCAAAAGTATATCATTCTGATTGGAGCTAAGGGCATACAATGACTGTCTAACACAAAAGAACACGTCTTATTCAACGCTGATGCTAAGGTCCAGTAGCATGACTCGCCTGAATCGATCATATGACTGAACAAGGCCTAGAGGAAGAATGAAGCTTGCTTCTGATCAGTGTCACCATATGGGGAGCTGAGTTCATTGAGCATCCACATTAGTTGTTGAAACGGGAACAGTTCTTATCTATGATTGCTCTAGCAGTCTCGAGAAGGAGGTTTGGTGCCCACTTACTGGACGTCATAGAGGTGATGAGACTGAAAAGAACCCTATTTTTGTCCTCTAATTTTCATTTGCTTACATCACTTTAGCACTTAAATGAATTCATTACTCTTGTATTTCGATTCAATGCAATAAAGAAGGCAATTGGAAGAAAATAGGGCAAATCGGGTGATTTTGCATAGTTTTGGCGACAGTCAGTAATCTGAGCCTAACTCTCAATTCCGGACTCCGAATTGGACAATTCAAGAATCATTAGAAATATGAAATGAAGTCCCACAACCTTCATGTTTTAGGTTTTGACAGATTCGGCCCGCATCATATACGAAAATGAACCCGAAGTTGGAGCAAGATCGTAGCCAAGCCCATTTCACAACTTAAGCCCAACTCGCAGAAGCACCTTAAAGCAGCCCAAGTTTTAAAGCAGCCCAACTCGAATTTAAGAGTCAAGAGTCCAAATCTTGAATGTAATCTCCAAAATGAGAGTCTTATCAAATCTAAAGTCTTGAATGTAATCCTAGAGAGATAAGAAGATTGAGATTAGATCATTAGATAGATAGGATAGGATTAGTTCAAGAAAGATCAAGACTCCCTAAAGATAAGATGATCTCCTATAAGGAGTTGGAAAACAGCCATCTCCTTTGGCTATATAAAGAGAGGGGTGAACCATCTCTAGCATCACTCACTCCAAGATCCAAGAGATTACCAAGCAACTCAAGAAACTCAAGAGAGCAGTTCGGCCATGGAGAAGCAGAGCATGGAGATTGCGCAGATCATGAGCAGTTGATCTTCTTTTTCTGGTTCACGGGGGGAGATTCGATTGTGCCATTGTGAGGTTCTGTAGTTAATTTATTTTCTTGCTTTTTAATTCAAATATTCACTAGTTCTTGTGCACATTTTTATTGGATGTTAATGTTAATTAGTCTGACAAACTAAATTAATGTTGATTTTCCTACTACTATCCATGATTTCGGTGATCCGTAATTGTCATGAATAGTGGTACAAGTAGCAATTAGGTTAATATCTTTCTGGGTCAATTGTTCATGACAGCCTTTGACCAATGTATTGACATATTTTAACCTAAAGGGAATTGATGGAACAAGATTCAATAATTACAGCTATCTCAATTATTATTATTTTGGTTTAACTATCTCAATTACAGCTATCTCAATTATTACAGCTATCATTAATTAATATGGAGCGCTATCGTACCTAGTTGATTAAAGATAAGTGTTGATCGAATGCTGGGTTTGGTCAACTGAATTAGGAAAACACAAGGTTTATTATGGCTATCCTAATAAATCTAAGGTTAAATGTTTGAATGGCAAGAATGCTGAAATTTACCTAGGATCGATGGACAATCGACTCAACCCAAACCCTTGAATTAGAATTTGGTAAGACTGATTTTCTCTTGTTCGTTTAATTTTCTATTGCTTTCTTATTCTTTTAATTTTAGTTATTTTATTTTCCCACTCATATTATCCGTTCGGCTAAGAGATTATTGATTTGCTCCCTATGGGATTCGACCTAGTACCACTTTTACTGCAAATATTTTATTGTGGGACTAGTATTAATTTTGAGGGCTTCGACAACCCGTCAAAATTTTGGCGTCGTTGCTAGGGAGCAACTTTAATTTCTTAGCTATTACCTTCCTCTTGTTAACCCCTTCTTGTTTATAACTCATGCTTCTCAACGAGGTGAACTCAAGTACAACCCCGAAATTGAGAGGACCACCCATCATTTAAGGAAAGAGGCTAAGCAAAGGAAGGATCGTTCACCAAAAATGGTGAACTCAGATTGCGAATTGCCCACTTGTGATGTTTCCATCTTCAAAGAAGGAGAAAGAATGGCTGGCAGAGAGAGAACATTGAGGGAGTTGGTTGCACCGATTATGAACCAACAGCCCTTATGCATCACGTACCCCAATCTTGAGGTAGGTTTTAAATTGAAATCTGGTTTGATACAATTATTGCCTCTATTTTATGATTTTCCAAGTGAGGACTCTCATAAGCATCTGAAGGAATTCCATGTTGTCTGTTCAAGCATGAAACCCCATGGTATGATCGAGAACCAGGTAAAACTTATAGTCTTTTCATTTACTTTGCGTGATAAAGCAAAGGATTGGTTGTATATTCTTCCTCCAGGTTCAATACGCACATGGGATAAGATGAATAGGATATTTTTTTATAAATATTTCCCTGCATCCCGGGCTACAAACATAAGAAAAGAAATATGTGGAGTTCGGCAATTTGGTGGTGAGACGCTATATGAATATTGGGAAAGATTAAAACAACTTGTTGCTAGCTGTCCACACCACCAAATACCCAAACAACTGTTAATCCATTACTTCTACGAAGGGCTGCAGCCCATGGATAGAAGTATGGTCGATGCAGCCAGTGGAGGAGCCTTGGTGACCCTCATAGAAGTATGGTCCCATTAGGCATGCAAATGAGGTAAGCCATGTAAATTTAGAAAATCAGATTTTTGAGTTAAGTGCATTGGTAAGAAAACTCATTGCAGGACAATTACAAATTGTTAGGGTGTGTGGTATCTGTTCGATCCCTAGACATCCTACGGACATGTGTCCTTCATTACAGGATGGATCGATTCAGCAAGTGAATGTCGTAGGAGGATTCCCAGGCCAGCCCCAATGAAAGTATGATCCCTACTCCAATTACTACAATCAGGGGTGGAGAGATCATCCAAATCTAAGCTACAAGAACCTAGGAGGATAGTAGCAATATCAGCCCCATTTTTTCAGTTGACAGTCCCAGTATTCAGCACCCATCACAGTGCATGGCCAACCCCCGAATTCAGGTATGTCATTAGAAGATATAGTTAAGGCTCTAACTACTAATACTCAGCAATTTCAATAGGAAACAAGAGCCAGCATTCAGAATTTGGGGAACCAAATCAGCCAACTTGCCACTGCCAGTAGCAAGTTGGAGGTGCAGAGCTCCGGGAAACTACCATAAAAAATGGTAGTCAACCCCAAGGAGAATGTAAGTGCAATGGTGCTGAGAAACAGGAAGGAACTACAGCTAGAACCTACCTCACCAAGGAAGGTGGATAAAGGACAGGAAGAAGAGGCAGTACAGGACTCAAGAGTTAGAGAGAACATTTCAGCTGTGATCAAGAGGACCTTACTAGAAAAACATGCTAATCCTGGTATGTTCACCCTACCTTGTGTGATTAGCAATAAGCAAATCAAGCATGCCATGCTAGACTTAGGTGCATCTATCAATGTCATTCCATACTCAATTTACTATGCTTTGAAATTAGGTCCTTTTAAGGGAAACTAAAGCTGTTATCAAATTAGCTGATCATTCTAACACCTACCCAGAAGGGATTGTTGAGAATGTAATGGTGTAGTTTAACAATTTAATTTTTTCAGCTGATTTTTACATTCTGAAGATGGAGGAGAACACGATCAAAGGTTCAACCCCACTTTAGGCAGGCCATTCATGAAAACGGCTAAGACCAAAATAGATGTGGATAAGGGCACCCTCTCCGTCGAATGTGACAGGGAGACTATTAAATTTAATATTTTTGAAGCTATGAAGTACCCAAATGAAGACCATTTGATCTATTTGGTTGACACTATTGGTCCAACTGTGTAGGAAATTTTTGAAAAATACATGAATGAGGTGCTAGAATCGAGTGCACAATTGGATATGAAGGCCCCTATTCCAGATTTGAACCCGCCCATGATGGATGGAAGGGGAGCACACCGAAAGCTACAACCATGAGAGTTAAAATAGCAAAGGAGGACAGCGAGCATAATGACGTTAAACAATTGTGCTTGTGGGAGGCAACCCATTGTGTTTAGCTAATTTTGTTATTTTGGTTTTGATTTTTTGTGTTTAGCAGGAATCCAACAAGACAAATAGGGAAGTACCCCCAAACCCTTCTACTTTATGCATAATCACATACATTGGGGACAATGTATAACTTAAGTGTGGGGGGATTAGGGAAATTTGATGGAAATTCGGGATACCTTACCTTCTTGAAATTTCTGCTCCCTAGAAACTTATCCTTGAACGATTTCAACTTATCAGGAATCATGTATTTAGGCTGAATGGATAGGATAGGATGCAAGCATGACTAACTGAATCTTCCTTGGCTGCATATGGTACCTCATGATTTTAATCGATCAATAGGCAAGATGTATAAGGGTTTGATTGATTTTCACATAATTATCAGTCAAACATGGGTTGGTTGATCTAGAACTTGTTGTGTTAGGCATATAGAGACCACGATCAATGAATTCATGGATCAGGTGGTAAAACCCTTTGATTCTTGAGAAAAAAAAATGAAATTGTGACTAATGTGAGATGGAGCATAAAATGCACTCACATCTAGAAACAAAAACAAGTGTGAGATGGAGCATAAAATGCACTCACATCTAGAAACAAAAACAAGTGTGAGATAGAGCATAAAATGCACTCACATCTTGAAACAAAGGCAAGGGTGAGATGGAACATAAAATGCACTCACCCTAGGACCCCAACCCCATTCTCACCTTCAGATCCTAGGAATTCATACTAAGTGGTGGAGATATGATATATAAAGCTTATGGCAATAAGCACACCTTGTTTTGGCTTAAGAAACAAAGAAATGTAAGTGAATCTGGCTGTATTGGTTTGTTAAAGCAATGAGTACCCATTCAGCCAAGGATGCTTCAACCGGGGAGGCTTGTCTCCTAGACTATCGATTTAACCTGGGACCATGGGAAATGGTGATTTGCAATCACTCTTGAACGAGAAGAAGGGGAGAAAGAGATATAAAGAGGGAAGGTTACCAAGTCTGGACTAAAGCATGCAATGAACCAAGCCTCATGTAGAGAAAAAGAAAGATTGAAAATCAATAGTTGGTTTCTTTTGTGTTACTTGAGTTTTTGCCTTGCCCGAGGATGGGCAAAGTTTAAGTGTGGGGGGATTTGATGAGACTGAAAAGAACCTTATTTTTGTCCAATAATTTTTATCTTTTTACATTACTTTTGCACTTAAATAAACTCACTACTCTTGTATTTCGATTCAGGGCAATAAAGAAGGCAATTGGAAGAAAATAAGGCAAATCGGGTGATTTTGCACAGTTTCGGCGACAGCCAGTAATCAGGGCCTAACTCTCAATTCCGGACTCCGAATTGGACAATTTAAGAAGCATTAGAAAGATGAAATGAAGGCTCACAACTTTTATGTTTTAGGTTTTCATATATTCAGCCCGTATCATGTACTAAAACGAGCCCGAAGTCGGAGCAAGTTCACAGCCAGGCCCATTTCACAACTTAAGCCCAACTCGCAGAAGCACCTTGAAGCAGCCCAAGTTTTAAAGCAGCCCAACTCGAATTTAAGAGTCAAGAGTCCAAATCTCGAATGTAATCTCCAAAGAGAGAGTCTTATCAGATCTAAAGTCTTTAATGTAATCCTAGAGAGATAAGAAGATTGAAATTAGATCATCAGATAGATATGATAGGATTATTTCAAGAAAGATCAAGACTCCCTAAAGATAAGATGATCTCCTATAAGGAGTTGGAAAACAGCCCTCTCCTTTGGCTATATAAAGAGGGGGGAAAACCAGATTTAGCATCACTCACTCCAAGATTCAAGAGATCACCAAGCAACTCAAGAAACTCAAGAGAGCAGTTCGGCCATGGAGAAGCAAAGCATGGAAATTGTGCAGATCATTAGCAGTTAAACTTCTTTTCTGGTTCAAGGGGGGAGGTTCGATTGTGCCATTGTGAGGTTCTATTGTTAATTTATTTTCTTGCTTTTTAATTCAAGTATTCATTGGTTCTTTTGCACATTTTTATTGGATGTTAATGTTAATTAGTCTGACAAACTAAATTAATGTTGATTTTCCTACTACTATCCATGATTTTGGTGATCCATAATTGTCATGAATAGTGGTACAAGTAGCTATTATGTTAATATCTTTCTGGGTCAATTGTTCGTGATAGTCTTTGACCAATGTATTGACATGTTTTAACCTAAAGGGAATTGATGGAACAAGATTCAATAATTGCAGCTATCTCAATTATTGTTATTTTGGTTTAATTGTTTTCACAAAGCTTAATGCTATCATTAATTAATATGGAACGCTATCATACCCAGTTGATTAAAGATAAGTGTTGATCGAATGCTGGGTTTGGTCAACTGAATTAGAAAAACACAAGGTTTATCATGGCTATCCTAATAAATTTAAGGTTAAATGCTTGAATGGCAAGAATGCTGAAATTTACCTAGGATCGATGGCCAATCGACTCAACCCGAACCCTTGAACCAAAATTCGGTAAGACTGATTTTCTCTTGTTTGTTTAGTTTGCTATTGCTTTCTTATTCTTTTAATTTTAATTATTTTATTTTCCCACTCAGTTATATTAATCGTTCGGCTAAGAGATTATTGACTTGCTCCCTGTGGAATTCGACCTAGTACCACTTTTACTGCAAATATTTTATTGTGGGGTCAGGACAATGGGAGCTGAAATAACACTCATGAGAGGGTTCAAATCCATGAGTGGTGGTAGTCTAATGACAGAAAATGGTTTTAGACTCAGCAATTAATCCATTGTGTTTTTCACCGATTGAAGGCAGAGTAGTCTTAGACCATATTAATTATTTTTTTCTTCTTCAATTTTCTCTCCAATATTCATCCATTCCATTTGCAAGAGATCATTCCATTTTTTCACTATTGCACATCTCTTCTTTATATCCTTCCTTTGTTTGACTGTTTGAAAAATGTCTTTCAATTTATAGCCAAGTTCTCTTGATAATCAAAATCCTAAACCAAAGTCCTAAATATATATCTCTCTATTATTCATATCTTATTTTTTAAATTTAATAAATAACAAACAAAATGAAAAAGAAAAAGACTACTAGTTCGAGAGATGGGAGAGGGTAACCGGATTGCAGATTAAATCCTAGCCCTTTCTTCTTCAGTCAGGAGCTGATGCCATTAACAAACGATTTTTTCTTCACTGAGACAAGGAGAATTGAAACTGATAGATGCATAACCAGCATCGTTTTACGACTCACCTTCCGCAAAACCAATATTCTGGTGGCGAGGACAACCATCTGAAAATGCAAACCCATATCAAAGAACGAAAAGATTTTAATAGTTAATGTTGAACATTACTTAGCACTTAAACATAAACATTTCTTTCTTACAAAAGAAAAACATATATAATCATTTCTTGTAGTTACAAAGGGGGAAGGAGATTGAGTTCCCCTGTTTATGGTTCAGAAGATTCACATTACTGGTAGGTGCATCGCTTTTCTAGTTTCTGAGAAAATGCCAAGAAAGGATATTTTAGGAATTTTCAAAAAATATATCAGTTATGTGACATCACATGTGAATGGAGTGTGACGGAAAGTTAACGATAAGAAATATTTTAGATAATTGTTAGAAAACTTAAGGTACCTTTTAAGGCAATATGTAAATAATAAGGGTATAATTAGTCAATTTCCTAAACCATAGGAATACTTTAAAAAATTTGCCCTACAAAAAATGAGGGGTGCAATTTTTTCTTGGTGCAATCCAATTACATTTGATGAAGAGGTTGAAGCGTGAAGTACTTAGGGTATTGGAAGAGTGGTTTCAGGTTTTACATGTACAAGTTGAAGTTTTAAATAGGGAGATTGAAATTTTTAGGCGAGCAAAGATGTATTGGTATTTGGAATTGTTATTCTTTTTATTATACATAGTTGTTGCATTTATGACAATCCAGTTGTCCATTTTATTTTCATCAACTATTACTTGACTCCATGGAATGACCTCCCTTCTTACTTTCCAACAACATGCAAGATGGTAAAGACAAGTAGAGGGAACAATGGAGTTGTCTTGTTCGCATGGTTATTACAATCTAGGTGGAATCGTGAAGGATGAACCCCATATTATAGATTCCACTAAAACTGTGGTGTTAAAGAATGAATCCAAAGAACATATAAAAAGTTGACATCATGAGATCATGGCATATAATTGTTCAATGTAAGTAAAATGATTATGGTGAACATGTGCCTTAATTAGTCAATTGTCAACACAAGTAAAATCATGGCATGTAATGGGGGAGAGAGAAAGAGTTTTTGCTTCTTTTCCTTTTTAACTGAATATATTAAACATGTCTATTGCTCTAAGAGTAAGAGCTAACTTCAATAGAGAATTTGATTTTTATTTACGCCAAAAATGTATTGTTTGGCATTCACAATAGATCCTACAACAAACAAAAAACATGTTAAAATTCAACCACCTCTTTCAGTAATAGGATTTTACTACCTATTTTCAAAAGTATTGTAATTTGTCCAGACTTTAATGTTTAATCCAATGTTCTGAGAACAGGACCAAGCATAGAACTAGAGAGGGAAAAGGTTCATGGGTTAGAGGTTCAACCAGAGTCGAATCAGAGGTTGAACCATGATGATGTGGCATATACATATATATATTAAAGATCATATAAATATTATATATAATACATTTTATAATTTTTAATATACTTAAATCTGGTGTATTAATGGCAAGTTCTTTAATTTTTAAAGTAAATGATTAGGGTTCAAGTCTCTTAATTTACATTTTCTTTAAATACATGCGTAATAAAGTAATATGTATAATAAAGTCATTAAGTAACACAAGTTAAGAGGTAGACTAATGGTAATTAAGTAATATATGAACATAAGAGGCTATAGGTTTGAATCTTATTGAGAACATTTTAAACTTTCTATTAGTTAAGGACCTGAGCGGTTTCCTGAAACCAGGACCGGTTTTCCAGTTAAACCGCTTGGCCAGTCAGTTTTCACTAGTTTTTAACCAAAGAAGTTATTGGTGAATGACCAAACCAGCCAAGGTCCTAGGTCACGGTTCAATCGGTCTGACCGGCCGGTCTGGTTTGGTTTTCTAAACACTAGTTTAATCTCGTACCTAGAGCAAGGATGTGTTTAGGGATTTGTTTCAAAATGTCAAGCAGGCCGAAGATGAAATCCTTCGAAAGGAGCTTGCTCACACACAGCATAACTCCATTGATAGTTGTACAACTCTTCGAAACGCCAAGCTGAATCTTCATCACTAGCTTTTGCAATAGGAAATTTTTTGGAGACAGAAATACTGGATTCAATGATTAGCAGATGGAGATAGAAACACAAAATTTTTTCATGTTACGATTAAGGTGAACAAAAAATTTTCTACTCTTTCTAAGATATCTTTGGATGATGGCTCAATGATCATAGATGACCCCTAAATCATTCAGGAAGGCATTCGGTACTTTTGTTCTATCCTTAGAGCTGAGCGGTGCAGTGCAAATCCTAATTTACTGAATCTTATTCCAGCAATTATCTCTCCATCATATAATGATATTCTGATTCTTCTTCCCTCCAAGGAAGAAATAAAAAATTGTTGTTTTCTCACTTTCAAAGGATAGTGCCCTAGGTCTGATGGTTTCATCAAATATTTTTATACACACCATTGGGATATTGTGAAGGATGATGTCATCTCTGTAGTGTAGGAGTTTTCATGGGGAGTGAGCTTCCTCTCAGTTATTCTTGAGCATATATATCTCTTGTTCCTAAAGGTCAGAAACCTCTAACCTTTTTAGATTATCGGCCCATAAGTGTTTGTAACTTCTTTTGCAAGGCTATAGCTAAAATTTTAGTTGGTAGACTTGTCGGTATTTGCCATAAACTTGTATCTCTGCATCAGGTGGCCTTCATTGAAGGCCGAAACATTTTGGATAACATAGACCTTGTGGGGGAACTTATGCAAGAAATTGATAGAAAAGTAAAAGGGCATAATGTGGTGACTAAGTTGGATATGCTTAAAGCCTATGATCGGCTTGACTGGGATTTCCTTTTCTCTGTGCTTGGTCAGTTTGGTTTTTCTACAGATTGGATTTATTTCATTCGTAAGGTTGTCTATAACTGCTAGTTCTCTCTAAAAATTATTTCAAGTCTTCAAGGAGTCTCCTTCAAGGGGACCCTTTGTCCTCGTATCCTTTTATTCTTGCTAAGGAGGTTCTGAGCCATGGTCTCTCATATTTATTTTCTCAAAATTCAGATATATTATACATTGTTCCCAGAGGTTGCCGATCCACATAACATTGTCTTTTATGCTGACGACACAATAATTTTTTTTGTAATGGTGGTCGGGGTGCTTTACAGAAGCTAATGAATTTTCTCAATCTTTATGAGATTTACTTTGGATAGTGTATCAACAAAAGGAAAAGTTGTTTTTATACTTCCTCAAAGGCCTCTCCTTGTAGAATAAATATTATCCAAGGGGCTCTTGGTTTTGGAAATCATCTGCTACCTTCAAAATATATGGGGGTTCCCATTCACAAAGGGAAGGCCCGCCAATATGTGTTTGAAGAGATTCTCAGTAAAATCTCCACTAAAGTAGAATCATGGAAAGGGAGGTTTCCCTCTGTTGGAAGTAGAATTGTTCTACTTAGATTTGTCCTTTCTTCTATGCAATCTCATTATGGCTTTTGACCTCTCTCGGAGCATCCTCACATGACTAGAGAAAATTTGCATACATTTTCTTTGGTTCGAAGTGGAGGAAACATGAAAACATAGTTGGGTTGCTTAGTCAGAGGTTTGTAAGCCTTTGGAGGAATGTGGGCTTGGATTAAAATATCTAGTTGAGCTGGGTGAAACCTTTCGGTTGAAAGCTTTATGGCAGGCTCTATCTGAGAATGGGTGCTAGCCGATTTACTTTAAAGCCAAATTAGCTAACCATTGGTGCTTGGGTTAGGAGTATAAAGGTTCCTCTTCTTGGCGAAAAATCTTCAATTTTTGAACACTCTCATGGCCAACTCTACCTAGCACATCCAAGAAGGTAATATTCCATTTTGGCTTGAAAACTAGCGTGGTGATGAGCCTTTATTTAGATATGCCCTGGACCCCGATATTAAGGTAAATGGCATTTTAGATAACACCGGTGCTTAGCATTGGGAAAAAATAGGGAACAACATCCTAGAATATGTAAAGACTCAAATTAGTTCCCAAAACATAACTTTAAGACAAGGAAAAAACATTCGGATTTGGAAACTTACATCTAACGGGCTTTTCTCTTGTAAGTCCGCTTGGTAGCCTATCTGAACCCCTTCTCCTATTTGTCCATGGTGTAAGGCAATCTAGAATAAAAGAATCCCACCAAAAATGGCTTTCTTTTCATGGAAATGTCTTAGATGTAATGTTCCAACTGATGATAGTGTGTGAAAATTAGGCATTCCCCTTGTCTCACCTTGTAATTATTATGCATAAAGATGTTTGGAAACCACAGATCATCTATTTATCTTTACCACTCTCGCCACTAAGGCTTAGGGTGAGTTTATTACTTTATTGGTCGTTCCCACCATTTCGAATCAGACAGCTCGATCCAGGTTGTTATTCTGGCTTCCTTTGGTCAGACTCATTCGTCACAGGTGAATGAGATAATAACAACCACTACCATTATTATTTATTAGGAAATCTAGAAAGAGTTGTTTCAAAAGAATGGAGGGTAGAGCTCACACTGCTGGTTTCATAATTAATATATATATATATGGAGGGTAGAGCTCACACTGCTGGTTTCATATATATATATATATATATATGTTTGGCTCCAGGAATTTAACTGGTCATCTCCTAGGAAAGATTTGACTTTTTCTGACAAAGTCCTTAGAGGGTGTGGAATCTCAAAGTGACCTACCCTAAAGTACCGAGAACCTGCCTTGTGATGTGTGTTGTCCCTTACAAGGGGCTGGGTGAAAGAAAACGGGGATGGGGCTGCAAGGGGCAACCCAGGTATTTTTGGTAGTGGTGAGATTTTCAGAGGGGAATGAGGTGACTTTTTATTTGCTTTTACAAATTATTTTCACAATAACTCGATATGGTTGTTGAATGTCTGGCTTTGCGAGATGCTTTGTTGTTTGCACATGTTAGATAGTATATGCCCTTAATTCCAATCAGCTTGATGTACATTATGACATTTATTGTAAATGAATAAAAATACATATTTGACTCATGTTATATGGTGTGTTTCTATGTAATACCCTTAAACTGGATACTAATGAGGCTCGTGTTAGTTTAGAATCTTCACAATCATTGGATAAACCTAGGGAGGTTTTTCCTACCAATGTTGACACTAATGTGTCGATAAGTGGGTTGGGGTGGCTTGTCTTAACTGCCAGGGTGAGACATGAGGCACATGCAGTGTGGGTTTTCTTAAATACTGAACAAGACCAAATTCCAGTATTGCCCTATACCTTGGAGACAGATGGACAAAACTGGAATGTTACATCTAACCCTTAGACTCGATTATGGTACTGCACTAGGTGCCGGATTGGACTGTCTTTGATATGCCAATCAGTGAGATCCTTAGAGAGGGTCAAAACCTGTGTATGTTGGGGCAGTCCGAGAATTCACCTAAGTGGGTGATTATAATGACAGGATCAGCCCCTTTGTTGGATAAAGTGAATGATCGGGGAATGCACTCTCTCTGATGGAAACCTAAACTACTGGCAGTTGATTTCAAACTTGTTGAAATTTATTTTTCAAAATATATTTATATAGAGATATAAATATAAATATATATATATATATATATATATATATATATTATGGTTTCACAAATTGTTTAAAAAAAGGTTTTAATTCCCGGTATCCATGTGATTAGAGAGTGCAATACTGTACCTTGCACCCGAGGGAGAGGTCCTCTCTTGTTGGGTAGTGTATGATCATTAAGGGCTGAGAGGTTAAGTGTATGACCATTTTGGCATAATAAACCTGATGGACTAATCTCAAATTTACCCACAGTCCTTGGGCCTTCATAAGATGGCTGGACCCAAAGACCATTTAGTGTAAATGTTGGGCCCATTAAGAGCCCATACTAATGGACTCAGGGGTTCACTGTATTTAATAGTGAATTCGGTCATGCCTTATAACAGAGGCTAGGCTAAACCCATGTGGCTTATGTGGAAATCAATGATAGGGTTCCATGCCATACAAAGAAGGCCAAGCTAGCTAGTATTAAAGGAAGTGAGCCTGAAAGCTTAATGGGCCTAAAGCCCATTTCGAACTGGGTTAATTGGATTAATTAAGTAAGGGACGAATCTAGGTATGGATCAGCAAATAAGGATAAAAGGATAACTCTTATCCACTTAAATAGTCCAGATCCAAATAAAGATTTGGATTAGGAAACTTCTAATTGGATTAGGAGAAGTTGTTTCTGATCTACAAATAAGATAAGGGATAAGCCTTATCATTTAAAGAGTCCAGATCCAAATAAAGATTTGGATCAAGAAAATCCTAATCAAATTAGGAGATTAACTCTTTAAGGTCTATATAAAGGAGGAGAGCAAACCGAAATAAGGCACAGTTTGACTGACTTTTCTGTATCTTGATATTGTTTCTTGGTAGAAGAAACAATCTTGAAGTTGTGCTCACATCCCTACACAATTCTTGCTGAAGAATCCACTTGCTGATCCTGCCTCACCCTAACCTATGTCATCTTCAGTGGAGGAAGGATTCGGTACCCTCTTTGGGTGTGAACACTTACTTTGGGAGGAGCTTCTTGCGTAAAGTCCATATCAGGTATTCCTCTCACTTATCTTGGTTTCAAATTTGGTCTGGTTTGTTTCAAGAACGAACCTTGAAAAATGCAACTTTTCTAAATCATGGAATAGGATTCCCGGATGGGAGAAAGAAATTTTTGAAATTTTGCCCAGCCACCCTACTTGGTTCGGCCATCCATATGATGGATCTCCCATTCTTTTAGTGATATCAGAGTCGGGTTTAATTCTTGAACCAAATCAAACCTGATTTGAACCTGTGCAAATGGGTAGAACTGGTTCTACCCGATTTGCGCAAATTGTTGTTTTTCTGGGAATTGATTCCCAGTTTTGGGCATATGGTATGAAAATTAATTCTTTATTTATCTGAAATAATTATAGAATTGTTCTATTTTTATTTCTTAATTTTTGGGTTGTTCTTATGGTGGAGATCGAAATCTTTATTGGCGCCAAGAACTGTGCACCCTGCAGCATTATTCTACTCAATTCGGTCTATAAAATTTGCCATATGTTTATCCCTCAATATTCAGTATTTTACACTTAATTGGTACCTAATTGGACTCATTACTCTTGTATTTCGATTCAGGGCAAACAAGAAGGTGATTGGAAGAAAACAAGGCTAATCGGATGTTTTTGTACAGTTTCGGCACCGATTAGTGATATGGGTCTAACTCTCAATTCCGGACTCTGATTTGGATATTTCAATAAGCACTGGAAAGATAAGGAAAAGGCCCACAACTTTTATGTTTTGGGTTTTGGCAGAATCGGTCCGTATCGAAGAAGAATTCGGGCCCAAAGTCAGAGCAATTTCGCAGCAATGCCCATTTCACAAATTGAAGCCCATTTCACAGAGAGTATTGAAGCAAGCCCGAATTGTTAAAGAAGCCCAGTTAGAATTCAAGATCCAAGAGTCCCATTAGATTAGAAGTTGAATGTAATCTCAATAAAAGAGTTTTACCAGATTTAAATTCTCAAATCATAATCCTATAAAGATAAGAGATAAGAGTTAGATAGGATAAGTTCAAATTAGACTAGGACTTTCCAGTTTGAGGATAATCTCCTTAAGGGAGTTGGAGAGCAGCCCTCTCCCCAAATCTATATAAAGGGGGGCGGACCAGCCCCCAAGGCATCAATTCCTCCAAGAGAGCTTCAATCTTCAAAGAGGGAAATCAGCAACCAAGGAGGAAGAAGCAAGAGTTCGCCCCCCTTTCTCATCTAGAAGCTACGTCTTCATCATGAAGTGTCTGTAAGTTTTTATTTCTGGTTGAAGGGTTAGGGAAGCCTTGATTCTGTAATATTGTAAGATCTAATTGATTTTTTTTATTTTAGTTCATTGTTTATGGGTATTCATATGTTTTCTGCTAATTAACTGTGAGGATTATTTTTGTTGATTAAGCAAGAAGGGCCCCTTGCTCATTCAATGGAAATAATCTATGGCTGATTAAACCTCCAGTTTCGTATATGATTGGTAGGTTCGATCATGGTGGCAGTTAACATAAATTGATTGCAAAAAAAGTTTTCGATCTATGTTAGGAAAATATATGATCTGGTTTAAACGATCCGAGCTTGTGAGATCGCTGACCACAATTGGGTCTCTCTCTTCTTAATGCTAATAATAGGTTAAATCCAAAGAGCTTGTTTAGGACTGCCTATTAATAAGGGAAGCAATCAAAGAGCTTGTTTTGGTTGTCGAATAATAAGAGTAGAGGTTGGTTGTTAGAGCTTGTTAATAGCTATAACCAATTTATTCATAAACATATGAATCTATCTTTGCATCAAGGATCAATGCTATGAATCAAAGCTGAACATGTCCCTTCAACCGGAAACCATCTCCCATCGATTTAATCTTTGTTTTCTATTATTTTCTGCTATTTTCTTATTTTCGTTAGCTTTACAACCCCCCTTAATCCATCTACTCGGAAATAAATCCACCCAATCCCTGTGGAGAACGACCTTGCTCATCACTATCTGCAAATTATTAACCCAGAGCAAGAATATTTATCTTTGGTTGGGTTCGGCATCCACCAAAAATTTGGCGCCGTTGCCAGGGATTGACGTCCTAAGTAGGTTTATTTCCTTTTATTTGGTTTATGCCTCGCTCTTCTCATGTAGGTGAACTCCACTACGACCCTGAGATCGAGAACACAGTTCACCACTTGAGGAAAGAAGCCAAGCAATGCCGCAACCAATCAACATCACTCCCCACTTCTAGAGTGAAGTCGGCTGCAGAAATCATTGAGCCATCCAACCATTCTGAAGAAGAAGTCATGGCCAACAATGAAGAAAGAACCCTTAGAGAGCTAGCTGCACCGGATCTGCACCAACAACCTCTCTGCATCGAATATGCAGATCTAGTGGTACCCTTTGAACTTAAATCAGGTCTTATACACTTACTCCCTACTTTTCATGGACTTACAGGCGAAGACCCTCACAAGCACCTCAAAGAATTCCACGTAGTATGCTCAAGCATGAAACCTAAAGGTGTTACCGAGGAACAGATCAAACTGCGCACCTTTCCTTTCTCACTAGCTGATAAGGCTAAGGATTGGCTGTACTACCTACCCTCTGGTTCCATCACCACGTGGAATGATATGAAAAGGCAATTCCTTGAGAAGTTCTTCCCTGCTTCCCGAGCGGCTAACATCAGAAAGGAGATCTATGGCATAAGACAATTAAGTGGGGAAACTCTCTACGAATACTGGGAGAGATTCAAGCAACTATGCGCCAGCTGTCCGCAACATCAAATTCCAGACCAGCTCCTTATCCAATATTTTTATGAAGGGTTACTACCAATGGATAGGAGTATAATCGATGCAGCAAGCGGAGGAGTGTTGGTGAACAAAACTCCTACACAAGCAAGAGAGTTGATCTCAAATATGGCAGCCAACTCTCAACAGTTTGGCTATAGGCTCAACCCTCCAACAACTCATGCTAACGAGGTAAACATCTCATCCCTAGAACAGAAAATTGCAAGCCTGACCTCTCTTGTCTGTCAAATAGCCATAGGTAATACACAAACGGTGAAGGCTTGCGGGATTTGCTCAACTCTGGGACATCCAACTGACATGTGCCCTACACTTCAAGATGAACCTTACGAACAAACTAATGTTGTTGGAGGATTCCCGCAAAAGAGATACGATCCCTACTCGAACACCTACAATGCAGGATGGAGGGATCATCCCAACCTGAACTATGGAACCAAGGTCTTCGGCTTCCAACATCAGCATCAAACCAGGCCGCCAGCTCCACCATATTCAGCCACTCCCAACTTAGGTATGTCTCTCGATGAAATTGTGAAAGCCCTTGCAACTAACACTCAACAATTTCAACAGGAGACGAGGACAAGTATCCGAAAACTGGAGAATCAGGTCAGCCAGTTAGCGACAGCTATGAGTCAAATGGAATCCCAATCATCAGGGAGGCTACCTTCCCAGACCATGACCAACCCGAAACAGAATGCTAGCGCTATCACATTGAGAAGTGGGAAGGAGCTGAATGAACCCAATCAAGAAGCATCCAAGGATACAACCAAAAAGGAGACACCATCTCCCCAAACGGATTCAAGTGGAAAGCCACCCCAAGCCATAGTCATCGCTCCACCTTTTCCTAGCCGATTCGTGAGATCCAAGAAGAAGGAGCAAGACAAGGACATTCTCGAGACCTTCTGCAAAGTTGAGGTAAACATCCCCCTCCTTGATGCAATTAAGCAAGTACCCCGCTATGCCAAATTTCTCAAGGAGTTGTGCACTACTAAGAGAAGGCTGAAAGGCGATGAGAAGGTCCATATAGGAGAAAATGTTTCAGCCATTCTCCAGAAAAGACTACCCCCTAAATGCGAGGATCCAGGTATGTTTACCATTCCCTGTAAGATAGGAAATGTCCAGATCGAAAAGGCTATGCTAGACCTAGGAGCTTCAATAAATGTCATGCCCCATTCTATTTATACAACAATGAATCTCAGACCATTAAAAGAAACGGGCGTGATCTTACAACTTGCTGTTCGGTCTACTACATACCCGAAGGGAGTCTTAGAGGACGTCCTAGTCCAAGTTAATAATTTGGTCTTTCCCACCGATTTTTATGTGATCGACACGGAAGAAGATAACTCTTCCAACTCGACCCCAATTTTGCTAGGAAGACCCTTTCTTAAGATGTCCAGAACAAAAATCGATGTGCACAAGAAGACACTTACCATGGAATTCGATGGTGAGATCATTAATTTTAATATCTATGATGCCATGAGATACCCTAATGATGCGCATTCTATTTTCTCTATAGATGTTATTGATTCCTTAGTGCAGCAGACTTTTGAGCTAGAAGATGAAGACACACTGAGAGTTGCACTTAACAATGGGTCTGATCAACTGCAATGAGCAAAGCAGAAGTTTATGTTGAATTCAGAACTACAAACTTTAACTTCTGAACTGAACTCTTTTGAATTTGCACGTAATTCTTCTTTCATTAGTTTACCCCTATCTCACACAAGGCTCCTTCCATCTATTGTGCAGGCACCCCATCTGGAGCTGAAATCATTACCAGAGCACATAAAGTACATGTTCCTAGGCAAGGGGGAGACACTACCTGTGATAGTTTCCTCCAAACTCAATGCACTCGAAGAAAGGAAACTAATTCAAGCACTTAAGGAATGCAAGGAAGAAATCAGATGGACTGTAGCTGATATCAAGGGGATAAGCCCATCTACCTGCATGCACAAAATACTCTTGGAAGAAGACTCCAAACCTACAATCGGAGCCCAACGCCGATTAATCCACCGCTGATGGAGGTAGTGAAGAAAGAAGTTTTAAAACTTCTAGATGTCGGGATAATCTATCCCATTTCAGACAGTAAGTGGGTAAGTCCGGTACAAGTAGTTCCGAAGAAAACAGGTATGATGGTGGTCGAAAATCAAGACGGTGAGTTAGTGCCTACCCGAATTCAAAATGGGTGGCGGGTGTGTATAGATTACCGGAAGCTTAATTCGTTAACCCGAAAAGACCACTTCCCGCTCCCTTTTATCGATCAAATGCTTGAAAGACTAGCTGGCGAATCTCATTACTGTTGTCTTGATGGTTATTCAGGGTTTCATCAAATTCCAGTTGCACCTGAGGACCAAGAAAAGACTACCTTCACCTGCCCCTTCGGTACCTTTGCTTATTACTGTTCATTGGATTTCAAAAGGTAAGCAACTCGGGGTCTCGCCATGTGTCCACATGAATCTCTCATAATTGGTAATTCCCACTTCTCAAAGTCTACATGTAGGCATGTTCGTAGCTATAACCCCTTCTAGAAGCTTGCCCGTAGTTACACAACATAATATCTTGTGGGAACACTTAAGTGTTTGAGGATGGCACTGCAAGTGAACAAATGTCTAGGTGTCACGGGGGGTGTATCTATTAGACAAGCTCTAATCAAATTGATGTATTGATACATTTATTATAAATGAGTAAAAGTACATAATTGTTTCATGTTATGATTGGTGTGTTCCTGTGTAATTACCCCCCTAAGCTGGACACTTATGAGACTCGTGTTAGTTTAGAATGTTTTCAGTCATTGGATAGATTTGAGGAGTTTAACCTACCAAGGCTGATACTAATGTGTTGCCAAGAAGGTAGGGGCAGCCTGTCTCAGATGCCAGGGTTGGACTCGAAGCACATGTAGTGTGTGTTTGTTGGAAACATTGAACTCAAACCATTTTCAAGTCATGCCCTGGACCTTGGAGACTGGTGGGCAAAATTGAAAAGTTACACATAACCCCTAGATTCGATTATGGTACTGCATTGGGTGTCGGATTAGGGTGTCTTTGATACGCCAATCAGTGAGATCCTTTGGGGGTTAAAATCTAGGTAAATTGGGGCAATCTGAGAATTCACTCGAGTGGGTGATCATAGTGACAGGATCAGCCCCTTTGTCGGACAAAGTTAATGATCGAGACTACACTCTATCTAGTGGAAACCAAAACTATTGGCATTCGATTTCAATCGTGTTTGAGATTTGTTTTGCAAAATATATTTATATGATATATATATCTTTTAAGAAAAATGTTTGCAAAAGGTTTTAATTCCCGGGACCCATCTGAGTAGATAGTGTGACACTGCACCTTGTAGCTAGGGGAGAGGTCCTTCTCTATTGGGTAGTGTTTGATCATTAAAGGCTGAGAGGTTAAGTGTAAGAGACCATTAAGGGTTGTTTACTTGATGGGCTATATGAAAATTTTCAAACAGGGGCAAACTTGGGAGTATTTTCCAATTTTAAATGGTTTTGATAATTTTCAAACAAGACCATTTTTTTTGTGGAATTTTTCAGACGCCCGGTTACTAAGTCTAGGGTGTCCATTGACCTTTGATTCCTTTTTTCTTTTTCTTTTTTTTGCAAAATTGTTCAGGATAGTCCACTGTCTCTTAACAAATCTCAACTGTTCAAACGCCCGGTTACTAAGTCTAGGGTGTCCATTGACCTTTTATTCCTTTTTTTTTGTAGAACTGTTCAGGGTAGTCCACTGTCTCTTAACAATTTGAAGATTTTTTTGTCTAACTTCTCAATCTTTCTCTTCTTATTTTTGATAGGGGCGAACTTGGGAGTACTTTCCAATTTCTAAATGGTTTCAACAATTTTCAAACAAGACCATTTCTTTTTTGTAGAACTGTTCAAACGCCCGGTTACTAAGTCTAGGGTGTCCATTGACCTTTTATTCTTTTTTTTTTTTTTGTAGAACTGTTCAGGGTAGTCCACTGTCTCTTAACAATTTAAAGAATTTTTTGCCTGATTTCTCAATCTTTCTCTTCTTATTTTGACAGGGGCAAACTTGAGAGTATTTTCTAATTTCTAAATGGTTTTGACAATTTTTAAACAAGACCAATTTTTTACTCCTATCACTTGCTACCAATTTCTACAGAATTCAATATCACTTTCCTTAACTTTTTCTATTTGGGAATCTTTTTTAATGAAAATTTTTACAAATTTCAGTGAAATTTTAATTCTCCACCTTTAAAGACTTAGGTTCACAATTCTTTTTTCAAAATTTCTCTCTCTTTCCTCACCCCCAACTTAAATGCCATTGTCCCTAATGGCATGACTAGAATGATGCAAAGAAGATTTGTGCCAAAGGGAAACAACGAGTAGGGTTTTCCTGATGGGTTCAAGGTATGCCACCCGGTCTTGAATCAAGAAAATTAAAAAAAAAAACTCTAATCCTAAAATTAACTGAAAAAAATTACGATGGGTAGCCTACCAACCAGCATTAAGTTTAACGTCTTTAGTCGGACACATTCATGCATTGTTCCCATCTATACTCCCCAACTCACTTTCATGTTTCGACAATCAGGGTTCAGATTGGGCTAACCACGGGGTAGATAGGGCCTCTAAAAGATCATCAACTATATCCACATTGCACTCTTCTTCCCCTAGGTTTGGATACTTAGAGGCACTAAAAATGTTTAACTGGACTTTTTGCTCCCCTAATGAAATGTCAATTTTTCCGATTTACAGTTGAGATTTGTATCGACCGTTGCTAGAAACCGACATCTTAAGATTATCGGGATGTGGTCCATTTCCTTGGTTAGGGTCATGTCTAGGATAAAATCCAATGGGAAGTGACAACCCTCTACCCTGACCATGACATCGTCAATAACACTTCGAAAAGTGTTAACTGATCAATCAGCAAGTTGCAGAATTATTGGGGTTGATTTGAACTCGCCGATCCTGAACCTATCATAAAAGGATGGAAGCAGATTTATACTGGCCCTAAGATCCATTAGTGCCCAATCGAAGGTGATTCTAGTATGACATAGCTTATGAGAGGAGCACTAAGGTCTTTCATGTTCTAGGGGAGTTTATTTAGGAGAGATGCACTAAAATATGCCGAGAACATCATTTTTTGTAGGGCCGATTGTGGCTCCATCATTTGAATACATAGCTCTTTTAAGAACTTGGCATAGGCCGGAAGATGTTAGATCGCGTCGAGGAGAGGGAAGTTAATATGAGTTTCCCGATTCTCCTTGTTGCGGGTCTCTTTCTTCTTTTGCAACAGCCCAACTATGAGTGCAGTTAGAAAGGGGACCACAAGTTGGTTCACTATGGGCTCTTCTTCTAATGTTTCATTTCCTTCTTCTTCTCCCCCCATCTTAGGGTCTTCTTGCTCCTTTTCACTAATTCTGTTTTTCTCACAGGAGTTCTATAAAATCCTCCCACTCTTTAAGGTTGTAATAACCTTGGTACTTTTAGGTTGAGGGTTCTTAGGAAGTGGTCGAACTTGTTGTGGAGGAAAACCTGGTAACTGATTTCTAGGACTCACAACTAGTTGACTTGGTAATTGCTCTACTCCTCTCCTTTTCTTAGCTTCGGCTAGCTGTCCTATTTGGCTTTCTAATCTATCGATGGATTGCTGCTGATTTAGGATAAGCTCTTGAAGCTTCATGAATTAGTCATCGACGGTACAAATTTGAGGAGGTTGTGGGTAAGCCTGATACGGTTGAATCGGTTGGTTCCTAGGGTACACTTGCTGGAATGAACTCTATACTTGTGTCCTCTGAAAATTTTGGGCCACTGATTTAGATGGGCGGTATTGCTGTTGGGACTGTTTATAGGTTTGAGATGGTTGATCTGTTTGAGTCCCAAGGTAATCATTGTACTACCAATGAGTCTGGGCTTTAGACCATTGAGAGTGCATATTTGGCAAGGGTTTTTCTTGGACTTGAGCCCTATAATTGAAGTTGCGCTGATTTTCCCACCTAGGGTTATATGGACTAGAGAATGGGTTACCATTGGGTTGAAAAAATCTATTGGCCGCATGCACTTGTTTTGGAATAACTGGTTGACATGGGCCCGCCGCAAGGCACTAGCTGACAAAATGGGTCGGCTTGAACAGATGGAACATGATGGATAGGGTGGCAAGGTTGGGTATGGGCCACTTTGTTGACGACATGCAAGGACTTCAATAAGTCTTTGGGCCATACCATTAAACTTGTCCAGCTGTCAAAACACATGATTCCAATCTATTTGCGGCTCAGGTTGGAAATAATTTCTCATTCCACAAACTCCGACTATTGAATTCATTTTCTCTTATTTTGTTTTAACCCCCTTCCTCTTCTTCTTTTTTTTTTTTTGAAATTTGAAATTTCAATTTTGAATTTTAAATTCAATTTTAGATTTTGAAATTTAAATTCTTTAATTTAAACTAAATTTTAATTTTTTTCTTTTTTTTTTCTTTTTTATCTTTTTTTATTTGAAATTTGAAACTTCAATTCAAATTTAGATTTTAAAATTTAAATTCCTAAAATTTAAATTCAAATTTGAAGTTTTAAATTTTTTTATTTTCTCTTTTTATTTTATTTATTATTTTTTTTAAGACAAACAAATCAACCACAAGACCTAGGAGCTGACCTAGGGTTTCCTAAACTAGAGGTGCAACCAATGTGAATCCTTTTAGGTTCACTTGGAATTACACCACTTCCTTTGGTTAGCCAGGTCAGAGGTGGGGATGTGGGAGGCTCCCCTTGCTCTCGCAAGGACCTAATTAAGTAACCACAAAACCCGCTTAAGCATAGCCGTTTAACCTCTTTCCTTAGACACCAACCGCCAGTTATGGAAAGTAATTTCAAGCTTCCCTAAAATTCAGCACACCTTTCAACCAAATGTGCAGCTTCCCTAAAGGATCTTTCTATCCAATTTTTAAATTAAGGTTAGGGTGAACCGACTATAAATGGTGGTGATTTTTGGGCCAAGGAAGGGTGACGAAATCCCCACCATATCTTATTTAGGTTGCATGCCCTTAAATTAATTAACGGAAAGACAAAATAAACACAACAAAATGTAACTAATTACAATGCATGAGCAATTATTTCTAAGATGCAATTCAGCAATTAAACCTAAAAGAATAAAGCAAACAACCAAGCAAAAGGAACAATTAAAATAATAAAAAGAATACCTAATTAATTCACAACTAACAATAATAATTTCAATAAATAAATAAACCTATATGATGCATGCTCTAGAATATCAAACCCTAAATATTGGAATAAAAATGCAAGAAAAATATTAACCAACTTTTTTTTTATTTTTTTAATTCAAAATTTAAATTTTTGGAAATTTAAATTCAACTTCAGATTTTGAAATTTAAATTCCTAAAATTTAAATTCAACTTTGAATTTTTAAATTTTTTTTCGCTTGAATTTTTTTAAATTCAAAATTTTAAAATTAAATTTCAAAATTTTAAATTCAAATTCAGATTCCAATTAAAATTTAAATTTAAATTCAGATTTAAATGTAAACTCAAATTCGAAAATTTCAATAATTTCCTATTTAGAAATTAATTATTCAATTAAACAACTAAAAGAAAAGAAATTAAATAAGGCAACAAATAATAATCGCAAACAGAAAATAAAACAACAATTAATTGTGCTAAACAGAATTAACAAGTACCAAAAATAAATTCTTACAAACTAATTGCTAATCTAAAAATAAAACTAAAAATAAAATGCAAAAATAAAGTTATGCAAGAAATAGATCAAATAAAAGAAAAAAAAATATATATTTAAAAAAATTAAACCAAAAATAAAATAAAAAAAAAGAAAAAAATATGCTGAAGTTTTTTTATATTTATATTTTTTTCTTTATTTTTAATAAAAGAAATACACAAATCTAAAAATTAATACGAAAATAACTTAACAAAAGAAAAATACGCTACAAAAATAAATAAAACAAAATAAGCAAAAAAAATTATTTCTTTTATTTTTGTTTTTTTATTGTTTTTTATCTGAAATAAAAGAAAAAAAACGAATCCAAAATTTAAACTGAAAATAAAATAGAATAAAATAAACAAAATAAAATTATGATGCAAGAAATAAAATAAACGATTTTTTTTGTTTTTTTTAATCTGAAATAAAAGAAAAACACAAGCCTAGTAAAACAAAAAAATTGAACAAGAAATTAAAATGAAGAAAAAACAGATCTAGAAGCAAAATGGAAGAAAGGTAATAATAAAAAAAAATCGGATATAGAAAAAAAATTAATTCAAAAAATTCAAAAATAACTATTCTATCAAAAAAAAGAGTTTGAAAATTAAAATAAAATGGAATGACTACACCTGAAATGTAATCCAAATTTTCTTCTCTTCTCTTCCATTTTGCAGCCTCGCAACGCTTCGGTACCCCACCTTTCGTTATTTCGTCCTACAGAATCAAAGGGAAACAAGAATTAAACTGAGATATTGGATCAAGTAATAAAACGAAAAAGAAAAAATAATGAAACAGATCCGGAAAATGTAAATAAAAATTTTTCTCTGTGCTTCCCTAGCAACGACGCCAAAAACTTGGTGTGTCTGAAAGCGCGTCGTTAAACACCCCGGAACACCAGTTTAAACATTTATAATTTTACCATTTCTCAAACAACTACTAATGTGGTAAATGGGTGATAGCGGGTCATATCCACAGGGAAGCAAGTGAAAAATTAATATATACTTAGATTCGGATAAGAGAATACAATCGAGAATTGTAGAAAATAAGAAAATATAATCTATTATTGCTGAAATTAAATGTTTCAAATATAAACAAGACAATAAATAAATATCGGAATTTAATAAAGTATGTGAATCAACAAATGAAATAAAAGAAATAAATAAAAAAAATGATTCAAAATCCGGATTTGGTGGCGGTAGCTACAAATCAGCCAGATAGCTTGCAGAAACCCCTCCTAACAAGAACCGGTCATCTGTCCTTTCTACAACCCACGAACCCCTCGAGACACCTTAGCCTTGAACCAGACGAATTCAGATCTGCAAAATAGAGAAACGAACAAGAATTAAATCTAAAAGATTACATAAATAAAAAGAGAACAAGGTAAGAGCAAACTTACATTACACAATAAGGTAGATGATGTCGTTACTAAAGAATATAGCACACTAAATAAATACTCCAAGAGTCCAACTCCAAATCCCTATCAAGATGAAAACAACAATTTATAGAAATAAAAAAATACAATCATTATTTGAATCGATTAATGAGTATTTGAGAAGAGTGAGTTTCTATTAGCACCATTACTAATTAACTATTATGTACCTTCCTCAAGGCAAGTAGTTTGAATGAATTAATGAGTAAGAACTATGCAGATTGCAGCCACAATGTGGCAGAAATAGAAAAAATAAATTTAAAAATGTAACAAAAATAAGAAGCTTTTTTTTCACTCTCTTTGATCTCTTTTATTTTATTTTCTTATGAAAAGGTGCGGAAAGTACTCAAAGTAGATGAAAGCAATATAGAAATCCGAATTGGATTTACGACAAGGTAGTCATGGCGGCAAATAGATGGAATCATGGAATTGAATTCAAATGGGTATAATTCATTAATTCAGAGAAATCCGAATTGGATTTACAACAGATACATAAAACATGGATTCAAATTCCATTTATTGTTTATGTATCCAAATCCAAGTTTCAGATTCCATTGATTGTTATGTGATTTAAAACTTAACAAATCTATATAAATCTACACAAACTTAACAAATCTATATAAATCTACACAATTATTATTTGATTTAACTTAGATTATGGCTAGGTTGATATTGGAATTCAACTTAAACAAATCATGTTCAAATTTGAATCAGATTAAATCCCAATCCAAGTATCCAACCACTCATTTATTTGTTGGCAATGTGCAACATAAATACAATGCAAAAAATATTAATTTATGAACAATTTGGAATCGATTACAAAGAATACAACAAATAGTTTGAATGTTTGACCAAATAAATGAATACAGTATAAAATATGGCAAATACAAATTCATGTTTACATTCTCACTTAGTCATATTTTAGAAATCTAAACATTTAAAAGATTTTGATAAGAAGATACCTGTAACTGGAGGTGAAGTGGTGAACCGGAGCCTGGACCTGGAGTCTGAAGCCTGGAGCTAGTGGAAGATCCGAAGATGCACTAAGCCACTAATGCAAAACTTGAAGTGCAAACAAGGAAAAGTCAAGGACCCATTGTAGAGTGCAGGCAAGGAAGAGTCAAGGAAGAAAGAAGAAGGGAGCTTTTTTGTTTCCCGCCCAAACCAAAATGAATAAATGATATTCTCTTATATCAAATTAAAAGCTTTGATGAGTTGGACCAAGTCTTCTTAGTGAGTCTGTGTTCTATCAAAAACAAAGAAGAAGAAGAAGAAGAAGAAAAAAAAAAGAAGAATGATGGTAGGCACCAGATAGAGTCAACACAAACTGCCTGAGTGCCTAGGAGGCTAGGACTTTGGACTTTTGGAGAAAAAGAAGAAGAAGAAGAACTGGTGATCTGGTGTGTGGTAGTGTGGTCTCTTCAATGGAGTTTGGAGTCTGTACTCTGTAAGTGCCAAACTGTCGAAGCCAACTCAGTGGAAGATGACGAAGAGTCAAAGTTTTGAAGAGTTTTTTCTTGTTTTGTTTTCCACTTTTCGTGACTAATACGAAATTACTAGTTATAGTTTAGAAATTTAGATTTTAGAAAGCTAGAAACTTTTAGAGTTTTAGTTTTAGTCTTTTACGTTATTGCTTATTATGGAAATTTGGCATATAGCCAAATATGTCTCAAGTCTTTGAAGTTCGATGTATATAATTATATTTATTAATTTAATAAATATTAATATAAAATAATAAATTATAATATAAATACTATTAATAATATATAATTATAAAACTAATTTGGTTTTTCGGTTAATCAATTTAGCAAATATGGTAACCAAAACCGAAAACCAAAATATACAAAAACTGAATAGAAAAATTGAACCTGACCGAAAAACCGAATAAGCTGAACTGATTAAACCGAAACCAAAATTTCAGTTCAGTTTTTCGGTTTTAACCGAATTATGCTCACCCCTAATTTCTCAGGCAGTGAGTGTGGTAAGTAGATACTAGTCAAACCCAGGATAGGAGCATTGGACTGCTGTGAAAAACATACTCAAATACCTTCGGGAAAGTAAAGAGTATTGTCTTGTCTTCGATGGTAGTTCACTACAGATGGTCGGGTATATTAATGCCAACTTCAGTCAGACCCAGATGATAGAAAGTCTACATCTGGTTACATTTTCTCACCTGAATGGCTAGCCTTTTTTGACAAAAAAAAAATTAAATTGGAAAAATGGTCAAAACCATTTGAATGGTTAACCGGCCGATTCAACAGTTTAGTGACCAAAATCAATGGTTTTGGAGGAAAATGGAACTAGTTAGGTGATCGATTCCCGATTTTTCCAGTTCGACCATCCGGCCTGGTCCGATTTTGAAAATAGTGAGTTAAACACATGCTAGAATTAATATAATGCACTACTGCGATGATTCCTGTTGGATTTTAATCTCATTAGAGATTAAAGCCAATGGGTTTGATTGGTCAATTACATGAGAAACTACACCTGCACACTTGTTTTGGAAAATGACTTTCCTCTTATAAAAACTAGTTTTGGACTTGTCCCACATTGGAAAATTATAAGTTTTGTTTTGAGTATTTTAATAGGAGCTTATTTACACTCCTTAGATAAAGAGTGAGAGTATGGAGGCTTGTTACTGCACAACGCACGTGCATGCGTGCACGCGTGTGTGTGACACAATGAGGCGCTTTAGAAGCACATTTTGCTCACACCCATATGGTTCGTGAAGGGCGGCTTTGGTTTTGGTGTGATGTTGATCGTTGATCACCATTGATGTGATCAACGGTCATGGTTTGATCGGGTGTGATCAAGAGGCAAAATTCAAAGTTAACAGTTAACTTTCTTCATAACTCTTCAAAAAGTATTTAAGGAACATAAATCAATCATTTCACACAACTTCGAAATTCACTCTCTCTCTCTCTCTCTCTCTCTCTCTCAATCTGGTCTACTATAGTCTCATAGAAGGTTTCTTCGGAGACTCTTCAACTTTGCTGGTTATAGATTCTCGCCCAAGGCTCTGTTGTATCCTGGGAACGAATTTGCCTGTAACCCAATAGCAAACTCAGTGAAACTGAGTGGGGGCAAAAAACGTTCTAAAGACATTGTCTTCAGAGATGCCTCAGAGCTTCTCCTCCAATGTTTCAGTGACCCCATTTTCCAACAATTTTAGAACGTTATTTTGCAACGGAGGCAAAAGAAAGCATGACTTCGATCAAGATGATGAACCAAGATCTTGTTCGACTAGACCAGTTCGATGGAGCAAACTTTAGCCGGTGGCAAGACAAGATGATGTTCTTTCTGGCCATACTAAAACTGTACTATCTTCTGAATCCCAGTCTGCAATCACTTCCTAAATCCACTGACAAAAACTCAGAAAAACTGAAGAAGGAAAGAGCAAAACGAGAAGATGATTCACTTCTATGCCGAGGACACATACTGAACGCCTTATCAGATCAGCTCTACAACTTCTACAAGGAACTTGCATCTCCAAAAGAAATCTAGAAGGCTCTGGAATTTAAATACAAGGTGCAAGAAGTAGGTATGAATAAGTATATTATCGTAGAATACTTTGACTTGACCATGAATGATAGGTGATAGTCAACAAAATTTAATCCCTTGATATCATCCTTCCTGAATCTTTCCAAATGGGAGAAATCATTGCCAAATTTTCACCCTCTTGGAAGGATTATAGGAAAAAGCTTTTGCACAAGGTTGAAGATTTTACCTTGGAGAAAATTCAGTAACACCTTCGTATTGAAGAAGAGTTTGGATTAGAGATATTAGGGATAAGACCCTGGCCGGTATGCTGAACTCTAAGGTTAATTTTGTGGAAAACAGATTGAAGAAGACTAATCATGCATTACAAGTAAAGAAGAAGGACGAGAGCTTTAAGAAGAGCAACAATAAGAAAGGATCCTGCTATGTTTGTGGAAAGAAGGGGCACTATGCCCGAGTCTTCCGACATCGGAAAGGTGGAACCAAGTCTACAAACATGGTGGAAGACAATCTAGTGGCCATGATTACTAAAATCAACTGGCATAATCATCTTCTAGATGGTGGTTTGATTCAGGTGCCACAGTCCATGTGAGAGATTTCCCATTTTCTGGTGAAACCCCTCCCACATCAGTCTATGACGCCCCTATCATCTTATGAAACACTTTGATAAATCCAACAACAAATGGATATCCCAATTTTATGGTGTGTTTCTTCATTAATGATGGACCCATCGTCCTGCTAATGACAAAAGGCCTTTAGAGAGTTCATCACAAGAATCTCCCTACCACATGCACTCATATTGCTGGAGGGAACAAAATTACGCCCTACTTAATTTTGGTCAAACCAATGTGGCTCCCACTGACTTTCATAAAGTTAGATTTCTGGTGGCCCAAAATAGGCTAGGGTTTCCGCATGCATCCTTTTTCAGGGTTGTGGGGCCCACCATGAAGGGAGGGGTCATCCAATGACCGAAAGGGACACTATAGCAATGATGTGCATTCAGCCATGGTGTGCACAAGAGCCACTATCGCATCATCATGGGCCAAGTGCTTATGGCCCATGGTCGCAACACATCATACATCCATACATCACATGCAATGGAAGAATCCATCCAATCAATCACTTGCTGTAAAGCCCATTAATAAGCCCATTTAAAAGTCCATAATATTAACAATTAACATTATCTAGGTATATGGGCTGAATAGCGATTAGCAGTTCGACCCATATAGCTTTTGCATAAAAGTGGGGTTGTGTAGTTTTAACTCTTTAAAACTGGTCTTTATAGGTTAGGCCGAATTAATTCTTGCAATTAAACATTAGTTTCAGACCTGAAAGTGGGAGAAATCAGGACTAAAAACAATCTCCTTCGAACCCTAGATTCGGTCCAAATAGCTTTGGTCCAATCTGGTCTGAAACTAATTTTCAATTCAAGAATCAATTTCAAGAAAGATCTAAAATCAATAATTCTAATTACAGACATTCATAAAACAGATATGGGGCTGTTCATACTAAATCCACCTGCAAAACAGAGATTAGAACATAAAGTTGGAGTTTCATAAACTGCAAAAACGCAGATTACGATAGTGAAATCTGTGAATCTCGAGCGTCGTTGGCATCTTCAATCATGAAATAAAAAATAGAAATCCTAATTTCTATTAATTAATTACAATTTGATTGAATCCTATACATTCAGTCTAGAAAAAAAATTTACAGACCGAATGAATAGAAGCTGCTAAAATAATGCATAGACAATCTGCACAAAATCTGCACTTCGATCTCCATGTATGAACAACCCAATAAATCAAGAAATAAATAAATAACGGTTCTAAATCAATTTCAGATTTATAAAATTAATTTCAGATCAATCACCCCACATCCAGAAACAATTTTCTAGAAATAAAAACAATCTGCGCAGATTCGGGAAGAACACCTTCTACCCATTTGCGCAGGTTCAGATCTGATTTTTATTTGATTCAAGATTCAAACCTGTGGCTCTAATACCACTGAACGAATGGTAAGATCCATCATATGGACACCAAAAGGGTGCAGAATGGGTGGGCGAATTTCAAAAATTTCTTACCATTCTTTCAATTGGGAATCATATTCCCTAAATTTAGAATACAGTATTCAAGGATCTAACTCGAACCAAAACTGAACAAGATCTTAAACAAAAGAGAAGGGAAGGGATATACCTGATCTGAAGAAACAATATCCCCCAATGTCGGTGTTCACGCCCAAAGAAACTTCCAAGAACCGCTCCCACTGAAGATGACACAGTGTTGATGAAGCAGAACCAGCAGTGTTCGTCCCACGAACCAGGTCCTTCTGAAAAACTCAATGGAAGCAATGAGCACTACACACGATAAGTCTTTCAGCAAAGACTGATATCAAGAAGCTTTCTTGATCTTTTCCCTCACAGAGATATTGAACTAGCAATAAATGGCGGTGATTGCTGGAGGAGAAGACTAGAGATGAAAGTAGCGAACTGCTTTCTCCTCTCGAGGGTTTCTCTGAGGTCCAATCTCTAAGTTGCAGTGTTCTTTGCAAATTCCCTTAAGGTTCAAATTCTTATAATTTAAATTAGGGTTTCTCCTCTTTCTTTCTTAGTGATTAAGAAACCACCTAATCCCATTAGGAGTTATCCTAATCCAAATCTATATTTGGACGAGGAGTCTTCTTAATCCTATCTGCAGATCAGATCAACCCACTCTTGATCTTATCAGGAGGTTACCATATTCAAATCCTAATTTGAATTTGGTCTCCATGAGTGGATAGGGTTAAGACCCAATCCTTTTGGCTTTTCCTAATCTCAGATCCACCCCTTTAAGTGACTGATCAAATCAGTCCAGTTTGAAATGAGTTTTAGACCCAATATGTATCAAGTGCTCAATAGGCTTCCAAATTGCTACCCAGTTGGGCTTCTTTGTATGGCGTGAGACCCAAGCATTGATCTACACATCAGCCACATGGGTTCGGCCCAACCCTTGTTACAAAGCCTAGCCAAATTCACTGGAGAGCCCAGTGAACCCCTTGAGCCCATCACATGGACTCTATGGGACCAACACTTACACTAAGTGGTCCCTGGGCCAAGCCATCTTATAAAAACACAGGGATTGTGGGCAAATGCAAGATTAGCCCATCAGATATAACCCTACAAGCTTCTAGACTTAGAGTCCAACATAATAATTGAAACTAGAAAGGTTTGATTCTTTTAAAATAAACTATGTTCTTAATCTACAAAAAAATGATAGAGAACCTGAAAGAGAATCTCATATGTCAATATCTAATAATAATAATGAGACTGAAAGAAGAAATAACACAATTATAACACCTACAGTAGAACCTAGAAGAAGTTAAAGACAAAGAACAGAGAAACACTTAGGTTCAGACTTTATCTCTACTTAGTCAATTATTTTTTTGGTCAAGGCTAATAGAGAAAAGATTTTAAATAAGATACTCATTGTACTTAACATTGAAAATGATCCAAAGACGTACAATGAAGCAATGTCCTCTAGATATGCTGCCTTTTGGAATGAAGCTATAAATGATGAAATGGATTCAATAATGTCAAATAACTCATGGGAACTAGTATACTTGCCTCCATGATCAAAACAATCAAATGTAAATGGGTGTTAAGAAAAAAAATAGAAAATTGATGGAACTGTACAAAATTTAAAGGCTAGATTGGTAGCCAAAAGATTCAGTCGAAAAGAAGGGATTGACTATTTTGACACCTATGCACCAGTGGCTAGAACAACTTCTATTAGAACACTCATAGCACTAGCATCCACTTATCACTTATATGTTCATCAAATGGATGTTAAAACTGTTTCCTTAAATGGTGATTCAAATGAAGAGGTTTATATGGAACAACTAGAATAATTTGTTTTTCTTGAAATGAGAAGAAAGTCTATAAACTGGTTAAATCACTATAAGGTTTAAAACAAGCACCCAAACAATGGCATGAGAAATTTGCTTCTTGCATTAAAGCCTTTGGTTTTAAACATAATAGTGCTAATAGATGCATTTACTCAAAACTTACTAAAAATTATGGTGTAATTGCATGTCTTTATGTTGATAATATGCTTATTTTAGGTACTAATATGGTTGGCATAACTGAAAGTAAAAACTACTTATTCATTGCTTTCAAAATGAAAGATTTAGGAGAAGTAGATACTATTTTAGGAATAAAACTTAAAAAGAATAGTAGGGGTTATGCATTAACCAATCACATAATATTGAGAGAAAAGTTGAGAAATTTAAGCATTTAGGATTTAAAGAATATAGCACACCATATGATTCTAGTATAAATTTAGTAGAAAATTCTGGTAGAACAATTGCACAACTTGAATATACTAGTGCAGTAGGAAGTTTGATGTATGTTATGCTTTGTATTGGATATGATATTGCATTTGCAGTAAGTAATCTTAGTCTATTTACAAATAATCCCAGTGTAGAGCACTAGAAGGCAATTGAGAGAGTTCTTAGGTATCTCAAAAGAACATTGGAACTTGGCTTGTTCTATTATGATTATCCAGCTGTACTAGAAGGGTACACTGATACAAGTTGGATTACCTGTAATGGAGATAACAAGTCCACCTTTGGATGGATTTTTGTCCTTGGTTGGGGTGCGATTTCTTGGGCATCCAAGAGACAAACTTATATATGTCACTCGACTATGGAATTTGAATTCATAACCTTAGCGGTTGTTGGAAAAAATGTTAAATGGATTAGGAATTTGTTATTGGATATAAAACTTTGACCTAGTTCTATGCCTCCAATTTCCATTTACTGTGATAGTGAGGCAATTCTGTTAAGACCCTATAGTGGTATCTATAATGGTAAGTTCAAACATATAAGTCCGAGGCATGAATTTGTTAGGTAAATGATTCAAGATGGAGTCATCAGTATAACTTATGTGAGGTTAAGTAAAAACTTGGTTGATCCTCTTACCAAGGATTTGGCTAGAGAATTAGTAAGAACGACAACTAAAGAGATGGGATTAAAACCCTTTACTTAGTCACTTGTAATGGTAACCTAACTTGAACTGAAAAAACATCAGTATTGGATTTAATGAGTAACAACAAGTTACAACAATGTGACTATTAGCACTGACATTAAAAAATAAAATTCCATCACAACATAAACAACGTTGTCCGTTATGATGAGAGGTTGATTAAAACTCTCAATGAAATTCTGAAATGTGTTAAATAACAGAACACAGTGGAATTTCACTTATGTAAACATAGAAGTGGTGCCACTTCTCATGAGAGTTTGGGTTTGCTCTTAGGATTGTTCATGAAAATAAGAAAGAAGAACATGGCCATAACAGTGTTGAGCAAAACTTGAAACTCTTGTAGAGACTGGACACTTTGTGTGTATGGGTATCTCCGGTCTGTTTTGAGAGTAATTGGTTTAAGGTCTTACCACCAATAACTTTGACAAGGCTCTGAGATATCTATACTAATAAAAGGGTTAAGTTGATAAACACCTTTTGTATGCATACTATGCCATAATAGTTTGGATCAAGAAAGACCTATGTAATTGATCAATCAATGTGGGGGATTGTTGGATTTTAATCTCATTAGAGATTAAATCTAATGGGTTTGATTGGTTAATTACATGAGAAATAACACCCGCACATTTGTTTTGGAAAATGGCTTTTCTCTTATAAAAACTAGTTTTGAACTTGTCCCACATTGGAAAATTATAAGTTCTATTTTGAGTATTTTAATAGGAACTAAGAGGCACATTTCAAAGTTAATAGTCATTAACTATTAACTATCTTTTAAACAACTACAATGTTTGAAATTGTGACCATTCAAGGTGCCTTCTTTGAACCAACAACTTTTTCTTCATAACTCTTCAAAAACTATTTAAGGAGCATAAATCAGGCATTTCACACACAACTTCAAAATTCTCTCTCTCTCTCTCTCTCTCTCTCTCTCTCTCTCTCTCTCTCTCTCTCTCTCAATCTGGTCTGTTACAATCTCACACAAGGTATGTTCGAAGACTCTTCAACTTTGCCAGTTGCAGATTCTCGCCCAAGGCTCTATGTATCCTGGGAATGGATTTGCCTATAATCTAACAGCAAACTCAGTGAAACTGAGTGGGGGCAAATAACATTCTAAAGATAATGTCTTCAAGCATTCCTTAGTGCTTCTCCTCCAAAGTTTCAATGGCCCTATTTCCCAGTAGTTCCATCGCTCTCACCGACGGGGATAATGAACAAAGGACCATTGACCAGAGAAGAAAGTGGAAGGAAAGATGAAGAGGGAAGGGTGAGCAATGCGAAGGAATAGGAGAAACTAGGAGGAGGTATTGGTTTTGCCGCTACTCTGTGCTTTATTTCAAGGTAAGAGACGATGAAGAGTAAACTCCCACCTTTAAATGGAAAATTAGGTTAGCTTGTATACAAGGGCACAATGACACTTCTAGTACTTTTGGGGGGTCTGAGGGGTAATTTTGTAATTTTGAAAAATGGAGAATTTTAGTTCAAATGGGTTTAAAGGGGTCGAACCGAGATCTTTCATGGATGGATGAGATTTCTTGTTGGAAAATGAAGGATCGAGATGATTTTGGGGTCTTCATGATGGCTTAGTATTTACAGGTTAATGAGATTATTCAAAACAAAATATTTTCAAATGAAGGAGCAAATGATTGTATTTTTAGATAAAATTTTATGGGAAGGGGATTTTAAGTCATTTCAAATTGAATGGTGAGGTCAAATTAGCCCAATTGTGTAGAAAGGATTTGGTCAATCTAGAGTCAAAATAGAATCTTTTTAGATGGAGGGGCAAATGAGGGTGGTTTTGGTTGAAATTGTAGGGTAAGGTTTTTAGTTATTTTGGATTCATTGGTTGGGTCAAATTAGCCCAACTAGGCTCGGATTAGACAAATTTGGAAGGAGTGTGATTTGGTCAATTTAGAGTATCAAAATATAATCTTTGTGTGAGGAAAGGGTAAACAAAGGTAGTTTTGGGTGAAATTTTATAAGTAAGGATTTCAGGATGTCCAAAATTTAACGGTGATGTCTGATTAGCTCTGAAGAGTCATGATCGTAAGAATTTGGGTCAACAAGAGGATCAAAAAATGAAATCTTGGTTTAATGAAAGGGTAAATAGGGGGTATCTTAGGTTACAATTTCATAAGTAGATGTTTTGATCTCTTTGGAGTTTAATGGTGCAATCTGATTGGTTCAGGTGTGTTAGGATCAAGAGAATTTGGGTTCTAGGTGTTTAGGCTAATGAAAGGGCTTGACAGGGAATGTTGGTTTGAGGAAAGGGTAAATAGAGGAATCTTGATTGCGTGTTTGGACTGAATCAGGGGGATCAAGCAGTAGATCGAGCAAAAATTGGGTGTTGACATTGGACAACCCCATACTTTAAAGTGTTTGACACTTGGTTTTTTGCCAGTCCAAAGCTTATATGGAGTCTTTGGAATCGACTTGGTTGGAACTCGGTTTAATACATAGATTGTAGTCTCTAATGCATGTCCCCAAAAGGATATGGGTAACTTTGAGTGGACGATGAGTGATTAAACCATATCTAATAAAGTCTGAGTCTTCTCTATAATACATCATTTAATTATGGTGTAACAGGAGGAGATAGTTATTATATAATCTTGTTGTCCTTTAGGTAGTTCCTAAATTCATTATAGAAATGTTCACCTCATCGATCTGATTCAAATGATTTGATTTTTCTACCTAACTGTTTCTCGACATCATGTTTGAATTCTTTAAACATTTCAAAGAATTCAAACTTATATCTCGTTAGGTAAATATAGTCATACCGAGAATAATCATTGGTAAAATTATAAAGTAAGAGTGTAGGCTATTTGTCCTAACACTTAAGGACCACATATATTCATATGTATAAGGTCAAGTGTACATGTACTTTTTCAGGCTTACCTATAAATGACCTCTTTATCATCTTGCTTTGAAGGCAAGGTTCACAAGTTGGCAAGTCTTCTACTATGAGAGAGTCTAAAGGACCATCTTTCACCAATCTTGTGATTCATTCTATTTATGTGACCAAGTTGGTAATGCCATAGGCATGGGAGATTAGTATTTTCTTATTTTTTTCAATGAGATGTGTTCCAAGGTTATTTTGATCATATTTGTTCCTAGAGAAGGGTGGAGTAGATGAAGACCATTCTCAAGTTCTCCATAATGAAGGAATTTGTATTCAACTTAACTATAATCTTATTACTAAATAAAATAGAATAACCATCTTACATAAATTAGAAACTGGAATCAAATTTGTCCTAAGCTGTGGAACATAAAGACAATCTTATAGGGTAATTATCCCTTCTCTAAAAACTAACTCTACTAATCCCATAATAATAGCTGCAATGGTTACAGATGTACCCATGTAGAGTACGATCTCTAAAGGGATTGGAGATCCATCATATGGATGGCCGAACCATGCAGGGTGGTTGGGGAAGTTTCAAAAATTTATTTCTCCCATCCTAGAATCCTATTCCCTAATTTAGAAAAACTACATTTTTCAAGATTCGTTCTTGAAACAAACTAGACCAGATTTGAAACCAAAAGGAAGCAAAGAGGGATATACCTGATATGGAATAGCAGTAACTCCTGACGTAGGTGTTTACGCCTAAAGATGGAGATGACACAATGAATGTTGATGCATGATTGGCAAGAAGAGTTCTTCAGCAAGAACCTGTGATTCTTCAACAAGAATCGTGTAGGGTTGTGTGAGCATGACTTCTGATTGTTTCTTCACCAAGAAACAATATCAAGAACAGTTCTTGAGCACTCCAAGAGATGGAGATCGAACTAGGCAAGGCAGCAAGAGCAGAGGGAGAAAAAGATTGTAGAGAAGAAGTGATCTCTCTATAGAATTCACCCCCTATTTATAACCTTTTCTGGGTCAACTTCCTAATCCAATTAGGAATGAGTTTTTTTATCCAAATCTAAGATTTGGATCTGGACTCTCAAGTGTATAAGACTTATCTTGTCCAACTGCTAATCCTGGTCAAATTATAAATACAAATTCGCCCATTTAATTAAATCAGTTAAGCCCAATTTGAAATGGGCCTTAGGCCCATTAAGTCACACTGCTCACTTTACCCTTTAAATAATGGCTATTTTGGCTCTCTTTGTATGGCATGGGACCTTAGCATTGATCTACACATCAGCCACATGGGATCAACCCAGCCTTTGTTACAAGTCCTAGCCGAATTCATTGCAAAACACAATGAACCCCTGAGTCCATCAGTATGGGCTCTTAATGGGCCCAACATTTACACAAATGGCCCTTGGGTCCAACCATCTTGTGAAGGCCCAAGGACTTTGAGCAGATGCAAGATTAGCCCATCAGGTATAACCCTCAATGATCTTACACTTAACCTCTTAGCCCATAATGATCAAACACTTCCTGAAAAGAGAGGAGCTCTCATTCGGCTGTAAGGTACAGTGTTGCACTCTCTACTCGCCTAGATCCTAGGAATTAAAATGTTTCACAAATATTTTGTGAAACCATAATATATATAAGTATATATTGATATAAATATATTTTGCAAAACAAATTTCAACAAGTTTGAAATTAACTACCGATAGTTTAGGTTTCCATCAGAGAGAGTGCATTCCCCGATCATTCACTTTGTCCGACAAAGGGGTTAATCCTATCAGTATAATCACCCACTTAGGTGAATTATTGGACTGCCCCAACATACCTAGGTTTTGACCCCCTCTAAGGATCTCACTGATTGGCATATCAAAGATCCAACACCTAGTGCAGTACCATAATCGAGTCTAAGGGTTAGTTGTAGCATTCCAGTTTTTCCCATCTATCTCCAAGGTCCAGAGCAATACTAGAATTTGGTCTGGTTCAGGGTTTGAGGAAAACCCACACTGCATGTACCTCAGGTCTCACCCTGACAGATGAGACAAGCCACCCCAACCCACTTAGTGGCACATTAGTGTTAGCCTTGGCAGGATAAATCTCCCAAAATCTATTCAACAGCTATGAAAATTTTAAACTAACACGAGTCTCATAAGTGTCCAGTTTAAGGGTATTACACAGAAACACACCAAAATAACATGAATCAATTATGCACTTCATTCATTTATAATAAATGACAATAAGTACATAAATATGATTGGAGCTAAGGGCATACATTGTCTAGCAACTCACATTTGCACATAGGTCCAATTGGGTACAAACTGGAATCTCATAGTTTCCACGTGTTTCTCAAACACTTTCTATGTCAGTAGCTTAGTCAATTTGTTTGCCACATTCTTCGATGATGTTATCTTTTAACATCAATATCCCGCAGAACCAGTGTTGTCACACAATAGTGGAATGGGTGATGTGCAGAATTCCTAATTCCAAAATAAACAACTTCATTCATTAGGTAGCCTTACTTATGGCAATGTGCTTGGCTTAGGTCGTGGATTACTTTTCTTACTACATAGGACTCTCTCGTGAAGATGTAACCAGATGTAGACATTCTATCATTTGGGTTTGACTAGAAGTCGGTATTAGTATACCCGACGATCTGTTGTGAATTATCATCGAATTCTAGACAAAACTCTTTTGTCCTTTGAAGGTATTTTAGTATATGTTTTATAGTTGTTCAATGCTCCTGGCTTGGGTTCAAATGGAACATACTTTCCACACTTACTGCTTGAGCAACGTCAAGCCGAGTAATAACCTCCAATGAAGGTTTTCATGCCCAAAGAATCAGCAAGATGGTTTTTCAACAAGAACCAAATTCTTCAGCAAGAATCTGATAGAGGGCTAGTGAGCACGACTTCAGATTACTTTTTCAACCAAAAGGTAATATCAAGAACTCTTCTTGATCGCTCCCACAAGTGGAGATTGAATTGGAATGGCGGCAAGAACCAAATTCCTATTTATAACTTTAAAGAGGGGTTCTCCTAATCCCATTAGGGGTTTCCTAATTCAAATATTGTATCTGGATCTGGACTCTCTTTAAGAGATAAAGATAATTCCTTATCTTACCTGTAGATAAAGATCAGCCCTCCTAATCTAATTAGGAGTTTCCTGATCCAAATCTTTATTTGGATCTGGACTCTCTGAGCAGATAGGGATAATCACTTATCCTATCTGCTGATCTAAATCCTAAAACCTCCCTCTTTTAATTAATCTCATTAAGCCAATTCGAATTGGGTTTTAGGCTCATTAAGTCTATCTGCTCACTTAGCCTACTAACCGCTGCCCAGTTGGTTATCCTTGTATGGCATGGGACCCAAACATTGATCTACACATTAGCCACTTGAGTTCAGCCCAGTCTCTATTTCAAGGCCTGGCTGAATTCACTGTAAGAGATAGTAAACCCCTGAGTCCAACACCATGTGCTCTTAATGGGCCCAACATTTTCACTAAATGGTCCTTGTGTCAAGCCACCTTGTAAAAACCCAAGGACTGTGGGCATGTTCTAGCTCCTAGAAACTTGCTTAAGTCCATATATGGATCGATTAAGTTTACACTACATGTTTTCCTGACCTACAACAAAGAAACATTGTGGTTGCTGCATATAAATATCTTCAGTAAGATATACATTCAGGAATGTGGTTTTGACATCTATTTTCCAAATCTCGTAACCATGGTATGTTGCTATAGATAGCATGATCATAATAGACTTAAGCATGGCCACTAGCGAAAATGTTTCTTCATAGTCGATTCCCTCTTTTTGAGTGTACCCTTTCGCCACAAGACAAGCTTTATAGGTCCCAACGTTACCATCTGGGTCCAATTTCCTCTTGTAAATCGACTTGCAATCAATTGCTTTCACCCCAGGGGACGGGTCTACAAGAGTCCAGACCTCATTGGTCTCCATCGAGTCTATCTCAGCTTTCACGACATCTACCCACTTTAAGGAATCTATGTCCAACATAGTTTCCGTATAAGTCACGAGATCTTCATCACTAGTCGTGGTTTCTACCAAGTAACTTTCTTGGTCATTGCCATAACGAACTAGAGGCTTGGATACCCAGGTAGACCTTCTAGATTTGTTATTATCTGGAGTTCGTGGGACATCTCCCACTACCCCTGGTCTCTTCTCATCAAGAATAACTTCCTGATGGTGATTGTCTAGGATGTAATCTTCCTCTAAGAAGTGGGCATTTTGACTACAAAACACATTTTGCTCTTTTGGATCATAGAATAAGTAACCTACAGATCCTTTAAGGTAATATACAAATAGACAACGATTGGTCTTAGATTCCAGTTTGTCTGCACTTGTTCTTTTAACATGTGTTGGACAACCCTAAATCTTCATGTATCTCACACTTGGTTTCTTGCCGGTCCAAAGCTCATATAGAGTTTTTGGAATGGATTTGGTTGGAACCCAATTCAGCACGTATATCACAGTTTCTAATGCGAATCCCCAAAAGGATGTAGGTAGTTTTGAGTGGACAATAAGTGAGTGGACCATATCTAATAGAGTCCAGTTTCTCCTCTCCAATACACTGTTTAATTGTGGTGTAGTAGGAGGAGCTAATTGTGATACTATCTCATTTTCGTTCAAGTAGTCCCTGATATCTTCAGACTTGTGTCTCATTAGGTACACGTAACCATGGCGTAAGAAATCACCGGTGAATGCTATAAAATAAACGTACTGGTTACGTGTCCTAACATTCATGGGACCACATATATCAGTATGTATAAGGTCAAGCGTGTGTGTAGATCTTTTAGGCTTATTCGTAAATGGCCACTTCGTCATCTTATTAGTCCACAACCTAAATTGATTCTTGTTAAATACATAGAAATGGCTTTTAATCTATGTTCCATTTCCATTTATTCATCTTTGAGATTTCCCTCCCATCTAAGTGACGGAGACTGTGATAATGCCTCTGGAAATGTGGAAAATCACATACAGTGCATGGAACCAACTGTTTCAGCTGCATAACCCCACCACCTTCTATGAATGATCATATCCACTCATCTTATGAGCTTTTCCTTTGGCCTCAGTCAGACAAGGTTCATTGTCATTTTAGGTTAAACCTTTCTGTCCAGTAAGTTTTTACCCATCATATTTGTGAACACCAAGGTACCGTGAGAGAATTCCATTTTAGGATAGGCCCCTCCTACATCAGTCTATGACACCCCTATCATCTTATGAAACAATTCAACAGACTCACCAGCAAACAGATAGTCTAATTTTATAGTGCATTTACTCGTTATTGATAAGCCTATTTTGATGCTAATGATTGAAGGCCTTTAGAGAAGTTAATCATATGAATTTCCTTACTACATGCACTTATATTTTGTTGGAGGGAATGAATAATTACGATTTATTTATTATTTAGGCCAAACCAAAGTGGCTTCCACTGACTTTCTTAAAATCAGATTTAGATGAGTCCTAAACGGGATAGGGTGTCACACAGTTCCTCTCAGGGAGGAAACTGATATGGGGTCCATCAAGAAGGAAGATCATCCAATGATCTTAAGGACACTATGGCAATGATGTGCATTCAGCAATGGTGTGCAAAAGAGCCACTAATGAATGGACATGAGCCAAGTGCTTATGGCCCATTTAAGTAGCACATCACACATCACATACATCACATACATCACATGCATGAAACAGTCACATAATTGATCTAATCAATTAAATCATCTGTAAAACCCTAAATTAATTACGTTAAATCAGTATCAGTCCATTAAAGCCTATAACATTATCATATAACATTATCTAGGTACCATATAACATTTATGCTAAATTAGGGCTGATGTAGTTTTAACTTAATAAAGCAGGGTTTTGATAGGGTGGGACGAATTGCATCTTGCAATGGGCCATCAAAGCCCTGGCCCATAATCAAAATTTAGGGCTGAGAATAGTCCCTATTGAACCACAAATTTGGTCCAACAGTTTGGACCAATCTGGGTCAAATCGGCCTAGGATCCGGTGTCCATCACAAGATCCAATTCAAGATTTTGATATGAAAATAAAAGAAACTGAGCAAGACAATCAAGATCAGCAAGAAACGAAATCAAAGGGTTGTCGTGTGATAGCATTGGATAATTTGCAAACCTGCAAGAAACAAATTAATTGTAGAAAGCAGAATTGATTTCAACAATTCTTCGGATGTAAAAAAATAGAAAAAACCTAATTTTTCTATTATTATATCAGATCAAATCCTATAGAATTTGTATAAAAATAAAAATAAAAATTATTTATAGACCAAATCGAATAGAATAAAATAAATAGGGTGCGCAATACTCGGCACCAAAAAAAATTGATCTCCATCACACGTGCAACCCAAAATTCAAGAAACATCCACAGAACAATTCTATAGATATAACATAATAATAAAGAATTTATCTTTCAGATCATATGCCCAAAACTGGGAACCAATTCCCAATAAAAATTGTAAATTGTGCAAATCGGGTAGAACACCTTCTGCCGATTTGCGCAAATCCAAATCTGGTCTAAATTTGGTTCAAGATTTGAATTAGCTTTGATATCACTGAAGGGATGGGAGATCCATCATATGAATGGCCGAACCATGCAAGGTGGCTGGGCAAAATTTCAAAAATTTCTTTCTCCCATCCGAGAATACTATTCCCTAATTTAGAAAAACTGCATTTTTCAAAGTTTGTTCTTGAAACAAACCAAACCAAATCTAAAACCAAAAGGAAGCAAGTAGGGATATACCTGATATGGAATAGCAGTAACTACCGATGTAGGTGTTCACACCCAAAGGTGTTACCAAATTCGCCTCCACTGAAGATGACATATCGAATGTTGAAGCATGATCAACAAGAACCTATGATTCCTCAGCAAAAATCATGTAGGATTGTGTGAGCACAACTTCAGATTGTTTCTTCACCAAGAAACAATATCAAGAACAGTTTTTCATCAATCCAAGAGATGGAGATCGAACTAGGCAGTGCAGTAAGGGCAGAGGGAAAAAAACATTGCAGAAAAGAAGTGATCTCTCTATAGAATTTGCCCCCTATTTGTAACCTTCTCTGGATCAACTTCCTAATCCAAGTAGGAATGAGTTTATTGATACAAATCTAGTATTTGGATCTGGACTCTCAAGTGGATAGGACTTATCTTATCCAATTGCTAATCCTGATCAGATTATAAACCCAAATTCGCCCATTTAATTAAATCACTTAAGCCCATTTTGAAATGGGCCTCAGGCCCATTAAGTCACACTGCTCACTTTACCTTATATATGCTGGCTAGTTTGGCTCTCTTTGTATGGTGTGGGACCCTAGCATTGGTCTATACATCAGCCACATGGGTTCAGCCTAGTCTTTGTTACAAGTCCTGGCCGAGTTCACTATAGAAACATAGTGAACCCCTGAGTCCATCAGTATGGGCTCTTAAAGGGCCCAACATTTACACTAAATGGTCATTGGGTCCAGGCATCTTGTGAAAGCCCAAGGGAAAATGCGAGATTAGCCCACCAAGTATAACCCTCAATCATCTTACACCGAACCTCTCAGCCCATAATGATCAAACACTGATTGACAAAAGAGGACATCTCCCTCGGCTGCAAGGTACAGTGTTGCACTCTCAACTGACATGGATCTCAAGAATTAAAACCTTTTGTAAACATTTTGTTAAACCATAATATATATATATATATATATATATATATATATATATTTGCAAAACAAATTTCAACAAATTTGAAATCAACAGCCGGCAGTTTAGGTTTCCATTAGAGAGAATGCATTCCTCGCTTATTCACTTTATCTAACAAAGGGGCTGATCCTATCAGTATGATCACCCACTTAGGTGAATTCTTGAATTGCCCCAACATACCCAGGTTTTGACCCCCTCTAAGGATCTCACTAATTGGTATATCAAAGATATCCCAAACCAACACCTAGTGTAGTACCATAATCGAGTCTAGGTGTTAGGTATAGCATTCCAGTTTTGCCCATCTATCTCCAAGGTCCAGGGCAATACTAGAATTTGGTCCGGTTCTGGGTTTCAAGAAAACCCACACTGCATGTACCTCAGGTCCCCTGACAGATGAGACAAGCCACCCCAACCCACTTTGTGGCACATCAGTGGCAGCCATGGCAGGATAAATCTCCCTAGATCTATCTAACGGTTGTGAAGATTCTAAATTAGCACAAGTCTCGTAAGTGTTCAATTGAAAGGTATTACATAGAAACACACCAAAATAACATAAATCAATTATACACTTTATTCATTTACAATAAATGACAATAAGTACATGAATCTGATTGGAGCTAAGGGCATACATTGTCTAACATTCTCATCATCACTCAGCCTTTTGCTTTATTTGAACCCCTGTAAAGTGTTATGCCCATAGTCAATTAAAACAACGATGAACAAAGAATGTTCTTTAACTACTACAATGAACTACAACGACTCACCCCACAACATCCTAGCAAAATCACCCCACTTACATCTTTCATAGACTTGGGAATAGCCTCTTCTTCCAACGCGTGGCCACAAAGAGTTGTCGAATGTTCATAATGTTAGACAGTTTTGTATGCCCTTAGCTTCAATCAAAATTGATGTACTTTATGAGTTTATTGTAAATGAATAAAAGTGCATATTTGATTCATGTTCCCTTGGTATGTTTCTGTGTAATACCCTTAAACTGGACACTTATTGAGAATCGTGTTAGTTTAGAAAGTTCACAGCCAGTGGGTTGGTCTGGGAGACCTATCCTGACAAGGCTGACACTGTGGTGCCATCAAGTCGGTTGAGGTGGCTTGTCTCAGCTACCGGGGTGAGACCCTAGGCACATACAGTGTGGGATTAATTGAATCTTTGAATTGGACCAGATTTCCAGTATTGCCCTAGACCTTGGAGATTGATGGGCAAAACTGGAAAGTTACACCCGACCCCTAGACTCGATTATGATACTGCACTAGGTGTCGGATCGGGGTGTCTTTGATGTACCAATCAGTGAGATCCTTAGCGGAGGTCAAAACCTGGGTATGTTGGGACAATCTGAGAATTCATCTAAGTGGGTGATCATAGTGACAGGATCAGCCCCTTTGTCAGACAAAGGTAATGATCAGGATGCGCTCTCACTGTTGGAAACCAAGACTGCTGGCAGCCGATTTCAACCGTTGAGATTTGTTTTGCAAAGTATATATTATATGAAATATAAAAGCATATATATTATGGTTTCTAAAATGTTTGCAAAAGGTTTTAATTCCCGGGATCCATATAAGTGGAGGGTGCAACACTGTTCCTTGCAGTTGAGGGAGAGGTCATCTGTTGTCGGGCAGTGTATGATCATTAAGGGCTGAGAGGTTAAGTGTAAGACCATTGAGGATAATACCTGATGGGCTAATCTTGCATCTGACCACAGTCCCTGGGTGTTACAAGGTGGCTTGGCCCAGGGACCACTTAGGGTAAGTGTTGGGCCCATAGAGCCCATTTGATGGATTTCAGGGGGTGCACTGTCTTTAACAGTGTATTCGACCAGGCCTTGTAACAAAGGCTGGGCCGAACCCATGTGACTGATGTGTAGGTCAATGCTTGGGTCCCACGCCATACAAGGAAGCCCAACTGGGCAGCAGTTAGGAAGGTTGAGTGAGCACATAAACTTAATGGGCCTAAAGCCCATTTCGAACTGGGCTATTTATTTAGTTAATTAAAGGGGTGAATTCTGATATGGATTAGCAGATAGGATAGGGTCTTAATCCTATCCACTCAGAGAGTCCAGATCTGAATGTGATTCAGATCTAGAAACCTCCTAATGGGATTAGGATAAAGCTAATCTAATCTGCAGATAAGATAAGGGTTTATCCTTATCACTAGAAGAGAAGGCTGATCCAAATATGATTTGGATAAGCACCTCCTAATGGGATTAGGAGCTGATCTTTTAAGTTAACAAAAGGAAGGAGGGGGCGGCAGCCTTGAGAGATACCAACAAGAAACACATCAGATCTTCTTTAGTGCTGAAATCAAGAAGAGAGAATTCTGCAGCCTGCGAATACTCTCTTGCCGCCTCCCTGCTCTTGTCGCCCTATTTGCCAGTTCGATCTCCAGTTGTGGGAGAAGTCAAGATTGGATCTTGACATCAATTCTTTGAGAAAGTATTGAAAAGGAAGTTGTGCTCACATTCCATTCTACTGTTTCTTGCGAAGGACAGAGCTCTTGGGGAAGAACACTGTTGATTCTGCTCCATCCTGCACTGCGCCATTGTCAATGAGAGCAGCCTTTGGATCCTTCTTTGGGCGTGAACACCTTCGTTGGGAGATATTACTTCTCCGTATCAGGTATTATTCTCTCCCATTCCTTTTGGTTCAGATCTGGTTCAGTTTAAGGTTCAAGATTTATCCTTGAAAATATGATTTTCTAAATAGGGAATGTGATTCCCAGTTGAAGGGAGAGTAAAATTTTTGAAATTCGCCCCTTATTCCGTAATCTTTGGGCGTCCATGTGATGGATCTCTCATCCTTTCACATAATTGTTGATGCTTTCATTAGCCGAGGGAAACAAAGTAAATTCACTCCCAAGCTTCGATGGATGGCCGAAGGCTTTGAGGATCTGGAGAAAATGACCCGAGACTGAAGTGGATTGCTCCTTCGGATACTATAGAGGCTGAGGGCTAGTACTAAGAAGGGCATTCGAGGAGAGACGAGATATGGTTGTTCACTTGTGCGCACGGGGGGGTCTGAAGGAGCTCTCAGTAGTGGCTTTGCAAGGAAGAAGGTGTTAGAGGCCTCGGGTGAGAACCCGAGGCAAGGACTCCAATAGTCAAGTTAACATGCACACAAGGTAAGTTGTAAGTCTAGAGCCGAGGGATCTAAACAAGGCCTCAGATAGCACTAGATCCTTAGAGGAGAGAGCACTAGAGATTTCTAAAGTTTTGAATCCCTTACCTTGTGGTGGTTGCCTTGTATTTATAGTCGGAGTTTCATGGGCGTAGTTGGGCTCGGATGGTCTAGATGCGAGTTGTACGAGGGTTGGAAAGATGTTCTCCTAGAGCCATGTGGCACCTTACGATTGGATCTGCCTGGTCCGCTTCGGGTAACCCCAAGTGTCCTCATGGCGAGCTTATGCTGGTGTCATCTAGTCGACACATGTCATCCCTATATAGGCCAACTGAATGCACCTACATCACTTGCCCCCCACTCCTGAGGCTGAGGTGGGGGTTCAGAAGGGGCTCCAGCTTCGACCAAAGGGAGTGTCGATATTGGTAGGTACCATCGTGCTTGTTCAGCGGAATGTATCTTGCAGTGGTGTCGCATTTGTCTCGCTTCTGCTTCGGCCTGTTCTCTGTTTGTGGAAGAGGGGTGAAATTGCAGACGCCTCGGCTCCGGCTAGGGAGCTCGAGGTGAAGGAGGCCCAGCGGATCCAAGCTTGTGCCTTGTACTCATGCGGCGACGGTCTAGGGTTGTGCTCGATATGGGATTCACGGGCTAACATGCCTGGGCCGTGCTCGATACAAGTCTGGCACAAGGAGAGCCTCCCGTAGGGCGAACGGGAGCTCCAGGTGAACCGGTCCACGCATCCGCCAGGTCTGTGTGCCCGAAATGGTGGGTTGTGGAGAATGGGCCTATCGGTTCGCTCGACGTCATTTCGTTTCCCCGAGGCTGAGTGTCGAGTATCACATCGTGAATGGGCCATCCGTTCTTCTATGAATAGGGGACTTAGCTGCGATTTTTCTTCGTCATTCGTGTCTAAGCTCCCTTGTTGTTGAGCAAACACTGCTCCCAGACCCTCAACCAATACACTTCGTTTTCATTCTTTTCACCTTTGTCTTTTAGGTAACACCTCAAACTTTGTCTTATTCCGACTCTGGCTCTGAGTGCTATGAACTTCCAACTGGTATGGAAGGGAGCTCTCCTCAGACTCCTACCCTCCTTTCTTCCTTAGGTCCGCTGGCAATCATCCCCCCTCAGCGAGAGGTGATGGTGTTGAGAGAGAGGGTAGCCTCTAGGGGTGTCAAGGGCTGTTGCCAAGGCGATGACCCTCCTTGTGAGAGTGGTACATCTGTGGCGCCGAGGGAGCCAGAGGGGTCCCCTCAAGCCAAGGGGGAGCGGACCCAGGAGCCCATCCTGGGGACAATGGCCGAAAGTGTTGACCAAGGTGTGGCCATAGCTGACCTACCATGTTCGGAGTTTGATAGAACTCTGGACGTGGACCAAGTTAAGTCCTTGGCTAGGAGGTTTCATATATCTCGTTCCTACAAGCTTAGGGTTCTTGATGTCGGTGATTGGCCATGGACCCCTTATGAGGGGGAAATTTGTGTTTGCCAACACTTTTTGGAGTTCGGCCTTAGGTTCCCTCTTCATCCCTTGATCTTGGAGCTACTGGAGTGGTACGGGATCACGATTAGTCAGCTTATCCCCAACGCCATTTGGACCATAGTAGCTATGTTGGTGTGGGATGGGCTTCGGGACATGGAGTTGACCCCAAAGCTATTCCGTGCCATGTTTGTGCCGACGAAGCACTCTTCCGAGGCCAACATGTATTACCTTTATCCACGAAGGGGGAAACCCGTTGATAAACCCACATCCGTCCACAACTGGAAGGGCAGATTCTTTTACATCTATCGCCTCGAAGGTTGGTCGTTTAGGTTGAGGTGGGGAGAGGCTTACGTGACGGTCGAGAGGTGTCCTCCTCTGCTTCGGGATGAGGAGGCCACTACCGTAGCTCACCTACTTGTGCTGGGGACGGTCCAAGCTAAGCCTTTGGTGGAGAAGGAGTTTCCCTTGGTGTTCGCGGGGCTCAGCCCTACCCTCTTTGGTATAAGAGGTTTCGTAGTCTTTCAACATGTTCCCTTCATCCTCGTCCGATGGTACTGACTCATCTTCTTTCGTTTGCAGAGGTGCTGATGGATGCCAAGAAGCTGCTACTGGAGAGTGTCCGTGCCAAGCAGAAGGCCCAAGTGAGCAAGAAGGTAGGAGGGCAGATGCCGAGGAGGCCTACCGAGGATGTGCCCGCGAGGGATGAGCGGGCGCTTGCCCCCACTAGGGTGGCTGACCAACAACAAGTCCCCGTCGAACAAGGGGACAAGGTAAGGAGGCCAACCGAGGGAGGCAAGAAGTCGACTAAGGTGGACAAGAGAACCACTGATGTGGCCGAGGCGAGTAGGAATAGGCCCACCGAGGAGGCCCCTAGTGAGCAGCCGCCGAAGTAGGTGGCCCACAAGGAGCATCCTACTAGGGGTGCCGTAACAAAGAAGCCTCTTGCCTAGGGGTATCCGGAGGGACCTTCGTCTACCCCCACTTCTGCACAAGAGTCGGCCGAGGGAGCCGGGCAGCTTGCCAAGATCTTTCGCCCCTAGTGGCAGGTCCATGAGGGGGATTCCATCACTGAGGAGGGGGTCAGCAAGGCCCTAGTGAGTGGGGCGATCCTTTTGAGGGACCGCTTCGAGATGATACAGAGTGACCCCCAGACTGTCCACGATGAGGATCTCTATCACGTGGCCGAGGTAAGCTTTTGTTCTCATACTTTGTTTTTTCCCCCACAGTTTCCTCTTCTCTCCTTTTTTTGTTGTGGCTCTTATTGATGATATTTGATGCAGGTCTGCCGTCACTTCGTCGATCTGGGAGACGGGATGGGCCTCACCCTAGAGCACTTGGATAGGCTCGAGAAAATGAATGAGAAACTCTAGGTGGTGGTTGCCACTACTGAGTGCAAGTGGGATAAGTTCAGGGCAGCCCACAGGGATGAGCAACAACTTTGGAAGACGCTAGAGGAGGACCTGAAGGCAGCAGAGGCCCGCCTCGTCGAGGCACAAGAGGTGTTGAAAAAGTTTGAGGAGGAGAGGGCTCGCCTCGACAGCATTTCCGTGGAGGCTCAGCGATGGGCAATACAGGGCGAGGGGCGGGTAATTGAGGATGAGAAGCAGGCGGTTGAGGCGGCGGCTGAGGCGGTGGAGGCCTTCAAGAAGTCGCATGAGTACTAGCAAGCCCTCGTAGACTATGCATCTGCATCGTACCTGGATGGCATCGAGGACACTAGGAAGGTCCTTCTACAGGTATTGCCCAACTTCGATGTCAATGGGCTGAAGGTGATCCCAGACTCCCCTGGAGAGACCCAGGCTGCTGATGGCACTGAGGACTCTACCCTCCCCCTGGATGGCAGTGAAGCTTAGCAGGGTTCTTCTCCCTGTTTTTGTTGTTTTTTGCTTTTCTTTCTGATGTAAATGTGCTTGACCACTAAGGCAACAAATTTTTGTACATGCTTTATACGAGCTGAATGAATGAATGATCAGAGCAGTTTTTGTACGGTGTTCTCTCCTTCTTCTTTCTCTTCTTCTCTTCCTTTTCTTTTTTTTACGAGGGGTCCCTACCCCTCCCAATGAAGAGATCATAGTTCAAAAAATGGCTTGTAATGGCACGCTTTGGGTATACGCTCGCTTTAGGTTGTTGAGGGGCCAAGGCCGAGGAAAAGGTGTATGACCTAGGTGCAACTTGCCTGGCTCATTTTTCTCCCCAAGTGTTTACTTAGGCCAGGCCGAGGTGGTCTACCGAAGTATGGGGGAGAGGCCGAGGCAGAGGTGTAGCTTGCCTGACCTATCTCCCAAGTGATTACTTCGGCGAGGCCGAGGTGACCCTACCGGAGAGGTCGGGATCTTGGGTGAGGTGAACCATTGAGTTGGTCAGGGTTATCATCTATTTAGTCGCGCTAAGTATATAAGACCAGGATGTCGTCCGCCGCTGAGGAGGGTAGCAAGGTGTGCGATGCCTCGGCTGTCCTGATGTATTTCTGTTTGGCAAGGCATTAAGTTTGGGTGTTTGCCATTGACTATGTGCCCTGGCGACGGTCCGACATGATCACATGGACCTCGGAAGAGGCTATGCGCCTCGACCAGTCGTGAAGCCGAGGTGTCCTGCGGACTTGGTGAGAACACATGCTAAACGTTGTGCCGAAGGGGAACTTTGCATTATCCATTCATTGTTTGGCCATCAAAATATACAACTACTGGTAGTACATTCGGAGATGCTCTGGGTTCCACGTTCGAGGGATGGGTCTTCTGTTTAGGTGTTCCAGGCGAAAGGTGTCAAGGTCGAGGACTTGCTTGATCTTGTAGGGACCTTCCCAGTTGGGACCCAACTTTCCTACCCCGGGCTCGAGGACGATGACTTTCCTGAGGATGAGGTCTCCCTTTTGGTAGTGTCTTTCCTTCACCTTCAAGTTGTAGTAGTGGGCCACTCGTTGCTGGTAAGCAGCCACCCTGATTTGTGCCTGGTCTTGGGATTCTTCCAGCAGATGTAGTTTTGCTCTTAGTCCTTCACTGCTCTCAACCTCATTGTATGCTTCGATCTGGAGTGTCGACTGGCCAATTTCTGCTGGGATAACTGCTTCTGTACCGCAGGTTAGGCCAAATGGGGTCTCTCTCGTGGCTGCCCGATGTGTGGTTCGGTATGCATAGAGGACACTTCTCAGCTCATCAGCCTATAGGCCTTTGGCTCAGTCTAATATGGTCTTCAGTTCATCCAAGATGGTTCTGTTGATGGCCTTGGCTAAGCCATTTGTCTTGGGATAGCCTATCGAGGTGTACTGTTGCTTGATGCCAAGGGAGGCGCACCATACCCGAAACCTGGCATCGTCAAATTGCTTTCCGTTTTTAGTTGCCAACATGTTGGGGAGGCCGAAGTGGCAAATAATGTTCTTCCAAAAGAAGCTCTGAATTGCCCAAGCTGTGATGGTGGCTAAGGGTTTGGCTTCAACCCACTTAGTGAAGTAGTCGACAGTGACGACGAGGTATTTTCTGCCCCCTGTTGCTTGAGGAAAGGGGCCGAGGAGGTCCATTCCCCACTTGGTGAAGGGCCAGGGGCTGCTGAGAGCTGAGAGAGTTGTGACCAGCTGGTGGAAAAGGTTAGCATGTCTCTGGCATTTGTCGCATCTCCGTACCAACTCGGCTATGTCCTTTTGAAGCGTCAGCCAAAAATACCCATGCTTTAGTGCTTTCTGAACTAGGGCTTGGCCAACAAGGTGATTAGCACAGATGCCTTCATGAATTTCTTGGAGCACGTACTTGCTCTCCTCCTGGCGCAGGCATTGGAGGTAAGGCAAGGTGAATGTACCAAGTAAGAATCCCAAGGGAAAGAGAAATCCTAGTTCCAAAAGATTTCACTAGATATGTAGCAAAAGCCTAGTGGAGTCCACATAATAAAGGCCAGAGAATTGTGATTCTCCTTCCTTAAAGGGAAAAGTCCTTATTTGAATGTTTCTCCTTATAGCCTCGGGACCTCATCTGTAGAAGGTAGAGACACAAGAGCTCATACGTGAGACATGTCTTTGGATTCTTGGCTTCCATAACCTCTCGAGTCCTCTTACTCTCCATTAGGCCATTACTTCAACAATCCCTCTTTCCTACACCTCCCCCTTTTCTTACCTCATCATTAGTGATTTGTGATCATTTTCGTCTTTCAAGAAGACCAACCCTCGCTTCCTCACCATCCCGCTTACACCATGAGCTTGCCCGCAATTACCTGTTGGGAACAAATTTTTTTGAAGATGTTGACATGTCTAAATGACTTGATTGTCATGAGAGAGCGAGTTAGTGTAACTCATCGCATAGAATAGGGAGAGATACTTCATTCACTATAGCTTTGACTAGTTTTCGGTGGTACATTTAGCTCATTGCAGGAACAAATGCTTTGTTCAGCTTCCTTACTTCTCGAGCTCCCTTGCCTCCTACTCGTATTGCAATCCCCTTTCTTACACAACTCCTCGATGTTGCTTCCACTGATTCTTGGTCATCTTTGTCTTTTGAGGAGACCATTTCTTGTTACCTTACCACCCTCCCTATAAAATGTTCTCAGTTAATGTAGTGTTGGGAAATTTATCTTAACAACGCTGACATTGATGTGCTATTGAATTGGTATAATAGTTTGTCTCAACTACTAGGGTTAGACCCTAAGTACAGCCAATGGGTGTTTGGAAGAAACACTAAACTCGGATTAATTTCTAGTTATGCCCTAAACCTTGGATATAGATGGGCAAAACGGAAAAGTTGCATTTAACCCATGAATTGATTATGGTGTTACACTTGGTTTTGTGCTAAGTTGTCTCTGATATACCAACCGATAAGATCCATCAGGGGTCAAATATTTTGATATGTTGGGGCAGTTTAGGAAATTACTTGAGTGGGTGATTATAATGATAGGATCGACCCCTTTGTTAGGCAAAGTGAATATCAGGATTTACACTCAATCTGATGGAAACCTAAATTACTACAGTGGATTTCAATTGTATTTGAAATCTGGTTCGCAAAATGTATTTATATCTTATATTACTATTTTATGAAAAATGTTTGCAAAAAATTTTAATCTCAAGATTCATTTGAGCAAAGAGTGTAACACTGCATTTTGTAATCAGGGAAAAAGTCCTTCCTTGCGACTAGTGTTTTAATGATTATAGGCTAAGATGTTAGGTGTAATAAACCATTATAGGATTGACTACTTGATGGACTTCATCTTGCATAAATCCATTGTCCTTGGGTCTTTATAGGGTGGTTAAATTCAAGCATTATTTATGAGTAATGTTAGGCTTAAGCTGAGCCCAATCTGATTGGGTCAATAATTCACTACCCTTGAGCAGTGAATTCACATAACCTCTTCCAAGAGATGGGGCCAAACTAATATGGACTTATGTAAGACCTTTATGGGTCTCACATCTTACAATATTTAGGCCTAAAGTGGACATACAACCCCTTTGGACGTGAACCATTAAAGAAAATGTGCCTAAGGCTCATTACTAATATAATTAGTTAAATAGTCACATGACAATTTGATTTTTATCTATGAATTTAAGTATTAAACACCCATTTTCTTAAGAAGATAATGCTTATCTAATTAAAAATATAATTCCTAATCCAAATATGATTTGAATCAACTACTAATAAGAGAGTGCTTTATATAAGGAACTAAGAGGGGAGGAACAATTAACTCAATTTTCTCCATCTTCTTGCTCTTTTCTCTTCTTCCTTGCTTCCCACAAACCCTAGTTCGAATCAGTTGTGTTAGAGGCTCATTCTCATCAGTTATTTATTATGTTTTTGGAAGAAAAACATTAGAAGATACTAGGTTCACACAACCAAATTGATCCAAGCAAGTCAGGAATCGATTTTGTTGAAATGGTATTGCTGAATTGCCTTTGCACACACAACTGCACCATCTCCAATTGGAGGCCAATTTTAGGTCTGATATTGGGCGTGGACTACTACTTTGGGAGTTGTACACTATGGTCACCATATTAGATACAATTAATTTTAATTCGGGTTTCAAGTCTAATCCGGTTCAGTACAAGATCGATCTTAAATTTTCAAATTTCAAAATCATTGAGAAATGGTTCTCAGGTTGTGTTAAAAAAAATTAGAAATTTGCCCAGCCACTAGATTGGTTTGGTCATGTCTAGTATGACTTCTAACCCTTCCAACAATAGTCACAATGTTGCAAGTCTTTGACTGAAATTAAATTGCTGCAAATTCTCTGAGGTCTTGTATCCGTAGACCCAATCTTTGGCCCAAGTCGTTTTATACAATAAACAATTAAACAAAAAAAAAAGAATGTATAAGTTGGTAAACTTGAGCCTAACTTATTTATTCAGAAAGTTCAAAAGAATTGGATGTAGAACTTACTAAACGAGTCAGTCACACCATGGGATAAAAAGAAGGTATCCTTGAGTTTCCTGGAATTACAAACTTTTATTTATCTTGGAACACAAGATGATGCAATCTGAACAAAAGAGAAAATAATGGAACAGGGAGCAACCATACAGTGGACACCTAGGACTGCTACTGGTCCAACAAATGGGCAGGCAAAACAAGGGCTGACAATGAACTCAATGTATTGAGGAATTATACAACAAGAGAGGAAGAGGGGATTTGTATTTGATACTGACTTTCACATAGATGGTTAGTCGAGGCTGGCCATCCCTCCACTTATTTATACATTAACACATTTCTAATTAGCAAAATTATTCACCATTACTAATCAAAAAACATCTAGAAGATTTGTGAAGTTTTACCTAGCAAAGATTGGTAGAGAAACCTTACCAAAACATATTTAGATAGTTCTGAAGTCTTCAATGTCAATGGATTAACTGATAAAGAAAATTAAGTGATCATATTTCAGCTGCTATTAAGCGCACCAAAATTTACTTGACTCCAACAATTGACATGAGGAATTGAAGCTTGTCATTTACTTCCACAAGATCAGAAGACTCCTTGAATGAGGCTGGTGGCTCAACTCCAGTGAACACATAAAGTGCCTTGAGCTCCTCTGTGCAGCTTGGATAGAGTGGCTCTTTGTAACCCACTATTTTTCGGATTGCATAAATCTGTTTCCATATCTTCTCCTCATTGCATACAACCTGCTGAATGATAGAAAAACAAATAATAGTCAGCTATCTGTATGTCTTAGCTATTTCTAGTTTTATTTATTTTATCCTTACAATGTGATCTTGGATTCTTCGTATTAATTACTTGAGCTCTATTCCCTTCACCATCCCCCCCCCCCAAAAAAAAAAAAGTTGCTTTATTATGAACCTACAAGTTCAAATTCAGTCTAAGATGAGAATAATTGACTTTCAGGTTCCAACTCATGATGGACACCTCTCATTACACATGCCTTTTTCTTTTTGCATTTTAAATTTTTTGGGGGGTTGGGTCTAGAGGTTTGTATAGTAACATTTTTAAGAAAACGGTGCAGATGAATGGTATTTCATCCTCCCCATAGAACAGAAAAAGAATTAAAATCTTGATACAAACATATTATCCATCAGGGCAGGCCCTATTTCCTGGATACGTTGCATTGAATTGGAAATATGATCATGCACAATATCCACACAAGTAATTTTGAATGCAATTTGAACACAAATTCCTGGTCAAAAGATATTTCAGCCTTATTTCCATAGAACTCCCGAGCTTTACAACTTTTATTTCATAAATAGGTATCTATGATGCCAGACTGAGAACTTGCATCACCCTGAGCCAATGAACTAAAGATTCTAAGGCTGTCTCTTTTTACCAATTGTATCTTCAAAATTATAGAGTTCAAAATAACAATAAAACACATGTATAATCACACTATCCTTTAATAAAATTGAGTCTGAGATATTACTTTATGATGTTAGATTACTTAAACCAATCTACTAGATGATCAACTTATTTCAATTAACATATTTTCCAAGATAATTAACAATTTGCTTTATTCAAGGTAACCTTGTTACAAATTAAATCACAATTGAAAAATTGATCACTGATAAACAATTAGACATTTTAATTATCAAGTGCAAGAGAGGTCATAGTTAGTTTACTAAACTTGGTAATTCAACGTGAGTGTTTTTGCTTGTCCTGTTTCTAAGAAATTCAACATCAGATAAAACAAAAACAAAAGCACATCCATAGATGTGCAACTTTTCAAAATAAAGTAAAAACATTTTTAGTTTGACTCAGAAAAAAAACCTTGCTTCTGAAATCAACAAAAAGATACATTCAAAAACAACTTGTTTTCACATTCGTAAGGTAGATATTGGCCACTATTTGGTTTGTGTCACATGCACTAAATATCTGGATCCAGTAGCAAAGAGCTTCTTATGACTGAATCCATGGTAAATAAATGGGAGCTTCTTATGAATGAATCCAGTAGCAATACTAGTATCTGGGTCCTACTACGAGTAGTTCTCGCCGAGGTGAAAAAGCAACTTTAGGCTTTGCTCACCAATTGTCCAGAACAGCCTTCATATCTTCTAATCACCTCCATTACCTTGTCCAACACCCTCCTTGTTCTCCGAGTAAACACAATGGTGTCATTAGCATATAGGCTATGAACAATAATTGGACAACCTCTAACAAAAATTCCCTCCAACTATTCAGCACTCAACTTTGCAAGATTTCTACTTAGAACTTCTAGGATGAAAAAATAGGGTGACAAGGGATCTCCTTGCCAAAGCCCTTTCGTGGATTTGAAATATCCAGTTGCACGACCATTCCACAACATTGAAAATAAAAAATTGTTTATAGTTTTTTTTAACCAGGGATATCCACTTGTCACAAAAGCCAAACTTCCTCGAAACTACAAACATAAAACTCCAGTTGAGCCTATCATAGGATTTCGCCATATCAATCTTTAACACCACATTGCCATCCACCACTTTCCTGTCAATGTCGTTTACAATTTCCTGAACCAAAGGTACATTGTCCATAATGTTTCTTCCTTGGACAAAGGCACCTTGCTCATTTGATATAAGTCTAGGCAGAAGAAAAGCAAGGCTACTTGTGAGAACCTTAGCTATAATCTTATAAAAGAAATTACCCAAACTTATAAGATGAAAATCAGCAAATGATTCTGGAACTTTACATTTAGCGATAGGTGTAATAAAGGAGGAAGTGTAACTCACTGGCAGATTACCCCCATTGAAGAAAACCTTACCTCAATATAGAAGTGACCAGTAAAACCATTTGGACCCAAGGCACTGTCACAATCCATTGACCGCACCACCATCTGGATTTTCTTAGCTGACGTTATAGCCACTAGAAGATCATTCTCCTCCTGTCTCACCAAACTACAAATAACATCAAGAAACTCATCATCAGGTTCCACACCTTCTTTTGAAAGCACATTAGCAAAGTAATCCACTGCATTGGATTTAATCTCTGCCATGTCAGTTAACCGGATGCTAGCCGGATCTTTTATTCTGCTAATTTTGTTGCATACCCTGTTCACCTTGATAGATAAATGAAAGAACATGGAGTTCCGTCCTCCTCCTTTAACCATTTAACTCTGGCTTTCTATCTCTAGAAGATTTCCTCTAACTTGTTCACCTCATGGAGTCTTTTCCTTTCATCCCTTAGTTGAGCAAGACTATTTTCAGAATTAAGGTGTAGGTGATTCATTTCAGCATTGTGAACTCTATCCTCCACATCTTTAACAACCTACTGGATATTCCCAAACACATCATGATTCACTGTTTGAGCTTAGTCCTCAGTTTATGCAACTTAAGGAAAAAGTTTCATTAGTGGCTTTGCATGAATTTCCTCACTCCAACAGTCTCACACCAAACTTTGAAAGCTATCATGATGTAACCACATCTGCTGAAACCGAAACAGTTTAGGGCCAATCTGAACCTCTTCTTCAACTAAGAAAATAAGTGGGCAGTGATCTGAGCAAGTTCTATTTAGGTGAGTAACAAGCTTTAAAGGAGACTTTTGTGCCCATCTAGTGTTACCAACACAGGTTAAGTCATGCCCATACGCAGTCAGTCCCCACTCTGTTATTTCACCAAGAGAATCTGCTACCCGTATAACCAGCATCCAACAACACCACCATATTAATCATATCAACAAACTCGAAATTGCATGAACATCCAGATTTTTGCCTCCAATTTTTTCTGAACTATAAGTAATCACATCAAAGTCACCAGAAAACAACCACGGCTCAGAAATCACCGAAGCCAAACTGATCATTCCATCCCACAATCCCCTTCTCTCAAATCTTTCACATTTGGCATAGACCATAGAGTTAAAATGGTCACTAGAGGGAGTGTGGACATCTTTTCACAGTCTTCAACAAGCTAGATAGAGAAATAACTATTCCAAAACAAGACAATTTTCCTACTAACATTGACAAAGAAATCTGACATATTCAGTCTTCTAGCTACCATAGATAATTTGTTTTCGTCAACCATAAATTCAACCACAGATACTAATCCTATGTTATGCAATTTACAAAGTTTCTTAAAACGAATAACAGAGGGATCATTTGCTATCCCTCGAATGTTCCAGAACAGACCATCATTGTAAATAGAGTGTAGAGAACATTAATGTGGTCCCCACTATGTTATTTATGTGGTCCCCACTGTGTTTGTTTATTTATGATGGTAGTTAGTTTCAGTTAGCAGTTATTTCAGTTGGTAGTTATTACTTCTTTTATTATTTCTTTTGCCATGCAAACCGTAGGGGTAATTCAGCCCTTTTACTCTTTATTTGATTATTAATATAAATAGTTGAGTGGGGCGACAATTCTAGTCGGCACACTCTTTCTGAATTCTTCTCTTTGCATTCTCCTTCTCTTCTTCTCCTCTTCTTCTCTCCTTCTCAATCTGTTTTCTTTGTTTATTACACATTATACCTAGTACTAATTGTAGTCCTATTCGACTACTTGGTATCAGAACCAACCTAGGAATTCTCATGCTAGTCTAATCAGGCTGACTACATGAGAACTTCCTAGGGTTGGAAGTTTCAGCAGATATATATTCATCGGCTGGTTCTTGGAGGTTGCTGGCAGTGTGCAATTGTTGCCCAAAGGGGTTTCTTGACCTTGACTTGAGAATGGCTGACAACAATGGAGTTTAAAAATCAAGGGGAAGGTTTTTTGGGGGTTGGTGATTCTAGTAGCATGCCTGAGAACAATTTTCAGATTACCACTGTTAAGTTTGATGGATCAAACTACTTGGAGTGGACCCAATCAGCCATGATGGCCATTGGGGGTAGAGGGAAACTGAATTATTTGTTGAGGGATGTAAAGGAACCAACTAAGGAAGACCCAACCTATGCCAAATGGGTTCAAGAGAACTATTTGGTTATGACATAGCTGTGCAACTCTATGCAGCCTCATATCAGCCGAAACTATTTGTGGGCAAAAACAGCTAAGGAAATTTGGGACATCATGAAAGAAATCTACTCCCAATCCCTTAATGTTGGTAGGGCTTATGAGCTGAAATGTGAAGTTATTAACCTTAAGCAAGAAGAGAAACCAGTCTCAGTTTACTTCTCAACCTTGAAATCCTTGTGGCATGAAATTGACCACCTAGAAACAATTGAGTGGGAAAGTCAGAAGGATGCACAGGTTTACAGAAAGCAAGTTGAAACTAATAGGGTGTTTGAATTCCTAGCTGGTCTGAATTCTGAATATGATATTGTGAGACAACAACTTCTCACGAGAGAAAATGTGACCTTATCACAAGCCTACTCAATGCACAGTGAAGAGAGTATGAGAAAGGTTATGTTGCAGCATCAGCCTTTTGAATCAGCCTTGCCAACAGTTAAACCAAAGTTTGGGGGTGATAAGGAGAGGGATATGAAGAAGGAAGATAAGAGGGACCTAGTATGTGAACATTGCAAGAAACCTAAACATACTAAAGACATTTGTTGGAAGTTACATCCACATCTAGTTTCAACAAAACTTAGAAACAAAAAGGGAAATGTCAATGTAGCTGTTACTACTAATTGTGCAACCTCATCGGGCATAAGAGTTACATCCCTTGACACCTTAGCTGCTGTCCGGGCTGCTCTGACTCAGTTGGAGAGTGAAGTTGGTAATTCAGCACCATTATCTCAGCCGTCAGTCACAACATCTGCTCCTCCCACTTCAGCTTTTGCTCATTCAGGTACAAGGGCCTCAGCTTATCATGCTTCAGCCCCAAGTAACACTTAACCTTGTTGGGTGATAGATTCAGGTGCATCTAACCATATGACTGGCTTGTCCTCGCTGTTTACTACCTATCACTTATCTTTTGGAAGAGACAAAATGTCTATTGCTGATGGCTCTCTTGTTCCCATTTCTAGCAAGGGAGACATCAAATTGGCAAGGCAGCCACCAATATTATGTAAAATTTTCAACTTTTTAATCTACGGCTTATGGGATTGTTTCCTAGTCCTCTTGCATTCCAGAATAAAATATTCTTAAATTAAAGAGATGTGAAAGACATACCTAGACCCCCTTGGGATCTAATAACCTGTTTTTCACCAACCTGGCATTGTATTATGTATGAGACCACATAATTGCCATAATATGGACGTAAATCATTACAATCAATAGATACACTTGGGGAAGTCTATCCCGACAAGGTTGCTATTCTCATACTGGCTAAGGTAGTGGAACAATGGGTCTCATTTGTTCGGGCTGTAACCTAAGGTGTAAGGGTGAGTGTTTACATGAAACGTTGAACTAGACCAAACCAGGAATGTGCTTGTACTTTATGACAGTTGGAATAACTGGATGTTTACTTTTAATATCTAAACTTGATATTGATATCAAATTAAGTATTAGACTTGTTTATCTTTGATATGCCAACCAATGAGATCATTATGGGTCAAATATCTAATTCTGTTGGGATATTCAAGGATGATATGTCAGCTGATGATTAATGTGATAGGATCCGCTACTATGTTATGACATAGAGAATATTTTGTACAATTTTCTCTTTGGAGTCCTGAATCAACCAATAGTAGAATTATTTGAATCCTTAAGGAAGAATTCAATGGTGTTGAAAGTTGGTCACCATGTCATAAAGACAATGAGAGAAAAGTTACTTCCATTAATGTGGAGTTAAGTATTATTACCAGAGAGATTAATTACAACTAATTAATTGAGCTATATTGACTTGATTATCACATAATGGTTGAACCAGATGACTTGGGCCATTAGGGTGATAAGGTCCTAAGTAGTTTTAAGTGTTTAGATACTTAGTGTTCTTGGTAACTTAATCCCATAACAGTTAATGTTGAATTATTCTTGTTAGCTAATTAAATAATTAAGTGGCTGGCCCCACTAGCTTACATAAAGCATTTGACATGTTGGCTCTCCCATTAAGTTGTAGGTCCCATGCCATACAAGATATGATCTCCCAATTAGATGAGTTTTTGGAATTATTAAAGTTTTAATGGATAATTAAAAATCTGACATGAGAATCCAAGTCAAACTATTAAGTAGATAATCTAGTATGACTAGGATTTGGCTAGTTTGACTAGCTAGTTAGATTCCAATCTAAAAAGATAGATCACAAGATCAAGACTCTCTTTCCAACTTAATCATAAACATGTTAGGAGTCATAGATAGACAAGGAGATGGCTCTTGCATCCCTCCACAGTCTATAAATAGGGAGCAATAGGAGAGGATCGAACCTTGCAAGACCTTTTTAGCTAAGGTTTTGAACCCCATTATACAAGACCTGCAAGACAATATTTGTAACATTGTTCTAGACTAATTTTGGGTAAATAATATCACCCACACTCGTGTGAAAGATTGGACGGGAAAAGAAATCCAAGATTGCAAACACATAGTTGCACCATCTTCAACCAGTGGCAGTGATTCAGGAAGATTCAAGCTTGGGTGTGAACACCACTTCAATTTCTCCACATGTGGAAATCATAATTAGGTAGTATACTCAATCTTGATCTAAAATATTTGATCTTTCTTGATGCAAGAACCCAAATGATCCAAGGAGAAAAACCGGTTTTTTGTCTTGTGTGATTTCAGCATTAGAGTTTCTAGAAAATTTTGAAAAAATCTACCTCTCTAGTTGCTAATGTTTTTGCACAATATGATCATTAGATGATCATCTTTAAATTTAGAAAATTAGTTCAATGAGAGAAAGAATGTGGGCTTGACTAACATTGAGATATTATACCTATTTAGGGATGATGAACATTAACACCCAATTGATAGATATCGCCCAGCAGAGATGCAAAAGACTTACCACAGCTACAATGAAAGGACCCATACTACAAAAGATTAGAAAAATAAGTAAAGCTAATGAGGAGTGGTTTAACACAACTCATCAAGTGATATGGAAAAGTTTTTGTAGCATCCTAATGGCAGAAAGAGGATTCAGATCATTGCTAGTGGATGATATATATTTGCATTGATGGTCTTAGAGGATAATATATGCCATACATTTTTTATGGCTTACCATATGCAAGAAAACAAAATATCCATGGGATGTTAAAACTTTTGAGGCCATGGTACTATTATAATATGATTAAACATCCGTGAAAGGCTAATCATGACAAAGTCATATCCTAATCCTGATAAGAAATGTTGATGAGTTCCTACGGGGTTACTGTTATAAAAGTTGAAAATTTGGTCTTTACCCTGCAGTTGACACTACAATATGAACTCATGTTAATTGAAATATAAGGTGAAATGTTGCTCATGAAGGTCAAATCAGAGAATAGAGCTTACTACTAAAGGTTTCCAATAAAATGTGATTATTGAAGCTAAATGCTACCAAGCAAAGAAAAAAAAAACTTAGTAGATTTTCTTCCTTACGTTGAAGAGGTCCATAATTAGCTTTAGTATCTTCTAGCATGTATTATAATGCAGAGGTAGGCTATTTCTTGCCATCCATCACAATAAGAACCTATTTTATCTAATTTACATATTTTAGAAAAGAGCATGTTATAACAAATGTACATGTTAACTGTAAAGCTTCATAAATCACAAATAGGAATACGGTGAAGAAGATATATATAAGGTTCAGTCTCTATTTGAATACAGACCTATATTATCATGGTATAAGGAACCTGGGTACCCTACTGTTACCAGTTCCAAGATGAACTTCAACCTAGATGATCTAAAACCAACCAGCAGTAGTCACTTAGATTGGATATTCACTATATCCACATCCTAGCAAGTTGCCCATGAATTGAACAAAGCTAAGCAGGTACACTACATAGAACACAAGTGGTCAATTTAGTAGTAAGGTACCAGTCTAGCACATAGCAGAAAGGTTCATGTAAGAAAGACATGGATTTAACCCTAACCTCATTTGAAGGAACCTTCTTGGAGAATGAATCATCTCCATCAAGAACATCAAATCCACGTTCATCAGCAACCTCTCTTGCATATTCTTCATCTGAAGGAGACTTCTCTTTCATCTTCTTCACATGGACTCTATCTTCTATATCTACATTTTCCTCAGAATTCTTCTCTTGCATCAACACCTTCGTCTCTGTTGTAGGTTTTTTCTCCTTGTCTACCATGCCATCCGCAATTGCCTCATCTCTTCTTTCTTTTTCCATTTCTCCAACATATTTTACTGCTTTGACCTTCTCTTCTTGGACATAATGCACATTTTTCTCATCTTTTCTTCTCCCCATCATTCCTATCAATTCTTCTGCAGATAATTCTTGGTTTTCTTGGTCAATTTCCTTCACTATACCATTAGTCTCTTCAGTTGGCATCTCCTCTTGCACATTCTCATCAACATTCTCATTTCTATGTTCTTCCTCAATTACCTTTACTCCTGTTAGCAGTTTCTCCTCTTTTTCTATGGAAACGATGACAGCCCTAGTTCCCTTTTTTACCCCAATTGTGTCCATTTCAGGACTGTCCTCTTCTTCGGCCTTTTCCACATCCCTGAGTTCAACGGATCCCTTAATCTCAGTTGATGATTTCTCAATTCCTACTCCATGCGTATCCAAGTTCTCCTCAACACCTTTTTTCACTCCCTTGTTCACAAGTAGTGGTATTTCTTCTTTCTCTGCAAGGTTTCCCTCATTTTCCTCATCTCCCCTTGTTCCAATTGTTCCCTTAATCTCAATTAAAGGTTCATTTCCCATAACAATATTACTAATAGTATAATCCTCACCATATTTTGCCCCTATTGTTCTCTCTATCCCTTGCAATGGAGTTATCTCCTCTTCAATAGTATCACCAGCATTTTCCTCATCTTTGCTAGCTTCCTGTGCCACCCTTAATGTTACCTCCTCATCTCCCCCCTCACCCACAATGGTTCTTATCTCTTGCAATGGAATATCCTCCTCTTCAATGATTTCATCCACAATTTCCCCATCCTTACATTCTTTTTGTGTTGTCCTTACCATTATTTCCTCATTTTCTTTAACTCTACTTTCTTTTTGTGTTACACTTACCATTATTTCCGCATTTTCCTCAACCCTATTTTGTTTTTGTGCTATCCTTACTATTATTTCCTCATTTTCCTCAATGTGTTGTTTTCCTCTCCCATTCACATCAGATGGTATCTCCTCCACCAATACAAGGTTTCCCTCATTTTCTTCACTTCTCCTTATTTCAATTGTACTCTTTGTCTCTATTAAGAGTTCATTTTCCATAACAAGATCACCATTAGTATAACCCCCATCCTTCCCAATTTCCCCGATTCTTCTCCATATCTCTTGTGCTGTACCCTCCTCTTGGATAAAAAATCTGGTATTTTCCTCATTTGTGACTTCTCCTTGTTGAACCCATACTGGTGTCTCTTCAGCTTCTCTTCCACCACCATTTTCCTCAACAACTTGTTTCGTTCCTTCATTCACATCCAATGGAAACTCTTCTCCCTCCATAAGGTTTCCCTGATTTTCTTTTTCTTCCCTTATTTCAATTGTAACCTTAGTCTCTACTATTCTAGCAGTATAATTCTCATCTATCATCGCCCCAATTGTTATCCCTGTCGCTTGCAATTGAGTGCCATCCTCTTTAATAATATCACCAGAATTTTCATTACCTTTACTTTCCTCTTGCATTGATTCTTCTTCTTCCCCTTTTACATGCCCATCCATGTCTTGTGGTGATTCTTCTTCTTCTCCCCCTCTGAAACCTCCTCGAGATTTCTTATTTTCATTTTCTGCAAACCCAATTGATTCATCGCGCACTCCATTCTTATCTTCATCTAAGTTAATCCTCATTTCCACCTTTGTCTTTGTGCCTTCCATAATCTCTTCTTCTTCCTCCATATTCACTCGTTGTCTACAATCACCACCTTCATCAGCAGGGAATGCATGGCATTCCAACAGTGGATGAGGAGAAACAGGGCTAGAGAGCAACTTACTCATGGCCTTTTCCGTGCAAGCATAGCCGGCGAGGAGGAGCCCGAAAGGAACTGAACAGACAATCCCCAACGCCGAGAACACCACCAGAGGAGGCAGAACAAACGGTACAGATGACACCGCCACTCCTGTAATCGCAATTTTCTTCCCGAGCCGCCATCCTTTCTTCAAGATTTGACTCACTTTGCTACTTTTGAATGGGACTTCTTGAACTGCCTTTTCCTCGCGCTGATCTTCCATCCTATCATGCAACACAACCAAGGAAACAGAGAAGAAGCTAGTTCTCTTGATTCGTTCTCATCGTCTAACTCTGCATTTGCAAGAGAGAGAGAGAGAGAGAGAGAGAGAGAGAGAGAGGGTGAGGGTATGAGCAAGGTTTGATCGGAGGATCTGTGGATTGTGATGTAGCCCTTGATAGTTGCTGAGGAGAACCTTAAGCGGTGACTGACTGACGGCATCATGCATGCAGAGAGAGGGAGACAGTGAACTTCAACGTGGCTGCTAACAAGGAGGCCAGCTTCAGAGGTTGACGAATGCCCTGCTCTTTCTGCACCATTTCTCGTGACACGTTTGCCTGCCTTTAGAGAAAAGGAAAGATAATCTCACCACGTGTCGTTCAGTTATGATCCAACGTCACCAAATAATAGCCACGTGGAGAATCGTTACGATTGACATTCATCAAGCCCATACATTCCAATCCTTAATTTTCAGAAGAATCCAAACCTCCAGTTAGTGACGATTTCTGCAACAATTTCTGTCCAAAGTTAAGCCCCGTTTCCTGTCTTAAGGTTACTATCCGTTTGGGAGGGCTAGGTGAAGCATTAGTTGAGTTGAGCTGGTTTGTAGAAATCGCTAAAAGTCTGAAACAAGTTTAAGACCCTGTTTAAAAGGGCTAAACTGTAGATTCTGATAATTTGATTTTGTATTTCCTTTTGGACAAACAGAAGAAGACTTCACCGAAAAAAGAATAAACAGAGTTCAAGCTACAATGCCAGATAGAACAAGTGATAGAGGCTCAGTTGGTAAAATCTCTGGCTGGTTGTAGCAAGACTTGGAAAAAATCCTGGTGTCATCAGGGTTGTGAATTATGGGTTTTGGGAACCAGTTGCCCCCATTGTACGTGTGGGCCCTTTCATGCTAGAAATGATCAACTTAATGAAAAGACTTTCAAATTTAAACAATCTTCCCAAGACCAATTAACACCTAAGCCAATTTTAGGTTGTATTAGGTTTAGGTTAAGTCGGTTTTGAGTTGGCAAAGTAGGCCTTTGACCTTCGTATGTGGCAGGGCCCATGGATGGACTTGGTTGGACCTTAATTTTACCAATCCATCCAATTTATACATCTGCTTCATAGAGTAAGGTTCTGATTGGCACAACTTAAACAAAAAAAAAAGTACTTTTAGTGCTTATTGTGTTTTAGAAGTCAAAAGAACTCCCCTAAATCAAGGTTCAAAGTATCGAGACATATCATGCCAGTAGCTTTGCGCTACGCTTTTACAGGGATTGTATTGGTTTAGAGGGTAGTCGGGATTTAAATTGATCCCTTTGAACTAATTTTGAAAAAAACTAAAAACACTGACATAGGTCGATACGTTAGACAGTGTATGTTCTTAGCTCCAATCAACATGATGTACATTGTGATATTTATTGTAAATGAATAAAGTATATATTTGATTCATGTTATTATGGTGTTTTTCTTCGTAATACCCTTAAACTGGATACATACGAGACTCATGTTAGTTTGGAATCTTTACAGCCGTTGGATAGACCTAAGGAGATTTATCCTATCAGGTTTAAACTGTTTAAATAACACCTATTTATATCAAAATATCTCTAGGTTTAAACTATATATTTATGAATCCATTATTCAGGCCAAGTAGGTCGATGGTTTAACCACCTGCTGGGTCACCAATCCCTAACCAAGTGACACTGATGTACCGTGAATTTGGTTGGGGTGGCTTGTCTCAACTGCTAGGGTGAGACCTAAGGTACATATAGTGTGGGTTTTCTTGAAACCTTGAACCGGACCAAAATTCCAATATTGCCCTAGACCTTAGAGATAGATGAGCAAAACTAGAATGTTACACCTGACTCCTAGACTCGATTATGATACTGCACTAGGTGTCGGATTGAGCTATCTTTGATGTGCCAATCAATGAGATCATTATAGGGGGTCAAAACCTGTGTATGTTGGGATAGTCCAAGAATTCATATGAGTGAGTGATTATAGTGATAGGATCAGCCCCTTTGTCGGACAAAGTGAATGATCGGCGATGCACTCTCTCTGATGGTAACCTAAACTACTGACAATTGATTTCAACCGTTGAAATTTGTTTTTGCAAAATATATTTACACACACACACACACACACACACACACACACACACACACACACACACACACACACACACACACACACACACACACACACACACATATATATATATATTATGGTTTCAAAATGTTTTAATTCCCGGGATCCATGTGAGTAGAGAGTGCATCACTGCACCTTGCAACCAAAGGAGAGGTCCTCTCTTGTCGAGCAGTTTTTAATCATTATGGGCTGAGATGTTAGGTGTAAGACCATTAAGAGTTATACCTGATAGGATAATCTTATATATATATATATATATATATATATATATATATATATATATATATATATATCACACACACACACACACACACACACACACACACATATATATATATATATTATGGTTTCAAAATGTTTTAATTCCTGGGATCCATGTGAGTAGAGAGTGCATCACTGCACCTTGCAACCGAGGGAGAGGTCCTCTCTTGTCGAGCAGTTTTTGATCATTATGGGTTGAGAGGTTAGGTGTAAGACCATTAAGAGTTATACCTGATAGGATAATCTTGCATCTGCCCATAGTCCTTGGGCCTTCATAAGATGACTGGATTCAATGACCATTTAGTGTAAATGTTGGGTCCATTAAGAGCCCATAGTGATGGACTTAGGGGTTCACTGTATTTAACAATATATTCAGCCAGGCCTTGTAACAAAGGCTAGTCTGAACCCATGTGACTGATGTGTAGATCAATGATAGGGCCCCGTGCCATACAAAGATGGCCAATCGAGCCAGCATTAAATAGAAAGTGAGCCTAAAAGCTTAATGGACCTAAAAGCCCATTTCGAACTGGGTTAATTAGATTAATCAAATAGAGGCAGGTTTGGGATTTGGATCAACATATAATATAAGGGATTTTTCTTATCCACTTAAGCGAGTCCAGATCCAAATAAAGATTTGGATCAAGGAACTCCTAATTTGATTAGGAAAGTTTATCATTATCTGTAGATAAAATAAGGGATTATCCTTACCACTTAAAGATTATAGATCCAAATAAAGATTTGGATCAGGCTAATGAGATTAGGAAGTTGTCTCTTTAAGGTTATAAATAAGAGAGCAGGGCGAACCTTGAAAACACACTCACTCAATACAGAGAGAAGACAACTCAGTTAGACTGATCTTGCCTTCAGCTCTTTTTCTTCCTGCTCTTGCCGCTCTACCTTGTTTGATCTCCAGTTCTTTGATTTGATCAAGATTCGATCTTGATATTGTTTATTATCAGAAGAAACAATTTAGAAGTTGTGCTCCCTATCCCATTTGATTCTTGCTGAAGAATCACTAGTTCTTTGACTACTTGTTGATCCTGCATTATCTCAAGTTGGTGTCACCTTTAGTGGATGGAGAATTTGGTACACTCTTTTGGCGTGAACACCTACGTTGGGAAGAGCATTCTTGCATGGATTCCATGTTAGGTATATCCCTCCCTAATTTTGGTTTCAGATTTGGTCCGGTTTAATTATAAGACCAAACCTTGAAAATGCAGTTTTCTAAATTGGGAATAGGATTCCCGGATGGGAGTAAAGAAATTTTTTAAATTTCGCCCAACCTTCCTACATGGTTCGGCCATCCATATGATGGATCTCCCATCTCTTCAAATATGCCATGCCAACATATCGACTTGTGTTGATATTTAGAACCTTGCCCCAAATATTGCTTGGCGAAAAAGCAGTAGTGGAAAAAGCCTATTTGAAAAAGCAATTGACGGGGCAGCTTGTGATTCCAAGAAGTGATTTTTCATTTTCTCATCCTAATTTTTCCCATTTAAACATTTTAAATACCTAAAATGCCCCCATCTACTCTAAAGCCCTCGCCCTATCTTCTTCCTCTCTTTTTCTTTTCCATTCTCACTACTTGGAGTGACGGAAGGCTACAACAAAGTTCCATTTCTGGCCATTTTTTCTTGCTTTTGTTCTTAAAAAATTAAATGAATATTGATTCTCACCACTCCATCTCACCCCTTCTTTATTTTTTTTTTCTTTTATGCTTATCTGTTTCGAATCAAACACCTATAACAGTGGGTTTTGCGACGAACAAGGTATGATTCATACATTTTCTCCTTTTGTCACACAATGAGCATGGATTGATTGATTGTCATTATAAAGGTTGGTTTGTTTTTCAAATTATATTGAGTAATGTGGTTTGGAGTCAATTAGACTATATAGAACATGTATGAAAACCTCGATGAACTTGGCAATTTATTGGCATCAAAGAAAATCGCGTTTAATCGGCGTAAAATGTTGTTTAACCAAGCAATGTTGATAAATATGTGCTTTTTTTCATTAGAAACCTTGGATTTTAAGTGCTTCCTAAAAGTGTAAAGAAAGAACAATGAGCACGGTTGACATGTTCACCTTTGTTAGAGGTGTCAATTGGACTGAATTTGGTCCAATCTGATCCAGTCTAATGTGAATTCATTATAAATGGATCAGGCCCAATTCATTCCAATAAATGTTTTGGATTAATTTAAACCGGTCCAATTCAATGTCTGGACTGTCCAATCTATTCAAATTCACTTTAATTTAGATTGATTTTAATCCAAACCCGATCCATTAACATATATTCTTATCTTATGTCAATGGATCAGACTTACTACGGATGGACCAGGTCCAATCCGATTTAATAAATATTTTGAACCGAATTGATTAAATCCAATATATATTGTTGGCCTGTCCAATCCATCCAAAGTGCAGCATATTGGCACTTTGCAGTAGTAGTTTAAGCACTCGTATCAGGAGAGCTATGTTGTGGACAAGAGGCAGCTACAAATAGAGGCCCCGGGCACGGGTCTTATTCCCGACAAGACAAGAGAGACGATGACCACCACCACCCCATCTCAACCTTTTGGATGCAACAACCAACAAGGGATAGGTAATTTTAATAATGATTAAGTGGGTAGAAGATAGGGTAATTCGGCTATCTCCCCCTGCACCCCACATCGACTTAGAGAGAGATAAACATCACAAGCATTGGTGCAAATTCTACCAAAACACCACGTGTGACCTTATGGAGTACTTTACAAGAAATCTTCGTAGCAAAGGTGAAGTTGGATGAGTTCCTAGGAAGATAATAATCTGCACATGTAAATAGCAACCCCCTCCCCAACCATATTTAAGGAGATCACATTAATGTAGTTGGCATTGTTAACTACATTTCCGCCTCCCTATAAACACTGGCCTTACGATTTCAGCAAAGCAACGAGCTAAACTTCTTTTGCAAAAACAGGAATGACAAAACAGTTATAAGCACAAAAGTATGAGTGGTAAGTTTGGTATCAATGCATACGTTTCAATTGATGGGCTTTCCAAATTGAGAAATTGCAGAAGTGTACTTGTTAGATAATTGCCCTTAATTCCGATTAATTTGATGTACATTATAATATTTATTATAAATGAATAAATTATATATTTGATTCATGTTAATATAGTGTATTTTTGTGTCATACCCTTAAATTGGACACTAATGAGACTCGTGTTAGTTTAGAATCTTTACAGCTATTAGATAGATCTGGGGAGATTTATCCTACCAAGGCTGACACTGATGTGCCGCCAAGTTGGTTGGGGTGGATTGTCTCAGCTGCCAGGGTGAGACCTGAGGCGCATGCAGTGTGGGTTTTCTTGAAACCCTGAATCGGACCAAATTCCAGTGTTGCCTTGGACTTTAGAGATAAATGGACAAAACTGGAATGTTACACTTGACCCCTAGACTCGATTATGGTACTGCACTAGGTGTTGGATTGGCCTGTCTTTGATATGCCAATCAGTGAGATCCTTAGTGGGGGCCAAAGCTTGGGTACTTTGGGGCAGTCCGAGAATTCACCTGAGTGGGTGATCATAGTGACATGATCAACCCTTTTGTCAGGCAAAGTGAATGATCGGGGAATGCCCTCTCTCTGATGGAAACCTAAACTGCCGGTAGTGGATTTCAAATGTGTTTGAAATTTGATTTTGCAAAATATATTTATATAGAGATATACTTATATATTATGGTTTCAAATTGGTTTGCAAAAGGTTTTAAATCCCGAGATCCATGTGAGTAGAGAGTGCAACATTGTACCTTACAGTCGAAGGAGATGTCCTCTCTTGTCGGGTAGTGTATGATCATTAAGGGTTGAGAGGTTAAGTGTAAGACTATTGAGGGTTATACCTGATGGGCTAATCTTGCATTTACCCACAGTCCTTGGGCCTTCATAAGATGGTTGGACCCAAGGACCATTTAGTATAAATGTTGAGCCCATTAAGAGCCCATAGTGATGGACTTAGGGGTTCACTGTATTCAGCAGTGAATTCGGCCAGGCTTTGTAACAGAGGCTAAGTTGAACTCATGTGGTTGATGTATAAATCAATGATAGGGTCACATGCCATACAAAGAGAGCCAAGCTAGCAGTATTAAAAGGAAGTGAGCCTGAGAGCTTAATGGGCCTAAGCCCCATTTTGAATTGGGTTAATTGGATTAATTAATTAGGGGCGAATCTAGGTATGGATCAATAGATGATGATAATATGATGATCCTTATCCACTTAAAGAATACAGATCCAAATAGAGATTTGGATCAGGAAACTTCTAATTTGATTAGGAGTATTTGATCTTGATCTACAGATAAGATAAGGGATTATCCTTATCACTTAAAGAGTTCAGATCTAAATAATGATTTGGATCATGAAACTCCTAATCAGATTAGGAGATCATCTCTTTAAAGCTATATATAAAGAGTAGGGCAGACCTAAAAAATAGCATACAGTTTGATTGTTTCTACCTTAAGTTTTCTCTCCCTGCTCTTACCACCCTACCCTGTTCGATTTCCATTTCTTGGAATTGATCAAGATTTGATTTTGATATTGTTTCTTACTAGAAGAAACAATTCAAAACTGTGCTCACTACCCCATTTGATTCTTGCTAAAGAATCAAAGGTTCTTGGTGAAGAACTACCTACTGATCCTGTCTCATCCTAAGCTATGTCATCTTCAGTGGAGGGATGATTTGATACACTCTTTGGTATCAGGTATACTTCTCCCTAATCTTGGTTTCATATTTGGTCCAGTTTAGTTACAAGAACGAACATTGAAAATGTAGTTTTTTAAATTGGGAATATGATTCTCGGATGGGAGTAAAGAAATTTTTGAAATTTTGCCCAACCTTCCAAAGGGTTCGGCCATCCATATGATGGATATCCCATCCCTTCAGTAGTGTTGCAGAACTGTGAAACCGAGAACTTGCAGAGAGAAGGAGGGCTAAGTCGTGCTACTTGGTTACTTTCCTTAAAACCGCATTCGCCCCTACGGTGTAGCCGGATTATTGCTAATTGGTCGCCAAGATAAAACAGCCCAAAGGCCACTGGTAGGTGTGCATCACTTACCAGACCTCTGCGAACCAAAAAGAATGATGCTCAGATTGACAGAGAATAGACGATTGTCGGATGTACTGTTGTGAGAAACTAGGTCGACCAACATTCCTTTTATAGTGTTCTCAGTCACTTGAATGAACATAGAAGTGTCTTTTCAAGCAGAGGCATCTTCAGAACAGTGCACATGTTCGAGGAGACACAGAGAGGAAGAGATACAAATGGACAAGAAAATGTTTAAAAAAAATAAATTTAAAATTTAAAAGTCAAACGTTTAATCTAGTCAAAAACAAAATCATCCAGTGTAGCATACACACACCCACACCCACACCCACGCCCTAACCAGGGTTGGCTTGATGGACGTACGTCAAAAGCACCCCCCCCCTCACATGCATGAGAATATCTATAGTGCTTTCCCCTTATGGGTCCCTACCCATAGAGAAAGCAAAACTATAGATATAATCCACCTCTATTCCTTTTCAAAGCAATGTGGGACAAGGAGTCTTCCCATGCATTCAAGAGAGGAAAGAGGAAAAGACAAAGCTCAAAAATATAAGGGAGGAAATTTTGAATCTCCCTCAAACATTTAGAACTCAAATGGTGATTAACTCATAACGAAGTATACTTTCATCTAGTGGTGGCAATTTGGCGGGTTGGGTTGAAACCCAACCCATTTAACCTTCCAACCCATTAATGACCCATTTATATAAAATTAAATGGGTTGGGTTCAACCTAAACCCGCTTTAATTCAATCCAACCCACCCAAACCCATTAATCTTATATTTATGTACTTCAAGCAAAAAACTAACTCCTTAACAACTAAGTTGGTCATAGCTTAGTGGTAATAGTGGTTGCTATTTATATAAGTGGTGAAGGTTCAAATCACATTACATGCATGCTATTTTTACACAAGCAACAAAGCCATTTAACTATGTTCGGGTTTCAAATTTGATGAACCACTTAGGTTCAAACTGGTTAGACCAATTAAAACTCTTTAATTGGATTGTCTTCAATCTAATCACATAAAGAGTGGTTGAACCGTTTAGATCCATATCAGTTTGGTCGGACCAAACCCCAACTGAATCGGTTCAGGCCAGTTGGATCAGACCCTGACCAGACCGGTTCAATTCAGTCAGACCAAACTAGACTGGTCAGTCAATGGCGGATTGAATTGGGTCGACTCATATCAGGTTTGCACATGGGTTTGGGGCCAAACCGACTGGCTCGAAGCGGGTCAAAAAAAGTAAATCGGACCAGGCCGGATTCGAGGTCAAATTGTACAGTTACGGATCAAACCGGATGATCCAAACTGGGCAAAGCAAGCGGAGTGGTTTAGGGTTCAGACCCCACCCAGCCTGAGCCGTTTTGGATTCGGGTCAACAGGATCAGCTTGTGTTGGTTTGAGTTGGGTTGTGTGAATAATGGTTGGACCGGATGACCCAAACTGGGGCAAAGCAAGCAGTATCGAGCCATTCCGTCTAAGGTCTATTTCGTATTCGGGTCGACCTGGATCGGTATATGTTGGATCGGGTCAGACTGCATTGAATTGGTCCGAACTTGGGTCAAATTGATTTGGACTTATGTTGGGTAAAGTGTGTTGATTCAAGGCAAAACTAATTTTAGTCAATAATTAATAGAAAATTAACGCATTAATTATAAATTATTTAATTCAAATGAAGAAAATAAAAAAAAGGCTATGAATTAATACTTACGTTTGTAATGGTTAACCCAATGGTTATCCCCAACCCAACCCATTTAAGTGGGCGGCTTGGGTGATGGGTGGCTTACACAACCCACCAAGTAAATGGGCGGGTTAGATAGGTGGGTTGGGTGGGCTCAATAGGTTGGGTGAAAAATTGCCACCCCTACCTTCATCTACAATCACGGTACATCGATGAAAAACTTTGATGCTCGTTTGCTTAAAGCCGAATGCAAAGAAGAGGAGAATGACATTGGAAGTATGTGGGGGATTGGATTTCAACGACAACTATGAAGACGGTAGCTCCAATTACGAATTCAAATCAGCCCCCCACAATGTCCCATAGCACATCCCCATCGTGTATTGAAAAATGTTGGGGACATGGCTGAGCTGGCCCAAAGGCCCATGGCCATCTGTTACGGCTCGGTCACGTCGGCACAGTCCGACCGAGCTGCGGCATTGCCATGATCCTGCCGACCACGACAATTACGCCCCTCACGGATAAGCCCACATAGCGGATAGGGATGGGAAGACAACTCCACCGAGGAGTAGGACTCTACCCCCTATAACCTTGGCGGGGAACTCTGCCCCAGTTTCCTTGGAAACCTACTCCGATCAGGATACGGACCCTCTAGCTATAAAAATGTACTCCATGCTCGAGGTAAGGGACTTCCCCCAACTTCTAACACCCACACTACTAATTAGCCCGGGCCAGCATCCCTATAGCTCGACTCGGCCATTCACCACCTCCTACTGACTTGAGCGTCGGAGTACTTACCCGGGGATAATTCTTCAGGCCTCTGACTTCTTCATTGACCGCAAGTCTTGAAGCGCGACCTTGTCCTTGAAGCTCGGCCCCGACTTGCCAGCAAGGACAATCTGATTGCCATCCTCGATTCATGCAATACTTCGGATTGAACGGCATCAAAAACATCTCCTAATAATGACATCTGAAGATGTAGGACAACGATTCCAAATTACGATCAACGTGCGCCAACGATTCCAAATCACAAAATGGGGTCCGGTGGGGAAGACGACAAAGAGGAAGAATGAGACCCACACACTAAGTTCCTTGTAAAATTGGGGTCCTTTATGAAGGACATTTTTTAGAATAATTGGAATATGGGGAGTGGGGTGGAGGGGTCGAAAGTGTGCCATTGGATCAAAAAATTATTTCGACGAAATGTTGGATGCATAATTTCGTTAATAATTTTTTCAAATCTCACATAAATCTAAAAAAGATATGGTATCTTGATGAAAGCAAAATATTATTGACCAATTTTTCTCTTTCTCAAAATCCGGAAAACGAACAAAACCCTAAAATAATAAACTTTCAAATGGATAAGTATCACACAAGTATTTCAATTTTTCTTTTTATTCGTCAAACATGATCACAGAACAGTTTAGTTATGCTTATGCATAGGAGTAAATATTCGATTTATTTAGTTAAAAACCGAATCAAATAAATCAAAATTTTAAAAATCAAACTAAAACCGAATTTTAGAAAAACTGAAACTTTTAATTTGGTTTTTGGATGCATAACCGAAGTTTGTAGTTGAAAACCGAAATATTGAAAAACCAAATTAACCAAATTGAATTAATCAAAAACTGAACAAACTGAATCAAACAAACCAAAACCAAAATTTTCGGTTCCGTTTTTCGATTTTAACCGCTCACCCCTACTTATGCGATTATCCTTTTTAATGTCAACCGTGTATAAAATATATCTCAATGTCTAACAAGCTCTGGAATGTCTCTGAATCTTTGATGTTTACACATGCGCTAACCATCTCAATTCTTAAGTATTCTACTCAGCCTTGATGCAGCTGTAACTGTAAACTTATAAATCTAGGGAACCGATATGAAGTCTCCCACGCAAGATTGAAAAGGATAAAACAGAGTCGAGTATATATTAGTTCTCAATCCCCAAAACCGTGGGTAGAAGGGCAAATTGACCACTTATTATATCATCTCTCATGCCCCAAAATTTTTGAATTGAAAAGAAATGAGTTTTTTCTTTTTTTTTTTTTTTTTTTGAAGGGGTGGGGGTGGGGGAAAGGAAAAAGATTGATCTTATTACATATCTAAAAGCAACAGAAGTGCTTCAAATGATGATTCCACTTGGTATCAAAGCATCTTTAATTACTGTGACGATTCCACTCTTGATGAAGTACCCATCTGTTTCTCTCGCTGCTTCTTGCACATTGTCACTGTTAATGATCTGCCACAGCAATACTCAACATTAAGAAACCATACGACCTAAGATGCAATCATATTGGGCTATATTCTATCTGAGATCATAATAAATTATTATCATAAAAGAGTCGTCACATTTTATTCTTTTTTCACTTTGCTTTTCCATCGCACCTGATTGCCCAAGAAAACTACTTTTGTAAACCCAGAAAAGGGGAATCAATTCAAAATGATTTAAAATTAGATACTGAGTGCACCAACCTTCACATCGTCTCCAATGCGAGCATTCTTGTCAATGATTGCTCTCTTGATGTGGGTATTCTTGCCAATGCCAATTGGTACACTACCTTTTGCAGCCAGTAACTTCCTATCGGCACCCGTCTAGTGCATGAAAAGAGCACCCCCATTATACATCATTTGTAATTCAATTTACAAAGAGAACTAAGGTGTTTGCTATCCTGGAATCAATTCAATCCCTATAGTTTGTTCATCTCCAAGCATAGAAATATTTTGTACAGTATTCATGAGAGTATGGATCACTGTCTCTGTCCCAAGAGAATTACCTCATAATAGTCTGCACCCATCAACAATGTGTCTTCTATAATCGCACCCTCTGAGATGCAAGACCGAAGCCCAACAACAGAATGGTGAATCTTGCAATTCTGCACCATATAATAGAATGAGAAATAATGTGAAGGATCTTCCCAGTTAATCTTGACTAAAAGAAAATGTAACTCAAACATCACAAGACATTTAAGGTAACAACTTGAAGCAATGAGATGAAACTAATTGCAACTTCAGAACATGAACAAGTGGTGCCTGGCCTGTAGATAACATATATACCTTAATCATGCAACCCTCACCAATAACACTATCTGTAACATCAGCATCGAGCATCTTGGAAGGTGGTAAATATCGAGGTTGTGTATAGATTGGAGAAGAACGATCATAAAAGCTGCACTTTGAGTTCAAGATTGTCAATGCCATGAAACTGGAGATCAAGCTGCAAGCACAACAGTATGCCAAGTAAATGATGTTAGAACAGTCTTACCTGAAATCTGGGAGTGGCTTTTTTGTGATTCCCAAATTAGCATTGTAGAAAGCTTCTATGGTACCAATGTCTTCCCAATAACCATCATACAAGTAGGCTTGCACCTGCAAAAGTTCATGTACCAACAAGAATTAGAAAATGAGGAATTTTAAGACTGTCTATGCAAGTGAACAAATAAATTGAAGTTGGGATCTGCAACAATGAAGTCCCATCAATTTATTACATTGCAATTTGAAGGTTTGGGTGCCACTGACTTTTGAGTCTACCTTGGGTATTACTTAATGATTCTTAGGCAAACTGGTCTAATTGACCTGACAGCTGATCTCCTTTGTGGTGCAATATCATGGTGAACAAGTTTCAAGGGGGTATACAATTCAACAATTCCCACTAGGAGATCATAGAAGCTAAAACAATCATAATTTGTTTTATTATAAGAGGAAATTTTCATTAACAAAAAGAAGAATTATAAAGTAACAAGGGACACAGAATTCAAATGAAATGAGAAATGACCACTTTAATTAAAAGAAACAACAGACCCATCGCCTAAAACTTCTATAAAAACCACTACAATGAGAGAAAAGAAAAGAGAAAAACCCATCAACTTAAATCCTTTACCATATAACATCAGTAACAAAATCTACACTTGTATATCATATTACAAATAAAAGAGGCTAATAAAGAAACTAAAACAACTAACTACAAACAGAAATTAACATCTTTAACATGAACTTCCCTTGTTCATCTTCTCAAGAAACAAGCACCTTAAGCCTCTAAAACAATCACATCTAATGATCATAACTATTTGACTTGTGTTCCTCCTGATAGTCAGGACAAAAATGATGCAAGCAGTTCATTGAAAAACAAATAGCCATAAAACAACATGTTAGGATCATGCAGTTGGGTAAGTTTTCCCTCTCACCCCTTGGATGGTCCTCCATATAGCCAACACATAGAGAGATGCCTGTCCATATGCAAAATATCCTTAGGAAGAAAAGCTATGCCTATGTAGACTCACCACATGGCAGTGACAGTAAAACACATGATGCGTGACAATGAAGAGAATGAATTAGAATTAGACATACCCTCATTCCGATGGATGTTGCACCTGGAATAACTTCACTTCCAAAATCATTGGCTCCAGGGAACTTCTCACGAAGTAGCTTCAGCATCACATCTTTGCTGACAACATATATTCCCATGCTTGCAATATAAGGCATCTCTTTAGCTTTATCGTCATCAAGTCCTAAGATGGTAGTATCAACCTGGAGTAATTGAAAAAAGAACATAGAAGTTCATGCATTTGTCAATTTACGATATGATAGACATAGATCATAAGAAACATATTCTATTGATGTATTAATCCTTTTGAGGGAGTACCTTCATTGCTTTCAACTGCTCTCCTTTTGGCTTCTCTGCAAATTCAATTATGCGACCTTCTTCATTAATCTTCATTAGGCCAAATGCAGTAGCACGTGCTTCATCCATTGGAAGTGCTGCTACAGTGATATCAGCATCAGTTTCTCTGTGTGCTTGAATAAAACTCTCATAGTCCATACGGTACAAATGGTCTCCAGCAAGAACCAGGAATTCCATAACATTGTGTTCCTCAAAAAGCCACAAATACTGCCTTACAGCATCAGCAGTACCCTGTGGAGTATAAAATCAAATTTAATTAGGTGCAATCACAAACAGGAAAAGTGTTTTTTTTTTTAATTTCTTTCAATTTATTTTCTTTTTTCCCTCTTGTGTAACAATTTCATCAAGTTAAGGTAAAAAGCAGAAGAAAGGACACTCAGCAATTATCTTTTATATTGGATTCTTCCATCATATATGTATATAAAAACAATCAATCAAATCAATATTGGTAATTCCCATTTTGAAGATGATAAGATGTAGCTGAAGCCATTATGAACTTATATGAAGATTTTTTTTTCTGCCAAGGATGTGGTTAGCCCAAAGCTAGATAGTCTTTCTTTCTCTCATATCTTGGGTCAGGAGAGTGAGGCCTTGGAGAAGCCATTTGAAGGGGAGGTACTTTTATTGCTATCAATGACCTAATAGGAGATAAATCTCCAGGGGCATATGGCTTCCCATCAATTTCTATAAAGAATGCTGGTCTTTAATAAAGCAATTTGATGGCTGTATTTCCTGACTTCTTTATGAATGCCTCTATAACTGATGCAACAAGCGCTATTTTTATAACTCTTACTCCAAAGAAAAGGGGTGCCTCTGATATCAGGGACTTCATCAGACCTATCAGTCGGATTGGAAGTATCTACAAAGTAATCTCCAATGTGCTAGCAAATCAGCTGGGGGGTTGTTTTGGTTCTATCATTTCCCTTCTCGAGGAAGAATTCAAACAACATATGTGCTAATACTGAAAGGGATGTGCATTGTAAATCACTGCTTCTTGTGTGGAAAGGCTGAGGAAAATGTGAAGCACTTGTTGATCAACTGTGATTTTTCCCTTGCAATTTGTTTACTCTAAAGTTGTTTGGGGTTAGTCGGGTGGAACCTCCTGATTTCATTGGTCTCCTTCGGTGGGATTCATACTTTCAGAAAATAAGGCATTCTCCTATGGAACATGATCCCTCATGAAGTTTGCTGGTGTATTTAGAAGGAAAGGATTGAAGGACCTTTGAAAATCAGTCCTCTTCTGCAGAAAAAGGTTTGTGCAAAAGTCAAGAGAGACATATAGTGAAGTGGGACTCCATTAATAGCTTATTTCTGGGATTTAAATTCAATCGCTTTTGTAGTTATTGGGGGAGAGTTCTGTGGGATGATGACTTTGCTTTGCAGTTTGCTTTGTTTGTTCTGTTTATGTGCTTTCTTATTTCGTTGGTGAGGGAACCTTTACCTTGGCAGCCGCTTGTTTTTTCTGATATTTAATGAAATTCACTCCATCTTTCAAAATAAATAAATACTTGTAGTTGAAACCTGATTTAACATGACGGTAAGATCCATTGCCAAGTAAAAATATTGGTGAAAGTAGCCAAACAAATTATCATCCAATACAATACAATAAGGTAGTTATGAAATAATAAGAGATGAGATCATTAAATGTTTTTGTCGAAATTTTGAAACAGAAAATAACAAAATTGATAAACAAAAACAAGTACAGAAATTATAAACAAATAATAGACATTGTATCTACAACAAGAACTATGCGAAATAATACATTTTTCAAGTAAGAGAGAAAGTCAACGATTGAAGAATAAGTTTATCAAGGGAAAAGGGTAGCTTATAACAAGAGCTCAAGTTAGAGTAATGGAATAAGGCACCATCCCCCCGGGCATCCAGGTAGAATTATTTCATACGCCGCATTGACCCAAAACATACAATCCTAACCAACTGATCTCTCACATTCTTTAAGAAAATCAACCAACCAGTAATATTTTTGACAGAGGTCGGAACCTTCAAATTCTCATTACTCTGCATGTGTAAAGCACAAGAAGGGAAAACAAGGGTTCTTCCAATTGTCAATTTGAACAATTTAAAAACACTACCCTTCTATCAATTAAATAGCTTCTTAACTCTCAACAACCGGTATTAGAAGATTGGAGTTAATATCAGATAAATGTGTTGCTTCCAAACCATCAAGTCAACTTCTCAAATCCATCAACTGATAGAGAATATTTTTATTCTTTAAATTGATAAAAAGTAATAACAAAATAATTTTCAATTAAATTATCTTCTCAGGAAAACTTAAGACCAAAAGAAATAGAACGAAAAAGAAGAGAGAGAGAGAGAGAGAGAGAGAGAGAGAGAGAGAGCTTAGGTTATATAATTACCTGGAACCAATTCGGGTTCTCTGCGCTCTGCTGTGCAGCAAGAACTTCAACAAACCCTTCATTCTTGTGTCCTCCCTTGTTAGTGGCATATGCCCGTGAAAGGTGGCGATTAAGAGATGCAGAATTGAACTGTGTGAGAACATATATCTTTGAGATATTGCTGTTTAAGCAATTGCTCACAGGAATATCGATCAGCCTGTAATTTGCTCCCAAAGGAACAGCAGGCTTTGCCCTCTTCTTGGTTAGAGGGTATAAACGGGTGCCTGCTCCACCTCCAAGTATAATTCCCAGGACACTCTGCAGTCGAGAATGTATGCCGGATTAAATTCTATATCCACCGTAAATAAAGAAATAGTGTCGTCTGAATGAAAATAAGAAAGTGTATTTGAAACTGGAAAAGGAAACATGAAATTAAAAGACCAAAGTGAGGCATCCATATATTCCAACCTATCATATTAAACAGCTCGCAGACTCTAACATCCAGATCCCACAGTTTATAATATTCCAGTTGGGTTTCTTTAGGCAACAAATATTTCAAATTTTATGGCACGGGAGGATGGAGAATTGTCGCAGCCATTAATTGTCCTATCTTGGAAGTAATTAAACGATGTCTCAAATTTCATGCCAATTGAGAATAATGTCAGTTTATTTGTTCCCGCAACATGCGTGCTACTTACGAGCTATCCGGTTTTAGATCACCGTCTAGAGTGCAGTGGGAATCTCTGAGAGCTCTGAACCCCAAACAGAAGGAACCTATTGTAGACACGGTAGCTCCATAGTAGTATTCAATTATAAATATGACTATATATAACCATCTAATCATAAACATACTTTATCAACAAAGTGAGACAGATTAACTACTCCTTGAAACCGACACTGTATAAAAATTACAGAGACTACATCTCGAAACACCATTGAAAGTTCAGGATTTCAATTCCTGTAACAGCTCCAACCTTACTGTCAAAAGCATTTCCATCGACACGGTAAACTTTAGAGCCAGTAGCCTATCCAAACCAAATCATGCAGGTAATCCAAAAATTATCAAAAGATTCAACCAGGAAAGGAAATATTCAACCCCCCCCCCCTCCCTAAAACAAACCCGACAAACCGACTAAACTCTAACAAGTGAGTAAAGCTAAAGCATATGGAAGAGACTCACAAGGCTTGCATTGGGTTCGAGACACGTTTGTGAGTTCTTTGAGTCGGAGACTGCTTTAGGAGAAACCAAGATGGGAATTCTGCCATTGTAAGCAGTTTTCGGGCGAAGGGAAACCGCTTTTAACGGAATCTTATCGGCAGTAATGTGAGATGAAGAGGAGAGGTTTGGATTGGTGAATTTGATGGAAGGTGTGGGTGAGATAGTGTTGATTCTCTGATTGAGGTACGAAGATGGAACTCTCGACACTCCTCCTATCGCTGCCATCGCCATTGAAGTGGTAGTGTTGGTTCTTTTCACTTTGTTGTTGTTTTATTTTCCGTTTTTAGCCTCTTTGTTCCTAAAAAGAGAATGAAGCAAAACGGAGAGAGAACATTTTAATAAGAAAATTTGATCGTCAGAGATATTAAAAAAGAATATGACACTAAATGTAATTAAAATTACGAAATGAACCAACTAGAGTGCAAAAAGCATTTTGTGAATCGGTAGAGCACTTTATTGAAGGGAAAATAAGAAAGAGTGGTTTTGTAAATCGGTAGAGAGAGAGGGGCATTTTGTGAAAGAAGACTGCTTAAAAGTTGTTTGAAAAAAATCGGAGGGACTCTCGCGCATCAGTGGTCCTGCAAGGTGACGGTGGTACGTTTAATAACTAATCTCAGACTCAGAGTCAGACCCACGAAATTCCAATCAAATCATTTCCATTTTCTATTTTAAGTCCGTTGCTCGGTTTTCACGAGTTCCGATCTGCGCCCAACACGATTTGAATGCGCCACATGTCCAGGCGCATGATTTCATTCTTCCCGCGTGCGGGGCTAACGGCATGGCCGTAGTTCATCCCATTAGCCCTAATATCCATTTTTTTATCAAATTTTTTAAATTATCACTTAGTTAATTGACTAACTCTATTCTTATTGTTTGATATTGTCTTAAAATAACATTTTTTCTCCCGAAAATTAATTAGTTCTATCCCTATCATTAATATTCCTTCAAAATCCATACATATGTGACACCACGTGATGTATAAATATTTTTAAAACTCAATACTATCTTCCATCCCTCTTCTCTTCACTTCCCATGTTCTCTCTCTTCAACCTTCTCTTCTTTGATAGCAACACCACCAACACAAAAATGTAATTGAATCATCATTTCACATGCCCAATGTGAAAGAAGGGTAGGATCCATCTAATGGACGCCATGAAGGGTGCGGAATGGGTGGGTGAATTTCAAAAATTTTCCTACCTTCTTCCAACTGGGAATCATATTCCCTAAATTTAGATTATAATATTCAAAGATTCTACTTGAACTATAATCAAACCAGATCTGAATCAAAAGAAAACAGGAATGATTATACCTGATTCGGAGAAACAATATCTCCCAAAGTTGGTGTTCACACCCAAAGAAGATACCAAGAACCACTCCTGCTAAAGATGACACAGCTGTTGATGGAACGGAACCAGCAGGGTGCGTCCTATACACTGGATCCTTCACAAGACTATAAACTGTGAACACTGAATCCTTTTCAGTCTTTTCTACAAGACTGATGTCAAGAACTGATTTCTTGACTTCTTTCTCCTACAAAGATCGAATCTTGCAAGAGGGGTTGGTGGCGGCTGGAGGAGAACTCCTAGGACGAAGATGGCTGAACAGCTTTTCTTCTCTCTAGAGTTCTTGAGATCAAATCTCTGTTGCAGAAGACTTTCTTCTCTCTCTTGGAAAAACTTGGTTCGAAATCTGGTATATTCGAATCTTATTTTCTTCTCCTTTCTTCTCAATTAAGAAATCCTCCTAATTAGGAGTTATCCCAATCCAAATCAATATTTGGATATGGGATAATCTTAATCCTATCTGCAAATTAAGTTAGTTTACTCCTGATCTTATCAAGAGGTTACCAGATTCAAATATGATTTGAATTTGGTCTCCCAAAGTGGATAAAGTCATAAGCCCAATCCTTTTTACTAACATTAATCTCAGATTCGCCCCATAGATGGGTATTCATATCAGCCCAGCTCGTAATGGGCTTTTGGCCCATTAAGTGTTCATTGTTTAAATACTCTCCAATCTGTTGCCCATTTGGCTTCTTTGTATGCTGTGGGATCCAAGCATTGATCTACACACCAACCACATGGGTTCGGCCCAACCTTTATTACAAGGCCTAACCGAAATCACTAAAAAACTCAGTGACCCCCTTGAGCCCATCACATGGACCCTATGGGCCCAACACTTACATTAAGTGGTCCCTGGGCCAAGTCATCTTATAAAAACCTAAAGATTGTGGGCCGGTGCAAGATTAGCCCATCAGGTATTATCCTAAATGGTCTTACACTTAACCTCTCAGCCCTTAATGATCAAACACTGTCCAACAAGAGAAGACATCTCCCTCAGCTGCAAGGAATAGTGCCGCACTCTCTACTCACATGGATCTCGGGAATTAAAACTTTTTGCAAATGTTTTTGAAACCGTACATATACATATATATATATATATATTAATTTTGCAAAACAAAATTCCAACGATTGAAATCAACTGCCGGCAGTTTGGTTTCTATCAGAGAGAGTGCATTCCCGATCATTACCATTGTCTGACAAAGGGGCTGATCCTGTCACTATGATCACTCACTCAGATGAATTTTTAGACTGCCCCAACATGTCTAGGTTTTGGCCCCCACTAAGGATCTCACTGATTGACATATCAAAGACAGCCCGATCCGACACCTAGTGAAGTGTCATAATCGAGTTCAGGGGTCAGGTGTAACTTTTCATTTTTGCCCATCTGTCTCCAAGGTCTAGGGCAATACTAGAAATCCTATTCGGTTCAAAGGTTCAAGCAATCCCATACTGCATGTGCCTTGGGTCTTACCCTGATGGCCAAGACAAGCCATCCCAATACTTGGTGGCACATCAGTATCAGCCTTGGTAGGATAAATCTCCCCATACTTATTCAGTGGCTGTGAACATTTAAAACTAACACCAGTCTCTATAAGTGTCCAATTTTAGGGTCTTACACAGAAATATACCAAACAACATGAATCAAACATGTACTTTGTTTATTTACACTAAATGTCAAAAGTACATCAACTTGGATTGAAGCTAAGGGCATACAAAACTGTCTAACACAATGATGATCATGAACCCCTTCCTTTGCATATTTCTAGTTAATTAAATCCTCCATGGCATCCAAAATTAAATGTGTAGGGTCAACATATTCAGCAACTACAAGAGATATTTTCGTCCTTAGTAACACTGGAAACTCCTTCCGTTTCGCCACTAGAAACCTCAACAAGCCGGGGGAATCCATCTTCCGGCAATAAGACCTGAGAGCTTCCGCTAGATCCAGATTCATAGTTCTTGTTTTCTCAAATTCCGTAAGGGAAGCTTCCTTCTACTCCTGAACATGGGCAATGTCGGATGATTCACGCTTTAGAATCAATTTCTCCTGTTGTTCCAAGGCTTTTAGCAATAGAATCAATTTCCACAAACGTTGGTTGGCTTGAGGGAACGCTTAGCAATAGAATCCCCATCTCTAGCCAGACTTCATTCATCTTTGAGAGAACGATGGGTAGTCGATTGAGATCGAAACAAAAAAACAAAACCCCTCCCCAAGCCCAAATGGATGAAAGAATCGATACTAAGCGAGTTAAAGTACACCAAGATCAAGAAAAAGCTCGGGGAATTAAAGCTCCACACTTATGCGAAGAAGCTCATTGTCCTAATTTGGATGAGTGTTGGTCTGGTGAAGAGATAGGAATGGCCACTGCCACTATCATGATCCTTGGAGACACTTGCATTCAGGGTTGCAGGTGAGTTCATTAATTCCACCTGGTTTTCAGTACCCTTCTCAAATTTGAGAAGCAGTGGAGGACAAATTTGACATTTTATTTTTTCCGCTACGATTTAACGATGGTGACAATTGTTAGAAATAGTAGGGGTACTTTAAGACAATACTGAAACAGTAGGAGTATAGTTAGTTAATTTCTTATACTTTAGGGGTAGTTTAAGAAATTTTCCCTTTTACTATTCCGGCTCCTACTCTCGACCTCAAAACGGCGAGTTCGTATCTGAGACCCGTTTCACCCGAGCTCAAATCTTATGCCCTCTCTAGCAACGGTGATCTTTCCGGCCATCTCACCATCATGAAGTACTATTCCTCCAACTCTCTCATATCTTTTACACTTTTTTTTTAGAGTTTGATTTTGTCTAATATTTTCCTTTTTTTTTTTTTTTTTTTTTTGCTTTTCGTTTCAACAGAGGAGGGGAGTTTATTTATCAACCACTGCCCATCTCCGGTGACCACCACCAACAATAAATTGGTGGTGCGTTTTTTTATTTTTCTCTCTTCCATATATATATATTTTTTTCATTTGCATAGAACGGATCTTGATGAACATATAAACTATACGTCTGTGTCTGTTGTGGATCTTGAGGAGGCCGTTGATGAGCTTGATGGTCTATCGGTGGTTCAAACTAGAGCTCCTGTACACAAGAGATGTGGTTCCCCATCAAATGGAAGCATGAAGGGATCATATGGGACTTGTAGAACTTTATGCCCATATTCTCATAAGATCATCAACCAGATGACAAGAAACAAAAAGGGGAGGTATCGTAATAGAGGAAAGACACAAACGTTAAGAAAAACTCAAAAGAGTACTATACATACAAGAAGTTTTAATTATATTGTTTTGGATTATCCTTTTGGTTGCTCAAAGCAATTGTATATGTGTGTAGAAGTGTGTTAGAATTAGGAATGGACAATTAATTATATTCAAGAAACCCAGATGCCAGATGGTGGGTTGCGACTTGGGAAAGACAAAGAAGAATGCCAGATGAGAGAAATAAGGCAAAAGGAAAGATAGTCACAGGAGTCCATATAGGAAATGAGAGGTTTTCATTTCAGTTGAGACTAGTAGGAGAGAAAGATGGATTTGTAGTAGGCAAGGTTAGTGTGGGTTTTCCCTTTCTATGTGAGCTAGGACTAGGAGGGATGCGGCTTGAGGTTGCTGGTTGACCACCACCCAAAGGCCATACTCCAGAGGTAGATGGCGTGCCATCACATACATGCACCGTCCAATAAAATTGTGGCACGCCATCTTTAATTTTAAAAAATGAGATTAAATGGCCCTTAAATTGCATGTATCAGAGCAACATTCGTATCGACAGGGTGGGTGTGAACGTCGGAGAAATCCTGTCAGTCCACTTTATGGCCAATCAGATAGAACCGCCACCTATCACAATAGATAACAGGAGTGATGGGTCTTCCGAAATTGCATTTTTCAAATTTCATTGAACGCTAGTGACTCCATACTCTTCGGCACAATACTAGTCTGAGTAAGTTGAGAGAGAGAGAAGGGGTTATGCACCCCTCTCTCCGGTTAGTGTGAATGCCAAATCCCTTTTCTAAAAACATTTTAGCATCAGAAAACTATGGATCTAGATTGAGAATCTGTATTCCCTCTCGAACTCTAACTCTGCGAAGAGCCCCTTTCTTCTATTCGAAAAACCCTCTTTCCTTTTTTTCTCCCCTCTTTCAAGAGAACGAAAGACTCTCAATGATCCTCCTCATTAGTTCAATTTGGGCCCTTCCCTAAATTCCTATCATATCTCCCAAAACCAATGATTGATAAAATTATTCCAAAACTTAAGCCATCCCAATTCAAGTTAACCCCCTTCTATTTCCTATATATTTTTTTAACATGAAGTGAGTTACACTATGTTTTAAACTTAAGCTAACTACTTGCTTCAAGCTACCTAATTACAAACCATCCTTCCTAGATTTAGGTTATTCCCTAATCATTCTTTTAAAAATTGAGCTATTCATAAATTGATTAATTACCCTAAAACAAAATATGCTACTTCTATTTTTCTTACATTTTATTTAACTAGCTACCCAAAATTTATACATATGCTATCTCCTCTAATTTTGTTCTTCCTGTCTTTTAATTTTTTCTTTTGTGTTTTGTTTTTTCTCTTGTTTTTGGATTGCTTATTTTATTTGTTTATTTCATCCCTACATGTTAAAAATATGGCCTTAAGAGAGCTATGTTCAAGTGTGATCAAGTATAGGACATTAAGCCTTGTTAGATAGTATATGCCCTTAACTCCAATCAGATTGATGTACAAATACATTTATTATAAATGAATAAAAGTATATTATTGTTTTATGTTGATATTGGTATGTTTCTATAAAATTACCTCTTAAACTAGACACTTATAAGACTCATGTTAGTTTAGAATGTTCTCAGCCATTGAAATTTGTTTTACAAAATATATTTTATATGAGATATAAAAGTATACATGTTACGGTTTCTAAAATGTTTGCAAAATGTTTTCATTCCCGGGATCCATATAAGCAAAGAGTGCAACATTGTTCCTTGCAGCCGAGGGAGAGATCCTCTCTTGTCGGGCAATGTTTGATCATTATGGGCTGAGAGGTTAAGTGTAAGGCCACTGAGAGTAATGCCTGATGGGCTAATCTTGCATCTGCCCACAGTCCTTGGGTTTTTATAAGGTGGCTTGGCCCAGGGACCACTTAATGTAAGTGTTGGGCCCAATAGAAGCCCATGTGATGGGTTTTAGGGGGTGCACTGTCCACAACAGTGTATTCGGCCTGGCCTTGTAACAAAGGCTGGGCCAAACCCATGTGGCTGATGTGTAGATCAATGCTTGGGTCTCATGCCATACAAAGAAGCCCAACTATGCAGTAATTTGAAAGCAGTTTTGAGTACATAGACTTATTAAGCCTGAAGCCCATTTTGAACTGGCCTAATTTGATTAGTTAAATAGATGGGGCAGATCTGGGATTAAATCAGCAGATAGGATAGAGTCCTACCCTATCCACTCAGAGAGATCAGATCTGAATTCAGATCTGGAAACCTCCTGATAAGATCAGGAGAAGGCTGATCTAATCTGCAGATAAGATAAGGGTCTTATCCTTATCACTTAAAGAGAGTCCTAATTCAGATAATGATCTGAATTAGGAAACTCCTGATGAGATTAGGAGCTAATCTCTTTAAGCCTATAAAAGCAGGACGGGGCGAACCATCCAAACAATCCCAGAAGTTCCAAAGATACTAGATCTCGAATTACAGAGAGAAGAATACACAGTGTGACTGCGTCTTCTCCCTGTGATCCCTTCCTGCCACCGCCATACTACCAGTTCGTTCTCCAACATTGTAGGAGTAGTCAAGATTGGATCTTGATATCAGTCTTTGCTGAAAGGCTAATAGGAAGTTGTGCTCACTGCCTCCATTGGATTCTTGCTGAAGAATTCGATTCGTGTGACGGACCCTGCTAATTATGCTCTTCCATCCACTATGTCATCTTCAGTGGGAGCAGTTTTTTGTGATTTTCTTTGAGCGTGAATACCTCTATTGAGAGATACTATTTCTCTGTATCAGGTATATCCCTCTCCCATTGTTTTGTTTCAAATCCGGTTCAGTTTATGGTTCAAGATTGATCCTTGAAAAATATGTACAATTCCCAGTTGAAGATAGAGAAATTTTTGAAATTCGCCCACCCTAATCCGCACCTTTTGGGCATCCATGTGATGGATCTGACGAAGGGAATTGCCCTTGCGCAGGGAGCTCTGGCTCTTCTGCGCCACCTTCCGTGGCAACTCCCTCGAACGGAACCAGTGGGACCTCAGGCGGTGGAGAAGCGAAGTTCGGGTCAGCAGCCTCGAACTCAGCGCCCCTAGAAGTGGAAGCTCGGTCAGGACGCGACCTCTTCACCTTGCGCTTCTGGTTGCTGGACAAAAGGCAGCGTGCATCTACACCAGACATGATGGTTGCCAAAAGTCACAAGGTACTAGTCTAGTAAAAAAAAAATTACAAGGCACTACGTGACCTAAAAGGCAACTTACCAAGGCTTAGGCCGGCTTGCACGAGCTTGTCCTCGGTCAAGTAGTCCGACCAATGAAAGCCAACTACTACCCATGACTGCAGCGTTTCTTGAACTTTGGGATCCAAGTCGACCCCCGAATCCTAGATGGCGGCCCTTCAGTGAGTTGGGAAGGGCCACCCCTCGGGGTTGCAAACTACAAAATAGTCCAACTTCCAGGCCGGGATCCTATTCGGCAGCTCGTATAAGAGCTTGAAGCCACATCGGGGAGAAAAATAGTAGGAATGCCTTTCTGGAGGCGCTCCAGGGGAAGCATTCTTAATGCAAAGAATGGTGCAGAGGATGTCAAGGTTAAGGGGAAGACAATACTCATAAAATAAAGAGATAGTTCCAACTACATTTTGGATGGAGTTGGGGTGAAGCTGGTCAACAGTGACGTTGAAGTGATTCAAAACCTCCACTATCAAAGGATGTAGAGGAAGACGGAGGCCAGCGATGAGCTGCTCCTGGAAGATCACTATCACATCAAGACCGTGCTCCTAAGGATAGTCACCGGAGGGGAGAATATAAACAAGGTCTCTGGGGAGGTTAAATTGGAGAACCAAGGTCCTAAGTCTCTCTATTGACATGGAGGAAAGACCAAAGCTATCTAGTCCCTTGCCCCGAGAGGTAGAAGCAGTTTCGCCAGAAGCCTCCCGAGCTTTCGAAGCCTGCCCCCAAGCTCCCCCTGAGCTCAAGGGGGCGTCATCTTGGTCATGACCCCGGGAAAAGACGTGGTATGGATACCCAGACATACTGACAAAATGATAAGACTCACTAGGGACGAGATGAACCAAAAAGACGGTGTAAACAGAAGAAGAGCCTGGGCAACTAGATGAAGACGCAACCTCAGAATCCGAAGGCAAGGCAAGCTAGCGTAAAATAAATGAGGCTTGGGGCCCTCCTATTTATAGCCATTATGCCCTCAAATCGACGACTTAGATAAAAACGGATATGATGATTCACAGTCAAGCTGACTGCATGCCTCCTGAAGTTGAAACGTGACTACCTACACATCTCCCATGATTAAGGTAATGACGGCTGCACGTCTTCCGAAATTGAGAGTTGCTTCGACATGTCTTTTGGCATTCAAAAGGTCCAGAGACCCCTTGACTTCTGCGCGCGTATTTAATTCGATCAGTCAATCAAGTTTGAACTTCGGGTCAAATCCACCCGTCACATTTCATGAACTCCTCACGCTAAGGTAGCACCCTTAGCCTGAGGAATGGGGGGCAATTGATGGAGGGTGATTTGACCTGACCCCTTGAGACGATGACATGTGGACATGACTCAACACAAGTTACAGCTTAGCACAACGGCCTAACTGCGACTAAGTAACGAGCCCACAGGGCAGCTCGCTACGTCACAGCTCGCCACAGGGTGAGCTCGCTGCAGCGCGAGCTAGAGGACCCCTGACGTACTAAAAAGAAATACTCCAAGACAAGCCTATCCCAACTCATGAGCTAGGAAAACCAACTCGCTCTGATACTTAGGTAGAGAAATCGCCCCAAAGAAAACTTCAAGAGGAATCACCTCGAAGTACCCCTAGGAGCTCGCTACAAGATAGCTCGCAAGAGGATAGCTCGCTACTAAGCAACATAATGCTTTCAGGAAGCTTCTATCTGACAAGACTGTACCCGTCAGATTGCACCACGTCTCCTGACTGACGGCGCAGTCCCTGCCAGCCCGACAAATTGCACCCATTCTCTCGACGGATGGTGGCGTGTTTGTCCTTCCGAGACGTGTCGCTCATCCAATTGGGTAGTACTCTGCAACGGTTATCTGCACAGCCCTGGAAAATAACGGCTACGGCAGAGGTTCAGTGGCGGTTACGCCCGATTTGACAAAAACGCTCATATTTAAGAGCCCCATGGTCAAAGGGGAAGAGGTATCTAAAATATATATGATCTTTATCTCAAGCTAATCTTGAACACTCAGTGATCTAGTGCGACCTGCACTCTTAGCCTTCTTTGTATTCTTTACTGCTTTCTCCAGCATTCTAACTTAAGCATCAGAGTATTCCCACCGGGCAAGTCACCCGGGAATTCTTCACCGTCTTTTTATCATATACCGTTCGTCACCAATCAAGAACTGCCCGGATTACGCAGCATCACCTTCCATCTCGCTAATGTGTTTTGCAATGAATTCACTGAAACTTTATCTATAATCAATGCGTCATTGCGTCATTAACTTCAAAACTAAGGTGAAAAAAATAAAGAATAATCTGACTTAATCTCCTACAAGCTATTAATTTCTGGAACTCCTATTCAGCCTTCTGTATGTAATTTATTAAGAGAATTTCTGTCCATATATGTTCAACTTAGCCCTTAAAGGTATTCACTTGGAATAAGGATTTAAATCTGTTTCATCACTGCCATCTAGGACTCCTTCAAAGATCTCTCTGAGAACCCTTGTTAGATCAGTTAATAGGTGCAGATGCTTGAGATACAGCCTTAAGGTTCAGTCTCAGCTATCTCGAGGACTGCCACCAAAAAAATAAAAAAAATATAAAATAAAAACAGAGATAGCTGCAACTTTGCAGACAGAACAACATACTTAAATAGGAATAAGTTAAATAACGAAGTTTGGAGGGGGAATCTGATCTAAGAAAAAGCCACATTAATATCAATAGCCTGCAAAATTTCCCGAGGAAACAACTCAAAGCAATAAGGAGGAAAAAAAAATGATAACTGCAACTTTGCAGATTCAAAATGAAAAATAGAAAATTGTTTGGTCAAATCGTATACAGACATCAACGCCAAACGAAAATTGTTTGACCAATCAAAAAACTATAGCAGTGCAAATGATTGGAGTGTAAATTCGAAATTATTTTTGTTTCAAATTTTAGTTTATTTTGTTTGATTGCAGTACAAATGAAGTAAATTCTACTGCATACATTTATACTAATGCATTCCCATACATTTATACTAATGTATAAATAAAACACAAAATAAAATAAAACCAGAATTTGCAATTTTTTATTTACAGTCCCATACATTTATACTAATGCAAATAAAATTGCACCGCAACCAAACACTGCCTTAAATTATTAATTAGTGGATATTAGATTATTAATGTTAATTATTATATATAAATATAATCAACTCAAAAGAATATAATATATAACTGAAGTAGTTTGTGTAAACAGTATAAATTACAAGGGGGCCTACTTACTATATGCAAATATCTTGGCCTTAACCTGATGACTGAACTCATGGCCTTAATAGTTAGAGATCATGCTTTTGTGCTTACCTTAGGAACCGGAGGTGGCTCAACTGCACATGCTTTTGTAAGGTCATTGCAGAGAAACTTTACCAATGCATCAATGGAAGGCTTTGCTTTAAAAAGATATTCCGAAACATCAGTGTCAGATTAACCCATAACCTGGAAAATATTTAAATAAAGGTTCAGTTATGTCACAAGAAAATGTATAGCACCTGATTGATTCACAATCTCAAGAGCTAAAGTTAAGGTCATTGCATGGAAGTGCTAAGAAAATGCATAAAGACATTTGAGGGATGATTCAATATTTTATTTCACAATTGGAAAATGAGGAGACGCATTTCAAGAGAGAGAGATTCAGGCAATTGAATAAAATTCTGAACAAATTTCATAGGATAAAGATGACAATTTAGAGAAGCAAAGAGACGTGTGAGTATGTATTTCAAGCTTCAACTATTGGAGCAAGATAAAATTTTCTTTATTTATTTTTTTAATCATGTGGAGACACTCCTACCAATATTACTGAAATTGGAAGTCCACACCCCCGGCCCCGACCTTTCAACTAAATGGATTCGATGAATGTAGTTGCTAAAGGAAAAAGAAAAGCGATGAAGGCAAGGTTAGAAGTACAATACCACTTTTCAAAGTTTATCTCAGATAATGGCGAAGTAAAAGATAAGTGCAACTATTGTAGTAGATAATTTTGTTGTGACCCTAAGAAAAATAGGACAGGCTCATTAAGGAACCACATGAACATATGTTAGAAAAACCCCTATAGCTTAGAGGTAAAACAGTCACAATTAAAAATGCAATCAATCTCAAGGGAGGGGGAGGGTGTAAACGCTAAGAAGATGGGTTCCCTTAGTTGTTGGAAGTTTGACAAAGATGCCATTAAAAAGGGCTTAGCTCAAATGCTCATTGTTGATGAGCTTCCATTCAAGTTTGTGGATGGTGAGGTTTTTAAAAAGTTTATGGCACTTTCTTGTCCTAGGTTTCAGATTCTATCTAGATGGATTATTGCCAAATATTGTTACCAATTGTACCTAGATGAGAAATTGGAGTTAAAGAAATTCCTAAAAATTTCATGCCAAAGGATTTGTCTTACTATAGACACATGGTCTTCTTTGCAAAGAATCAACTACATGTGTTTAATGACTCACTTTCTTGACAATGATTGGAAATTGAATAAAACGATTCTTAACTTTTGTCCAATTTCTAGTCATAGAAGAGAGGCCATTAGTAAGGCAGTGGAAAAATGTTTGATTTAATGGGGGATTGATAAAGTTTACTGTTATAGTTGACAATGTGAATTCAAATGATGTTGAAATTACATACCTGAAAAGGAAAATTTCTAATTGAGGAACTTGTATTATAAATGGGAAATTGCTTCATATGAGGTGCATTGCACACATTATAAATCTAATTGTGAATGATGGCTTGAAAGAAAAAGGGTATGTCTATTAGTTATGTTCGGGAGGTTGTGAGATATGTGAGGCAATTTTCAGTTAGATTGCAAAAATTTAAAGAATTTGTTGAACTTGAAAAGATTCAAAGTAAGAGTTTATTGTGTTTAGATGTTAGTAGTAGATAGAATTCGACATACCTAATGTTGGATGCAACTCAAAAGTTTGAAAGAGTCTTTGAGATGTTTGAGGATCATGATCCTCATTTTAGAAGTGAACTTGAAATGAAGGATGAGATTCCTACTTGTTTTGATTAGGAAAATGTTATGAGGATGGGTTTGAAATGGAGGATGAGATTCCTACTTGAAATGGAGGATGAGATTCCTACTTGTTTTGAAATGGAGGATGGGTTTCAGGCTCTTTGTATCTCACATCAAACAACTTTTTCCATGAAATTAATGCAGTTGAGTGCCTTTTGCAAGAATGGGTAAACAGTGAGGACAAAAATTTAAGGGAGATGACAAAAATGATGAAGGAAAGTATGATAAGTATTGAGGAAACATTAAAAAGATGAATAAATTTATCTATATTGCAGTTGTGTTAGACATTCAGCACAAATTAGAGTATGTGGAATTTGTACTTAATGAAACTTATCAAGGTGCCAAGGGTCAAGAATTTTCAAAAGGAGTCAGGGAAGCCTTATATGACTTGTATAATGAATATAGGAGTATGCTTGCACTTTAGAGTGGAAAAACTACTGAAAAATGCCAAATATTCAATTTCAAGTGAAACAGAGAATAAACAACCCCAACAATTACAAGCAAAGAAGATGTTGATGATGCCACGATTTAAGAAGTACAAGTCATTAAGTGGAGGGGGAGATGCTAAATTAGAGTTGGATAGATATTTGAATGAAAATATTAAAGAAGGACAAGATAATGACAACTTTGATATTTTAAGATTATGAAAAGTTAACAATCCTAAATTCCTTATACTTTCACAGATGGCTCATGATGTATTAGTAGTTTCCATTTATACAATTGCTTCTAAATCCATTTTTAACATTAGAGGATGAGTGCTTGATGCATTTAAGAACTCTTTGACACATAAGGTAGTAAAATCACTTATATATAATTGAGATTGGATTCGGTTATTACAATATGCAATTAATATTGAAAAAGATTTAGATGAGATTGACAAATTTGAAAATGATAATAGTCTTTTATATTTAAGTGTCATATATCATTTCTAATGATACATTGATAATTATTTAACTTTCATAAAATAATAATTGATATTTATCAAAGAGTGTATCCAACAAAAAATAATAATTGATATTTGATCACTATTAGAATATTTGGATTTAGAGGCACGTGGCCGGAGGCGGTAAAAAAAAAACAGTCTCGTACCATATTAAAGAAGGCAGAGGTATTTCGTTAATATAGATGCACTTTTTCCATTTGCCTCTTTAATTAAAATTTTAACTTTTGATATTTGGCGGACCAACAAATAGTTGCTGTTTCAGATTTCACGCCCAAAAATAATCCCGCGCACAACAAACGACTCTTCACTTTCTTTGCAAGGAAACCTATTTCCCCATTCGTTCCTTTTCTATCTTTCTTTCCCATTTCTTCTCTGTTTATTCTTTTTCTTCCTCCTTTCTTCCTCTCCCTTAAGAAATCTGTTGGTACCGTCCCCATTTCCTTTGCCCTCAAGAAGTCCATTCCAATAAAGGCTTCCAATCTTTACTATTTGAAACATTTTTTCCCAAAGGTTTGGCATCTCTCTCTCCCTTGCTCGTGCCTCTCTCAGATCCAAAAAGAAAAACCCTAGAAAGTGTGAAACGGGAGAAAGAAGAGAAGAAAACCAGGTATGATTAATCTTCCTCTTTGTTTTGATCCCCCATATTTTGGTCCATGTCCATTGATCTCTGTGTTTAGTTCTTTAGATGTTCCTATACCTTCAACTGCCGGTAGAGTTTCCTGATGTGTAGGGTTCAAAGCGTTCTTCTGTTGCTTCCACTGATGATAGTAGTTGCTACGTTTATTAGAGTATTGCTTTTGGAGCTCGACCACTAATGGCGTCGCAACAACCTACCGGATCTTGCCCAACTGCCCAAGTGGTCGGTAATGCTTTCGTTCACCAGTACTACCATATCATGCATCAATCTCCAGAGCTTGTGTATCGGTTCTACCAGGGTATTAGCAAGGTCGGCCGCCCTGAAGTCGATGGATCCATGAGTGTTGTAACAACCATGCAAGCTATCAAACCGTGGTGATGGAGGATATGGTGTCCGTGTGAACCGTGCTGGTTTGGCTATTAATGCAACAGCAAAGACTGTAGCACCAAGGGTGCCTGCTACTGCTTGAAATACTGGAAGTAAGAAGGTATACGCTGGGCAGTGAAGCATTGTTAATGGTGATACTTCAAGTGGTCTGATAGCAAGTGCCTGGGTTGGGTAATGTTGCATCAGTGGGAATTATGAAGAGGTTCTGTAAGATTTCTATAAGCCTCATTTTTTGCTTCTTTCCCCCCTCATTTCATTTTTTGCCATTTTGGCAGAAGCGACAGTAGGTACATGACTAGTAACCCATTGTGTTTGTTTAGTTATTTTAGCCACATTACAACCTAGTTTAAGGTTAGCCTTTTTACTTTAGCGATCTAATCGAGTGAAACAGCTGGGCAGTAAGACTGTATCCTAGTTGCTAGTTTCTTTGTTTTTTTAGATCTTTCCCCCATCTTCTAAGGGGGACTAAATGCTGAAAAATTGACATGATATGATTTATGAGGATACTTGTATCTTTCTTAGTTAACAGATTGCATTGGGTCCAAAAAAAGGATTGGTTTTTTTATCGTTTGAAACTATATTTTTTTTCTATACAGAGGATCCGTGTTCGACATCATCTCTGTCAGGTCAGCAAAGCAACATCTCAGAAATGATACTACCATGATGGCTTCTGCACCAATAAATGAGTGATAATCACCAGCAGCCATTGTTAATGTTTGGTTACCCTCGATTGATCTATTCTTGGCTTTGGCCACTAGGTAACCGATTTAACATCCAATTATTTCAAATCTCCTATATTTTTTTTTCTCAAGTGTTTGTTGTAGCATTTGATTTTCCTATTCTGGATAGGATTTTCTTTTCATATTCTCTTTACCTCTTCGGTTTTGTTTTGTAGGGTTTTTACCTGGGCTGCAAGGACTGTTGCATCCAATATGGTTTTGGTTTCTATTTTGAATGGCCCTAGGGTTTGGTTCTTCTGTTGTGTCTGGGGTTTGCATAGCCAATGGTAAAGAGGATTCATAGGTATGGATATTTTTTATTTCCACAATGCAGGCATAGAAGCAATCATTATGGGATCCCTTTTTGGATTTAATTAGATGAATCATTGTCTATAATGACTCGGTTTGTCAATCATGCTATGGATATACAGTGGTTGGACATTTAGATACTTCTGAATGTATCTAAATCGATGGGCATTTAGCTCATTTTTGATGTTCATCTCCTTAAATCCATGGCAACATTTTACTTCCAAAAAGCAGGATCTGTTAATCCTATTCGTATTTTGGTTGAAGACATCCTTTGATCCTCAAATTTCTAATGTTTACTCTTGTCGTATTACAATGATCCCCGGTACAAATTTCTTACTTTTTGTATAAGTTGTGGACTGTGGGAGTTAATGCTATCTGGGCCATTTGAGAGATGAAATTAATGCAATTTTAGAAGACCGAGAGATTTGGCAACTCTCAGCTCTCAATTCTTGCTTTACTTATCCAGTTATCATTTCTTCTTATTCTTTTTTTTTTTAATCTTTTTATCTTACACTTAGTTGTGCTTGTGCAGTGCAAACGCCACAAGCCCATGGCTGCTGAGGTTCATTTCTATCATTCCTTTGTTTCTTTCGCCTCCCCCACTCCAATTCCCAATGATCCCACACACATGACATAACCATCATCACTTATGGTTATATTGATTTAAATTGTGAAGAGAAAAAAACTTTGAAGCACAAATAAATGAAAATTTGCAATTCTAATTTGCACCCATATATTTATATTGATTTAGATGAAATTGCACTACAAACATGTCATTGCTTGCCTTGGTTTAACTGGTCATGCTTTTGTCTTTTTGTCCAAACAATCTTATAAATGTAAAAATATGTTTGGAATGGTTGGGATTTGGAGGTGACTAGGGTGTTTCTGTTTTGTCCTTGGAAATTGGTGAGTTTCCGCTCACCTCGGAAACCTCTTCGAGGGAGGCTTGACCTCTTGAAATAGAAGATGGAGAGAAAAGAGAGAAGGGAGGGAAGGAATAAAAATGGTAGAGTTACCAACTCTAAGTGTAACTAAGTTTGGGGCTTTGCCGCTTGTCTCCTCTGTCTTCTTGTGAATGGCTGACTCCACTCCCTTAGTGGGTTTTGGAGGGGGTGTTTGGGTCTCAACAGTTCCTCCCCCCTTAGCACTGACCTTACCCTCAAGGTCTAGGTTGGGAATAGGGTTCCCATGTGGCATCTTCTGGAGGCAGTCTGGCCCATTCAACCTTGGCTTCTAGCACAACTTGCCCTCCTCGTTGAATCCATCGGAAATCCACAATCTTGACAGGCTCCATGTAAATGTCCCCTTCATCTGTAAATTGGGGTAAGTTGGGTGAGATAGGGGTATGATTCCCCACAGCTTTCCTGAGAAGTGAAATGTGAAACACCGGGTGTAGCTTCGAGGTAGCAATGATGTCCAATCTGTAAGCAACAAGGCCCACTCTTTCCAACACCTTATAGGGCCCATAATATCTGGGAGCTAGCTTGTGCCAAGCCCGTCTCATCACTCAACAAGGCCCACTCTCTCCAACACCTTATAAGGCCCATAACATCTTGGAGCTAGCTTGTGCCAAGCCCGTCTCATCACTGAGACCTGGCGGTAAGGTTGGAGCTCAAGGTAGATAAAACCACCTACCTGAAACTCTAGTGGGCGGTGGTGAGAGTCATAGTAGGCCTTCATCTTTTGCTGGGCTTTAGTCAAGTTGGCCTTGAGTAGTCTAAGGATCTCATCTCTTGCTAGTAGGCGAGTCTCTACTTCTGCCATTTTAGCCGACCAAAATTCATAAGGTAACATGGGAGGATGTTCTCTGCTGTATAGAGCCTTGAAGGGTGTCATTCCTGCTGCCGACTGATAAGTTGTGTTGTACCAGTATTCTGCCCACGGAAGCCAGTGAGCCCACTGTTTGGGCCTCTCCCCTATGAAGCATCTCAGGTAGGCTTCTAAGCATCGATTAAGAACTTCAGTTTGTCCATCCGTCTGGGGGTGGTAATTTGTGGATGGGTGCAGTTGAGTTCCTTGCAATCGGAAGTATTCCTTCCAGAATGAACTCAGGAAGGTAGGGTCACGATTTGAGACAATGGATCTTGGTGTCCCATGCAATTTTGCGATGTCTCGTATGAAGATGCCAGCCACCATTACTGTGGTGTAAGGGTGAGGCAGGGCAGAGAAATGGCTATACTTGGTGAGACGGTCAACTACTACCATGATAACTTCCTTTCCTAAAGAATGTGGAAGTTTGGTGATGAAGTTCATGGAGAGGTCTTCCCATACTTGCTTTGGAATCTTGAGGGGCTATAGGAGGCCCACGGGAGACTGAGGAGTATTTCTGCCATTGATAGGTCTGTCATTCAGATACATAGTGTAACATGTCTTTGTGCATATCTACCCAATGGTGGTGGCTACTGAGCCTCTTTAGAGTCCTTAGCACTCCTGAATGTCCTCCCAAAGAGGAATCATGAAACAACCTGGGAAGGGTTTTGCCTCAATTTTTCCCTAATGTCCTGCAGTTGCGTATCAATCCTTGCTTCTTGCCTTATGGCTTCAAACAAGGGAAAACTGGGCTGAGAGTAGGTTAGTTGGGCCAGCTCCTCTACTTGCGATAAGGCATCATCTACCCTGTTGGCAGGCCCATGTTTATACTCTATTCGGTAGTCGAAGTCCATCAGTTTACTAAGCCACTTTTGCTGCTTCAGGGGTGTGCACTCTTTGTTTTGCTATATACTTTAGACTTCATTGGTCTGACTTTATGATAAATTGGCGTCCCAATAGATATGTACGCCATTTCTGGACTGCATTGCCATCATCTCCTTGACATAAGTGGATTGGTTCTGGTGGGCGTTTGATAAGGCCTTGTTGAAGTAAGCAATGGACTGTCCCTTCTACATCAAGATGACCCCCACCCCTGCACCTGAGGCATCACACTCAATCTCAAAGGGTTGGGTGAAATCTGGAAGAGTAAGGACTAGAGGGCTCGAAACTGTTGTCTTCAAGTCTTCAAAGGCCCGTTGGGGCCTAGCTGAAAGAATCCTTCTTCAACAGGCGCATTAGAGGGGCGGCCATGAGCCCATACCCCCTAATGAAATGCCTATAATACCTGGTAAGCCCAAGGAAACCCTTGAGAGCCTTTACAATAGTGGGCTTGGGCCATTTTTGAATGGTATTTATCCTTTTTAGGTCTGCCATGACCCGCCCTGTTGCAACCACATGGCTTAAGTATTGTATCTGTTTTTGTCCAAAAGAACATCTGGTCATGATGTTCCCTTAGAGTGGTGAGGGTAAGTCTCAGATGTTCCATATGGGTGCCCAATCCTTGCTGTAAATTAAAATGTTATCAAAGAATACTAAAACAAATTGCCTTAAGAAAGGCTCGAAAATGTCATTCATAAGGGTCTGGAAGGTAGACGGGGGTGTTTGTGAGCCTAAACGGCATAACCAGAAACTCATAATGGCCATCATGTGTTCGGAAGGCGGTTTTGTGGATGTCGGCCTGGTGAACCTGGATTTGATGATACCCGGATCGCAGGTCTAGTTTGGAGAACACCTGTGCTTCTCTTAACTTGTCCAGTAGTTCATCAATGAGGGGTTATCGAGAACTTGTCCTTCACTGTAATCTGATTCAGGGCCCGTAATCTACACAAAACTGCCAACTACTATCCTTCTTTTTTACTAGGAGTATAGGGGATGGAAATGGGTTGGTGTTGGTTTGTATATGCCCTTTGTTCATTAGCTCTCTTACCGCCTTCTCAATTTCTAGCTTCTGGAAATAGGGGTATCTATATGACCTCACATTGGCCAGTTTAGAATTTGGTAAGAGGGGTATTTGATGGTCATGGGCCCGGGGTGGAGGTAATTGGCTTGGTTCCTTGAACACATCACCAAACTGATCGAGTATTGATCGTAGTACCTCGTGTTGGGCTTTCGTGGGTTGGTCACAACCTTGATTGTTTAAAGTTGGAACTATGGGCTGCATGCCTAAGTGCATGAATAAGGGCTGTCCAGTATCCTTGGAGGCTCGTAACAAGGAAGCTACAGTATCACCTTGGGGACTTAAAGGCTGCACCCCTTGTAGATGGCAAGTCTGACCATCCTGATAAAAGTCCATTGTCATTTTGGCCCAATCACAACACAGTGTCGACCCTAGGCCACGTAACCAATGAATTCCTAGAATAATATCGACCCCTGAGAAATCCAATGGGTGGAGATCTACCACGAAATAGTGGCCTTGTATAAGGATCTTTTCGTTCTTGCACACACCATCACATGACATCTGACTTCCATTAGCCACAGATTGAAAAGAGTGGAGTGGGTTGTATGGACATACTTAGTTGCCTTGCTAATTGACAAGTGATGAAATTCAAGGTAGAGCCATTGTCAATCAAGATCATCATAGATCGACCCACCAACCTTCCTTCTACTCGCATGGACCAAAGAGGGTTGAGGCCCATGAGGGCGTGTAAGGAGATCTCAACTCCAACAGGTTCGGGTTCAATTGAGATCAGTTCACATTCTTCTACATTTTTTTCTGGTTCTTCCTCTGTCTGAAGGAGAAACACTCGTTGGACTCTACACTTATGACCCAATTCAAACTTGTCATCACAATTGTAACAGAGGCTCTTCTCGCGTCGGGTCTGCATCTCGGCCCACGAGAGGCGCTTGAAGGGCACAATGGGCCTGGGCAAAATGGGCTTATGAGAATCCCCAACTTGTTTCATGGGTTGTTGTTCTGCCTGCTGGGGAGCCCTCACATTCGGGTAGGATGGCTTGTTGGTCATGCGCATGCTATCAATCTTCTCTTCTTGCAGGCGAGCCATACCCATTGTCGCCATGATTGTCCTTGGTCGAAGAGTTTTCACTTCCAGGCGGATGTCTTCTCTGAGACCTCCCATGAAACACCCTACCAAGGCATTCTCTGGTCATCCATGTACCTTGGTCGCGATTCTTTCAAACTTGAGCTGGTAGTCTGCTATTGTCCCGTTTTGTTTTAGTTGAGTGAGGAGTTCGTTATAATCCACGAATGCCGTCGGCTTAAAATGGATGCACATGGCTTCCGTGAACTCTGCCTAAGTTACCTGAGGATGGGTTTGTCGATACCACTGGAGCCAGAGAATAGCGTCTCCTTCTAGGTGAATGGAAGCGATGGCAACACGTTGGTGTGTAGGGGTTTCATGATACTTGAAGAATCTCTCTACTCTGAAAATCCAAGGAATGGGATCTCCACCGGAATAGTTGGGAAAATTGATTTTAGTAACCTTTCCGACGGGGTAACCCCCAATTCTTTAGCTACCGGAAACAGAGGCATCGGCCCTTGTTGGATGACTGGTCTCGTCGGATTGTTGTTGGGAGGCGAGATTAGAGATGACCACCTTGAGATCCCCAAGTTTGTTCAGTACTTGGTGGAACCCAATCTCAAGTTGGTTGACTCTATCTTCCATGGTAGAGGATCTTGTCTGCGACATAACTGGTTTTCAACCTTGCTCTGATACCAACTTGGTGAGTTTTCGCTCACCTCAGAAACCTCTTTGAGGGAGGCTTGACCTCCTGAAACACAAGATGGAGAGAAAAGAGAGAAGGGAGGGAAGGAATAAACTGGACTCAAGGAGAGAAAATTAAGGGAAAATATTCATTACTTTCATTATATGATGATGGCCTTATATAGCTGGCCTACAGGTGTAATATGAGAGGGAATATCCTCTGATTTCTGGATATCTAACTCTGGCAGATTACATGGGTGGAATATCTTCAGGTGGCAGAGTAACCAACTCTGAGTGTAACTAATTCCGGGCCTCTGCCGCCTATCTCCTTTGTCTTCTTATGAATGGCTGATAGGTGGTTGCCTACTCCACTCCCCTAGTGGGTTCTGGAGGGGGTGTTTGGGTCTCAACAGAAAGCCTTTGATGTCATCAATATTGTTTCATCAAGCATATCAAGTGTAGTGCAATTTCACAGGATAAAGATGACAATTTAGAGAAGCAAAGAGACGTTTGAGTATGTATTTCAAGCTTCAACTATTGGAGCAAGATAAAATTTTCTTTGTTTCTTTTTTTTAATCATGTGTGTGATTAACTAAGAAAATTCAAGATACTTGCTGGTCACCCTCAGCCCATATTCGACTATAAACAATATCATTAGAATTTAGAACCAGCTTCCACCCAGTTGGCAAGGGTGATGCGAAAGATATAGATGAGACAAGGTAATGACTGACAATGCTTACCGAGAAAGTTAGGATGTGGGAACTGGCCTAGTAGGGGAAAGATAAAGGATTAAAATTTAAAGCTGTGTGATTGGTGATGACAAAGCAGTTCAATTGTATCTTTAACTTCTCTCTCTTCTCAAAAGAGATGGTGGTGGCCTTAACCACTGAACCAGAGCATCCTGATTCACATCCTTAGGCTCTGCTTGGTTTATTCAGAAAACAAGAGAAAGAAAATATCTTTCCCATATCTGCTTGGTTCAACTATGAAATGGGAAAGATATAATACTGGAAAAACTTTAGGCCTCTGAGGACTCCGAGGGAGAGATTCAAGCAGTCCATGCCGCAGGTTATTGTCATTCTGATGCATAAATCCAAACGTTAGCCGTATCTAAGACCCAGAAAAGTAGATCAACTGCAATCAAACAAGTGGGTATATAAACTATTCTCCAATTTCAGCAAGTTAGTATGCAACCTTCATTTCTGGAAGAAGTGTTATTTGAGCTAACACCTCATCTGTTTCCTTTTCCTCCTGCAAACCAAGAAGGTGGGGAGCAGAGAGAGAAAGATATACAGACAGATTGACAGTGAGACAGACCTTTAACTCAACATTTACAACTGTGCACAGAATGTTGGAAGGTATATGGTAGATGGGCATTTTCAGATCATTATCAAGCTTTGAGAAGGCCTTAACCTACAAAGAATTTAGATGGTTAATAGAAACTGAAAAGAAAACAAATGATTATTGTACAACACTTAATACTCAGATCACAGGAATGAAACAGTGAAAGAGATACAGGAAAAAACAGAACCTGCTCAACGTGTCTGGGAGGTAGAAGGCCTTCTCACCGACTCGAAGAACAGTGGCGAGGGGGCCCGCGCATCTCGACCAATAGCCATTCGTTCATCCAGCATGTCCCTTTCCCAGTCCTTGCTTATCACAAAGGGCTCTTCCAGTGTTCTTCTATCCCTCCTAAACGAAGCATGAAACCAAGAAAATCAAAGTTTCAAACTCCAAGATTTTTATAACAGAAAAAAATATCGCTTAACTAAATCCTAAAAATTAAAAACCAGTAATGAAGAATGTTTGAGAAGGTAAAACCCCATGCGTGAGTGAAAATAATGCAACGGAGTCACTTGGGAGTGGAAAAGCCAGCAGTTCATGAAAGCTCAATCAAAAAAGGCAAAGAAGAAAGCCCTCATTTTTTTGAGAGTGATGATGGACTCAGTTTCGTCATACTGCACCGCCCAGACCACTAGAACAGAGCAGAGGAGGGGTTCTGGGTTTGTTTCGCAGGTCATGGCAGAGAAGATGAATAAAAAATATTTCTATCCTCCGAAGAGAGGGAAACAGTATTGACAATGACAATTGTTTTTGGTATTGCCACTTGTTTTTTATGCATATATATATATATATATATATATATATATATATATATTTTCAATGAGATTGTAATTCACTGTTAATTATTATATTTTTTTATTATTTTTGTCCTTTTTCTCATTTCTTATTTAGCTATGACGATCAATTCCCTAAACATTGAGAACGTCATCTATAGTCTTCCTTGGTTGACAAAGTAATCTACCAATTTGGAAATCTCTAATCCCAGTCCAATGAAGTTAAATCAATCGGATAAGTACAAACGCATCCATTCATCAGGCTGAAACAACTAAACAAATATGATTCTGATCATCAACTGAGTGAACGAAGCAAATCTCACAGTCGAATAAATTTCTAAACACCATAGATATTATAACTACTGCTAGGAAACAATTAAGCAAGAAATGTAATAGGATCTGCAACTCGTTCAAGAAAAAGAAAACAGAATAAAACACCGATGAGATCAATGGCCCTTTTAATAGTAAAACCAAGTGAAGAAAAGAAAGAAAAATAAATAAGCATGGAAACCATTGATTTTCCTCTTTTACTTACTGCCAACACGTTCGCTATTCCCAATTACCGACTCCAAAATCAATTACAGGGGTTTATTATCAACTATGGCGTCAACCAAACAATTACAGAGGATGGTTTCCCAGAACCTCATTGCCGCCTCTGTTGGTTGACAACCGGATGCAACATTAGAGAGAAGAAAACGAAAATGAAATTTAAAGAGGAAAGAAAAAAAAGTTGCAGAGTAAGTTAGAACTTACCTGAGATGGGATTTTGGCCTGATCAGATCAAGAGAACAGGGGAGCTTCGGCAAAAATTATGGTTTGAAATAGATGGCTGCAGCTGGGGGAACAATTTCTGTTAAAGGGAAAACAAAGCAATGCTGATTGATGCCCGACCAATGTTTTAAAGAGTGTGATGCTGCCGGCGAAGAACTACTTTGGGAAACTGTAGACGAAGAAAGAGACGAGATTTAGACGCAAATCCGTTCACGGCACCGTAGCTCTTGAAACTGAACCCTATGCATCCCAACAGTCCTTGCCTATAAGGCAAGAAAGTTTTCTACTGCATCTTCGCCTGAAGCAGTTCAAACCCTGAACGTTCATGGCACTGTAACTCTTCAGGAGGAGAAACCTTGAAGAAGAAGCGATGGAAGTCCCCGGTTTTTCAGAGGAAGTAGAGAGAGAGAGCGGGAAGATAGACAGAGAAGCTGGGAGAGAGAAAGAAATGTGTCAAAGGGAGAGAGAGAGGAATAGTGAGAAGAAGTGGTAAGTGGAAGATGGGGAAAGCGGGAAAAAAAAGTTCCGGAAACATGAAGAAAAGGTAAACACGCGTCGTATATGCAAAATAGAGGGAGAGACAAGTGGTTATTACTTGAGCAAACAACGGTGTTGAACAGTAAGATTCCGTTATATATATATATATATATATATATATATATATATATAAGATACGATTGATAGAGCTCTCCGATAGTTGGGGTTCACCTATGTTGGTGTCGGTGATTACCTCCAATAGTTGTGGTTCACCTAATGCCTATGACTATCAAAAGCAGAACTGACCCGTGTCCTTGCAAGAAATAGTCAAGCCTTCAATGAATCCTAACTGAAAAAGGCATTTTCAACCATAAAAAGGTTTTTAGACAGGAGTTAATCAATTTCTTAAAATATTTGCCCTTGAAAAATTCATAAAACCGCCACGGCCTCCATGTTCAATCACGTGCGTTTAATCGGAATCCTTCAGAAGTAGTGGGACCGGTCCACTTAGCTTGGAAGATCGCTTTGAACGGCGAAGAATGGAGACTGAACACTGAAGAGTCCAAAGAGTTACGTCAAGAGTTCAAACTTCTGATAACTTCCCAAGGATATATTCTCTCGAGACCCGACTACCATTTCAGTCCCCTTTACAAACTTTAATCACAGCAACGTCAATCGTAATTATCTCTACTGTCTAGGGATATTTTAGTAAGTTTATATCAGATAAGCCGACACTGCTGGCAAACTTTCTCCGCATCACGTTCTCTTTCCTCTTCGATGCTTCCTCGCTCTTCTATCCGTTTCTTCGGAACCTGAAGAGTAAGAAATCGAGTTTTTCCGATTGTTTATCGAAAGTCGACTTGAATTATTGGGATTCGAGCAGAGAGGGAAGCAGAGATCAATGGCGCAGCCTCTACAGCCGTGTCCGTCGAACTCGTTTCGTTTTAATTCGACACTCTGCGCCTGCAACCCGGGTTATGTTTTCAGTGCTACGAGCAACAGCTGCAGCTTGTATCAGGTCGGGGAGGGTGCATGGATGATGAGTTCAGGGGTGGATTACTCTTTGACGTTCCCGGAGACGATCTTCTCGTTTGATTCGATCAAGAAGTTCACACAGTCGCAGGCGGTGTTCCTGGAGGCTACGCTTGTGATGCTTTTGTCTTGGCTTTTGTTTTGCTTCTTTGTTAGGTTTGCGGAGCTCGGTGATGGGAGGAGCATCTGGTTTCGGATCAGGTGGTGGATTAGTCGGTTGGATTTCTGTTTTGCCACGAGACATTGGCTGGTTAGATTGCCTCAATTATCTTTCTCTGTACTACTTTTTCTTTTGCATTTCTTCTTTTAGAACCTACATGGGGAAAAAGTAGAATTATTACATGTTTGTATATGCATACCTCATAGAGTAATAAATAATTCACTGGTATTGTGGATGAACTTATGACCAAGAAGCAAAGATGTGATTACGACTTGATTAGAAGAAACTTCGGTGAATAACTAGGCTTCCTTTAATTATAGATTAGCTCAACCTCTTCGGAGAAGGCCAAGAATGATTTGATTTTTGTGTGCCACTCCCCTGGTTATTCAAGACTGGTTGATGAATTGGATATTCATTTATGGAGTGTGGATGTACTATTGATTACTTAATAATCTAATTCTGTAATAAATAGCACCCACAAGAATGGGTTTTTGTGATAAAAATCAGATTAGATGTTCGTATAAGTTCAGATCAGAAGAAAGAGAAGAAGAAGAGAGAGAAGAAGGAGAAAAGGTCACAGTGAAAGAAGAAAGAGAAGAAGAAGAAGAAGGAGAAGAAGTCTGCACTGTCACCATCACAAAACCAGCCCTCTTCAAACCGCCGAGTAGAGGGTTTTCTACCAACCACACAAAACCACAGCGACTGCACTCATTGGAGGCATGGAAACCCCTACAAGGAGAAAACGACCAGTCCTTTTCTTTCTTTTTGGAAAACTCTGTAGTTATAAATGAGAATTCTGCAAAACCCTAGAAAAGAATGCACAAAACAGAGAAAAAAAAGGAGGCGACTGATCTGAACTGATTAACCTAGCTCTGATACCATTATAAAACTCAGATTAGATGTTCGTATAAGTTCAGATCAGAAGAAAGAGAAGAATAAGAGAGAGAAGAAGGAGAAGAAAGAGAAGAATAAGAGAGAGAAGAAGGAGAAGAAAGAGAAGAAGAAAAAGGAGAAAAGGTCACAGCCGAACTAGAGAGAAAAATTCAAATTCCTCTAGTCGGCCCTTCTTTTATTTATACTCTTCTAAGGTATACAATAATTACCATTGTACCCTCACTTAAGTGAGAGCCACATCAGTTGAACGACTCATATATAACTAAACATAAAAGCACTATACTACCCTTGTACAATTGACTCTAACACTCCCCCTCAAGCTGGTGAGTATATGCCATATAGTCCCAGCTTGTTACCACTCTTACTCGATTCAACCCTTTGGTAAACAGATCTACCCATTGATTTCTTGTATTCACATATGTTGTACTTATCACTCCACTAAGCACCTTTTCACGTACAAAGTGGCAATCCACTTCTATATGCTTCGTCCTTTCATGAAACACTAGTTTAGAGGAGATATGAACTGCAGCTTGATTATCACAATATAGCTTCATAGGAATGTCAATCGAGTATCCCATCTCCTCTAGGAGATGCTTCAACCACACTAGTTCGCATGTTGTGTATGCCATAGCCCTATATTCAGCCTCTGCACTGCTTCTTGCCACCATTGTCTGCTTCTTACCCTTCCATGTCACTAAGTTCCCACCAAGAAAAGTGCAATACCTTGTAGTGGACCTTCTATTAGATATAGAACCAGCTCAATCAGCATTCGTGTATCCCTCTATCTCAAGACTTCCTCCACTCTTATATAACAAACCACGACCTAGAGCTCCCTTCAAATACCGCACAATCCTTAGGATTGCCTCCCAATGTGGAATTCAAGAGTTCTACATAAACTGACTCACTACACTGATTGCAAACGAGATATCAGGTCGAGTGATGGTTAGGTAATTAAGCTTACCCACCAACCTTTTGAACCTTCCCGGATCCTCAAACTCCTTAACTGTATCACTACCCAATTTAACATTCAGGTCCATGGTGTTTCAGCTGGTCTGACACCCAACAACCCTGTTTCTTCTAGTAGATCAAGAACATATTTCCTCTGGCACATATTAATACCATTCTTGGACCTCGCAACTTCTATCCCTAGGAAGTATCTTAATTTGCCAAGATCTTTTGTCTGGAAGTGATCATGCAAGTAAGTCTTCAACCTGTCAATCCCTGTTTTGTCATTGCCTGTGATAACAATGTCATCTACATATACCACCAAGAGAATCTTCTTAGCATTTGTTTCATAGCTGAATACGGAATGGTCAACCTGACACTGTTTCATTCCAAACTTCTTCACCACTTCACTAAATCTCCCAAACTATGCACGGGGAGATTGTTTAAGTCTATAAATAGCCTTCTTAAGTCTACATACCCTCTCACCCTCCCCCTGAGCAACAAACCCTGGTGGTTGCTCCATGTACACCTCCTCAAGAAGATCACCATGTAAAAAATCATTCTTGATGTCAAGTTGAAACAATGGCCAATCAAATATAGCAGCAAGAGAAATCAGAACATGAATCGACCCAATTTTGGCAATCGGAGAGAAGGTGTCTGTGTAATTAATACCATACAACTGTGAATAACCTTTGGCAACTAACCGAGTTTTCAACCGTTCAACACTCCCATCAGGTAAGTATTTAACCGTGTACACCCACTTACAGCCTACAACATGCTTACCAGGCAGAAGAGTGGTGAGGTCACACGTATGAGTACGAGTCAGGGCTGAGAGTTCTTCTTCCATTGCTTGGCGCCACCCTAGAGAAGTGAGGGATTCTTGGACATTCTTGGGAACAGAGGCAGAGGATAACATAGAAACAAACTGGCGATGGGAAGCCAAAAGGTGAGATATAGAAACATAATTGGAAATCGGGTGAAGAGTGCAACTGCGTTTACCTTTCCGTAAAGCAATAGGAAGATCAAGGTCAGAAATTGAGATTGGGGTTGGGTGGTAACAACTACCGGATCTGTTGACGATGACGAAGTTGGAGGAGGAGCCGGTGCCTGATGCATATACACTTGCCGGATAGGTGGTCCTCTCTTAGGTAGTGGCACTGGAGGCAAAGACTAGGTTACAACTGGAACAAGAGGAACGGGGTCCTCAATAGGAACCGGAAGAGGGGGTGATGGCAATGGAGGAGAAGAAGTATTTGACCCGAAAAAGAAAGGAACTGACTCAAAAAATGTAACATCAGAACACACAAAAGAACGCTGAGAACGAGGATTATAACACTTATACCCTTTTTGAGTCCTGGAATAGCCAAGAAAAACACAATTAGTGGATCTAGCATCTAACTTGTCCATTCCAAGCCCAAGATTATGAACGAAACACACACATCAAAAAACTCTGGGAGTAAGGGGAAAAGGAGACAACGTGGGAAACAAAACAGAGAAAGGGGACTGACTTTCAAGGATAGACATGGGCATGCGGTTAATAAGAAAGCAGGATGTAAGCACAACATCACTCCAAAAGGGTTTGGGGACATTCATCTGATGTAAGAGGGACCGAGTAGTTTCCAAAAGGTGATGGTTCTTTCTTTTAGCCACCCATTTTGTTGAGGGGTGTAGGTACACGAGGTTTGATGGATAATGCCATGTTGTTCCAAATATTCTTGAAAGGGTGTGGAAAAATACTCGCGGTCATTATCAGAATGAAGAATTTTAATATGTACACCAAATTGATTGCAAATTTCAGCATAAAATTTTTGGAAGATAGAAAATAGTTCACTCTTTTCTTTCATATAAGGTAAAGCCATGTCATCCTTGAATAATCATCAACAAAAATTACGAAGTACTTGTAACCATTATAAGACACTACTCTGTTTGGACCCCAGATGTCCGAATGGACTAAAGAAAAAGGACTCGATGTACGACTATCAACTCTAGGACTGAAGGAAACACAACGATGTTTCCCAAACTGACACGACTCACAATTTAAATTAGAAAGATGACTCAACGACGAAACAAGTAACTGGAGAGCTCTAAGAGACGGATGACCAAGTCTGCAGTGCCACTGATGAGGGGAAAGAGATGATTGAAGAGTTGTTGTTGAACCACCTCCATCATGATAATACAGTCCACCGGCTTCATGCCTTCCACCAATCTTCATCCCCGGCTTGAGATTCTAAAACACACAAGAGGAAAGGTAAAAAGTTATTGAGCAATTAAGAGACTTAGTCAATTTACTAACAGACATCGGGTTAAAGGGAAGCTTGGTAATATATAAAACTGAGGAGAGAAATAATGAGTCTGTGTCAACATTACTAATACCACATATGGCTGATGTAGAGCCATTGGCAAGAGTAACTGATTGGGAAGTGGAGGATGAAGAAATGAATGAAAACACACCTGGAGTTCCAATCATATGATCGGAAGCTCCAAGATCTATAATCCAACGGGAAGGTGTGGATGCCAGACAAGCCGTACTTGAGTGTGCAAGGGTAGCCGAGTTCTGTTGAGATGTACCCTGAATGAACCGCTCATACTCATCCCGTGAAACACTCACCATCTCTTTTCTGGAATCATCTGTTGATGTAGTGGGGATCTGATCAGTAACTTGAGATTCCTGTCTTGAGCTACCACCATTTACAACTGTATGATTTTCCCAGGTTGAAGGTGGGCCATGTAGATCATAGCAAAAGTTGATAGTATGTCCCTCCATACCACCACCACGATTATACATGCCACCACCACCACGATCATACAAGGGTCCACCACCACTACCATGGCCATGCTGACCTCCTCTACCACCACGACCTCCCCCTCTCGTAACTACAAATGCAGACCTATCTGACATAGTGGAAGTCTCTGTGGGTTCAACTGAAATCCTCCGAAGACAAGCAAACACTTCCTCAAGAGAGGGAAGAACAGATCCACCTAGTATCTGTGCCCTTACAGGTTCATACTCTAGACTTCAACCCCACTAAAAATCTGGTCACATCCAACTGCTCTCTCTGTTGTTGCTGAATTTTGACATCAAGTGTAAGAGGATAATAAATATTCAACTCATTTCGTAAATTTCTCATACTGGCGTAATAGTCTTCAAGACTTTGATTCCCTTGTTGCAGATTGAAGTACTGTTGGTACAGTTGATAAACCCTAGTAGTGCTATCTTGTCTAGAATATAGTTTCCTTGGCTGTATCTAAAAACATGAAGTTCACACTGATTTTGGACTCCATGCTGTTCCATAGCCAAGTCATAATTTGAGCATCCTCCTGCTCCCATTCATCATATCCCGGAGAATCAATTGGAGGTTTATCTTCCCTCACATGTTTCACTTTCTTTTTGGCTTTCAGGAAAACTTCAATAAATTTAGCCCAAGGGACATAATTCTCACCATTCAGTTTTATAGAAGTCATCTGCACATTTAGATAATCAGAAGACACCATCGCACTTGATTTGCATTCACTGCTGTCTCCCATGACTGTACAAGAAAACAAGGGGAAACTGTACCACTAGATTGTCACTCTACTGCCCTAATAATTCACCACACTCCACACGAATGACTGAACACCACTAGGGTTCCTAGTACCAAGTTTCAGCAACAACACTCACAACTCTTCACCACTGTTTCAGCAACAACTCACAACTCTTCACCACTTTTAGCAACAACACCACTGTTGCCGTCTACTGTCAGCACTAGAAACCCTCACAATGCACCTCACGAATAGGATATTCAGTTCTGCAACATATAAAAAAAACTTGCTACATACCACAACTTAGTTTGAAAATCATGTACCTGTCGAGTGGAGGGTACTAAGTCTGCACTGTCACCATCACAAAACCAGCCCTCTTCGAACTGCCGAGTAGAGGGTTTTCTACCAATCACACTAAACCACAACGACTACACTCATTGGAGGCATGGAAACCCCTAGAAGGAGAAAACGGCTAGTCCTTTTCTTTCTTTTTGGAAAACTCTCTAGTCATCAATGAGAAATCTACAAAACCCTAGAAAAGAATGCGTATAACAGAGAATAAAAAGGAGGCGACTGATCTGAACTGATTAACCTGGCTCTGATACTATGATAAAACTCAGATTAGATGTTCATATAAGTTCAGATTAGAAGAAAGAGAAGAAGGAGAAGAAGAAGGAGAAGAAGAAGGAGAAAAGGTCACAGCTGAACTAGAGAGAAAAATTCAAATTCCTCTAGTCGGCCCTTCTTTTATTTATACTCTTATAAGATATACAAGAATTACCAATGTGCCCTTACTTAAGTGAGAGCCACATTAGCTGAACAACTCATATATAACTAAACATAAAAGGACTATACTACCCTTGTACAGCCGACTCTAACATTTTGGATGGTAGAATCTGGTCTTTGGTAAGGAGTGTCTCCTTTACGTGTGCTTCCTTCTTCAAGCTCCTTTGTTCTTCTCCATCCCCTTGGAGTTTCCCGGTAAAGGAAATCTGGTCTAGGCCCATTCCCCCCATAATTTCTGCCTTTTATTGGGAAGTATATCATGGTAAGATTAACACTGTGGACAATCTGCAGAAGAAGAGACCTCTTTTATGCTTGAACCCAAACTGGTGCACAATGTGTAGAATACAGAACGAGAACTGTTACCATTTGCTAATATCTTGTCCTTTGCCACAGATGTGTGGAATTGGGTTTTTTCTTTACTTGGCTGCAGGTGGGACCTGACCTCAAATGTAAATATGTCCTTTGCCAAGAACCTTTAGAGGTCACTTTACTGGTGCTTGAGGACATGTTGAACTTATTGCAACTCAGCACAAGTTCTTCTTAAATAAGATGAGGAATAAACACTCTTAACAGCTCACAACAAGGGCGTAACAATCCAAGGACAGTGTCTTAACTGTTAACAGTTCCAGAACTAGTTTAGATGTGATTGTAGAGCCTTGCACCGCAACCTTTCTGCTGTCAACAGCCCAGAAGAAAATTTCCTGGACTGTTACTTGACTGTCCAGCTTCTAGACCTGCACAAACAGGTCTCTTTAGTAGTCGTGGTAGACTACTCCCAGCAGCATGATCTCCACTAGCTCATGGACAACTAGCTTAGGGCGTCCTTGGTCAAATGCCCAGTAGAAAGGTACTGAAATAAAAAATCTGTAAAAGAAAAGAATATATCTTGAAGAAGAGAAGAAAGGAGAAAAGGAAGAGGAGATTTGAGAGAGAAAAGAGAGCAATAATGCTGGCTGCTCTCTTCACTATTATTTATAGTCCAAAATAATAAAGAGTACAAAGACCAATATGCCCTTATAGGGTGGCTTACACATAAAACAACATAAAACAATAAAAATAACTGCTCAAAAAGTACCCAACAAGAGTGCTGTGGTCCCCACTTCCTATCTAAATAATAAATAATCAAAAACTACCACTATGGGCTACACAGTTTGTTTAAGACCTCAACACTCCCCCTCAAGTTGGGAGTAAATGTCACACATCCCCAACTTGCGTAGATTGTATTCAAGCTTGTTCTTTGCAACTCCTTTGGTGAAGACATCAACTAATTGTAGTTCAGAGGAGACAAGGCAAGCAAACTTCTCCAATTGTCACGCTTTCTCTTATGAAGTGCCTATCAACCTCAATGTGTTTAGTCCTATCATGCCGAATTGGATTGTAGGCAATATTGATTGCAACTTGGTTGTTACAATTTAACATCATGAGCTCCTTAGCTTTAATTCCAATCTCACTCAGTAGAGATCTCACCCGAAGTTGTTCTGAAACACCCTGAGCCATAGATTTATATGCAACCTCTGCACTTGATCTAGTTACAACTAATTGTTTTTTACTCTTCCATGAGACCAAGTTTCCTCCCACAAAGGTGCATACCCCTGATGTAGATCTCCTGTCATCTAAGCAACTTGCTCAATCTACATCTGTGTAGGATTCTAATTTTAAATTTTCATGGTTTGAGAAAAGAATCCCTCTGCTAGAATGCTTCTTCGGGTATGCAAGTATCATCTCAATCTCCTTCAGATCATTTCCTGTAACAACTATTATCATCTACATATACAATCAATACTGACAAGAGTGCCTTTCTCATTTTTACAAAGAGAGTATGATCGGATTGAGTCTGTGTACCCAAAACGGATAAGTGCTCCTTTGAACCTGTCAAACCACGCTCTAGGTGACTATTTCAAACCATGTAGTGATTTCTTCAGCCTGCAAACTTTTCCCTTACCAACATTCTCATAAAAACCAACTAGAATGTCCATATGTACCTCCTTTTGCAGATCACCACTAAGGAAAGAATTTTTAACCTTAAGCTGGAATATAGGGCATGAATAGGTAGCTGCTTGGGATAAGAGAATCTTAGTTGATCTCATCTTAGCAACTGGTGCAAAAGTCTCCAGGTAATCAATACCATAGGTCTATGTATACCCTGCAACCAACCTTGCCTTGTACCTCTCTATGCTGCCATCAGCCCTATACTTCACGGTGAATATGAATCTGCATCCGATTGTCTCTTTGTCTACAAGAAGATCAACTATTTCCCATGTATGATTTTTAACCAAGGCTTCCATTTCTTCTTGCATAGTTAGTTTCCACTCAGATTTGGAGAGAGCTTCATTAACATTCTTGGGTATAGACACAAAATCCAAGGAAGAAAGGAAAGCATTGTAGGAGAGATGGTGTGAAATGCAATGGGAAGATCAAGATCAGAGGGATCAACTACCACAACAGTGTTAGGTACAAAAACATCATTATTAGGGGAAATAACAGGCTCAGGCTCAAGCTCAAGGGAAATACCTGGAATTGTATTAGTTAAACTTGGGATCTTAGATGGATTGACGGAGAGTGGTGCAGGTTCTTCTATTTGAGCATGTTTGGAGTCAACCCTCTTCTGGTGGTGTTGATAGACTTGTGAGGTTGGCCATAGTGGATCAGGCAGTGGGACTGTAATTGTTGATAGGGGTGGATTCGAGCTAAGCTGAATAGTTAGCTATTTGAGCTCGGCTCGCCAAGGTAGTACGAGGTTTAGCTCAATTTGAGCTAGAACCTTGAGCTTGAGCTCGACTCAAGTCAAAAGCTCGTAAGCTCGAGCTCAGCTTGAGAAAAATGTTTCATAAAAATAAAAAATTATATATAAAAAATATTTTTTATTTGATATTTAAAAAATTAAGAGTTATAATAATTAGTTATTATTATATATAAAAAGAAAAATATTATATATATAACATTTTTATTATATGTATGCTTTATTAGGCTCGAGCTCGGCTCGTGGCCACCCCTAGTTGCTGATGGTGGAATAGGTTGATGGTGAAATATGTGGATCAGATGAACAAATGACACCGGAAGAGGGACAAGTTGTGAGTTCTCCTCCCCAAAACACTCCCCTTGAGGAGAACCACTCAAGAGAAAGAAAGTAGACTAAAAAAAGGTAACATCCATAGTAACAAACTTACTCCCTAACACTGGATCATAACAACAATATCCCTTTTGGTTTTGAGCATACCCAAGGAAAACACATTTCTTGGCCTTAGAATCCAATTTCTTGCGATGAGGACCAAGAATGTGAACAAAGGAGACACACCAAAAAACTCTCAAAGGTATATGAAATATCTACCCATCTGAAAAAAACAAGCTGAAAGGTGCCTTAAACCCTAAAGTGTGTGAAGGAACACGGTTAATCAGATGCACAACTATGAGAATTGCATCCCCCCCAAAACAAATTGTAACTGAGGCACACACCATAAGGCTCCTTGCCACCTCCACAATATGTCTGCTCTTCTTCTTTGCTACCCCATTCTATTGTGGTGTGTATGCACAACTACTCTGATGAATCACACCATGCTCTAAAAAGTATGAGGAATTGAGAACAAGTCGTTCTCAAAATACTCTCTAGCATTATCTAATTTGGAGACTTTAGTCCTTACTCCAAATTGTGTGAGAACCATCTAGTGGAACCGTCTCACCAAAATGGGTACTTCATCACGTGATCTCATCAGATAAATCCAAGAATACCGTGTATGATCATCCACAAACGAGAAAATAACAATAACACCCATGGAAGAAATGTGGTAAGGACCCCATACATCAGTATGAACAATATCAAAAGCAAAGAAGCTTTTTTTATTACTTGGTTTTAAAGAATGTCTACGATGCTTTACCAACTGGCAACTTTCACATTCCAAACTAGACAACTGAACAGACTTAAGCAACTTTGGAAACAGAACCTTAATGAAATGAAAGAAAGATGACCCAAACAATCATGCCGGAGCATAATTTGACTCATTGACTTTGATCCACTACTATTGCTGCTACTAACATGATGGCTCTGATGTTTCAGAATCTCATCCAGAAGGTAGACTCCATTCACCTCATGACCACTCCCAATCGTCCTCTTTGATTCCAAATCTTTTAAAACACAATTACCAAGAAGAAAGGTCATTGAGCAGTTCAAAATTTTTATTAGAGAGCTTATTGAAAGAAGTTTAGTATGGAGTTTAGGGACATGTAAGGCAGAGGATAAAGTAATGCCATTAGTCACTCTAATTGCCCCTTTCCAATAATGGGAATATGGGAACCATCTGCTGTGGAGATTCTTATCTCTACCAGAGCACAATTGGTAAGAACTAAAGAGGGTAGATATATTGGTCATATGCTCAGATGCTCCTGAGTCTATAATCTAGGGACGTCCCTCCTTACCCGAGGTGGATACATGATTTGCGACTGCATATGAACTACTTGTTAGACAGTGTATGCCCTTAGCTCCAATCAGAATGATGTACATTATGACATTTAATGTAAATGAATAAAATACATATTTGGTTCATGTTATCATGGTGTGTTTCTGTGTAATACCCTAAAATTGGACACATATGAGACTCATGTTAGTTTAGAATCTTTACAGCCGTTGGATAGATTTGGGGAGATTTATCCTGCCAAGGCTGACACTGATGTGCCGCCAAGTTGGTTGGGGTGGCTTGTCTCAGTTGCCAGGGTGAGACCTGAGGTACATGCAGTGTGGGTTTTCTTGAAACCTTGAACCGGACCAGAATTCCAGTATTGCCCTGGACCTTGGTGATAGATGGGCAAAACTGGAATGTTACACCTGACCCCTAGACTCGATTATGATACTGCACTAGGTGTCAGATTGGATTGTTTTTGATATGCTAATCAGTGAGATCCTCAGAGGGGGTCAAAACCTGTGTATGTTGGGACAATCCGAGAATTCATTTGAGTGGGTGATCATAGTGACAGGATCAGCCCTTTTGTTGGACAAAGTGAATGATCGGGGATGCACTCTCTCTGATGGAAACCAAAACTGCCAGTAGTCGATTTCAACCGTTGAAATTAGTTTTGCAAAATATATTTATATAGAGATATACATATATATATATTATGGTTTCAAAATGTTTGCAAAAATGTTTTAATTCCCGGGATCCATGTGAGTAGAGAGTGCAGCACTGTACCTTGCAGTCGAGGGAGATGTCCTCTCTTGTCGAGCAATGTTTGATCATTATGGGCTGAGAGGTTAAGTGCAAGACCATTGGGGGTAATACCTGATGGGCTAATCTTGCATCTGCCCACAGTCCTTAGGTTTTTATAAGGTGGCTTGACCCAGGGACCATTTAGTGTAAATGTTGGGCCCATTAAGAGCCCATGGTGATGGACTCAAGGGTTCACTGTCTCTTACAGTGAATTCGGTCAGGCCTTGTAACAGAGGTTGGGCTGTACTCATTTGGCTGATGTGTAGATCAATGTTTGGGTCTCACACAACCATTGAGATTAATGAGATTAATTAAAGAGGGGTGGTTCTGGGATTTAGATCAGCAGATAGGATAAGGGATTGTCTCTATCCACTCAGAGAGTCTATATCCAAATAGAGATTTGGATCAGGAAACTCCTAATTAGATTATGAGGGTTGATCTTTATCTGTAGATAAGATAAGTGATTATCTTTATCTCTTAAAGAGAGTCCAAATTCAAATACAAGATTTGGATTAGGAAACTCCTAATGGGATTAGGAGAACCTCTCTTTAAGGCTATAAATAGAGGAGCAGGGCAAACCTCCAGTTCATCCATCGATCTACTGATTTAAGAGAGAGGACAACATATAATTTGATTGCTTCTGTCTTCTGCTCTTGCTCTCCTTCTCCTGCCGCCATATTAGTTTGATCTCCACCTGTGGGAGCGATCAAGAAGTGTTCTTGATATTACCTTTTGGTAGAAAAGGTAATCAGAAGTCGTGCTCACTAGCCCTCCATCAGATTCTTGCTAAAGAGCCATCCTGCTGATTATGCTTCATCCCGCGCCGTGTCATCTTTGGTGGAAGCAGTCTTTGGATATTTCCTTGGGCGTGAATACCTTCATTGGAGGTTATTGTTACTTCGTATCAGGTATAACCCTTCACTCCTTTTTGGGTTTCAGATCTGGTCTGGTTTAGGTTTCAGATTGATCATTGAAAATGCAATTTTCTAAAATAGGGAATGTGATTCCCACATGGGAGAGAGAGAAATTTTTGAAATTTCGCCCTACCTTCCTCTAGGGTTCGGCCATCTATATGATGGATCTCTCTATCCCTTCACTACTTGTATGAGCAAAGGAAGTAGTATGGTTGTCTTCTGCATTGTTCTGCCCATCTGAAGAACTAGAGTTGGTTGAATCCTTTTTACTCATAAGCTGTCCATACTTTTCAAATTCAATCCTCACAGTTGGTATTGCAATGGACTCCAGATCAGCCTGGGAGAGGGGTCCTGAAGGGTCTCCTATAATTGCCACATTTGCATTTCCATTCTTGTTCTTGATCTGAGCTGGTACGAGATGAGAGTAAACCTTCCAATAGGTGTCTCTGGTATGTTTAGTCTTCTTGCAATAGTCGCACACCAAATCCTTCTTGTCCTCTTCCTAGCTTCATTGCTCCCCCTATCTCCATTTGGCTTAGATTTAACTGTACTAACCATAGTTGACTGATCATTCCCAAAACCCTATTCTTCTCTACCAACCCCTAATAGGTTGCTGCATCCTTCATATTCTCCCAAAGCACAGTTTCTAAGTGGTCAATCTCCTGCCAAAGAGTTTTCAGCATGGAGAAATAGGTGGCAAGAAGTCTATCTCCCTATTTTGTACTAATCACAGGATTCCTTAATTGATAGGCTCTAGCTACATTTGTTTCTGGGAATAGGTTTCAGTCACTCCATCCCAAATCTCCTTTGTTGTATTAGCCCACAAAAAATTTTTACCAATGTGAGGTAACATAGAGTTACACAGCCAAGTCATCAACATGTAATTCTCCTGTACCCATCGGGAAGGATCTGTATCGGTTTTCTTTAACTCCCCAATGATGTACCCTAGTTTTCCATGAGCACCAATGGCCATCTTGGCTGATTGTGCCCATTTTAGATAATTTTTACCATCAAACTTCACTGTAGTAATAATTCCAGACCAAAAAATATCACTACTACCTCCAACACCTAGACCCATGTTACAGGTGGACTTCTACTTGGCACTCCAACTGTCCATTTTACTTAAAATATTTCAAAAGTAGAAAAAAATTAGGTAGAGAGCCTTTAAGGTCAAATTGATCTCACACACAAAGGTAGCAAACCTTTTCGGAAGAAGAAAACCCTATACAAAGAGAAATCTTTCTCCCCACTATCTCCCACTAAAGAGAAAAATGAATCGGCCATTCCAAAGGCCCAAAAAATTCTAGAAACCTAACCGCCCCCTATAGAATACCTAGAGAAGTCCAACAATACTTGAGTGCCCAAGATCAGATCAAAATTGAAGAGTCCAACTTGACTAGGACTCTTCCTTGCACTCTAGTTCTTCCTGGTTTTGATGCCAAAACATAGATCACCTTCCTAATGACTAGATCACACCAGCAAATCCAAGAACTGGGCAATTTAAAGTAGATCGGTCAGCTCTTTATCTCCTCATGCAATCGGCTGATCTAGGACTGCATGAAAAAATTTCAAGAAACCCAAAATTTGCTCTGATACCAAGTAGAAAGGTGCTGAAATAAAAAAAAAATCTGTAAAAGAAAAGAATATTTCTTGAAGAAGAAGAGAAGAAAGAGAAAAGGAAGAGAAGAGATTTGAGAGAGAAAAGAGAGCAATAATACTGGCCGCCCTCTTCACTATTATTTATAGTCTGAAATAATAGAGTACAAAGGCCAATATGCCCTTATAGGGTGGCTAACACATAAGAAAGCATAAAATAATTAAAATAACTGCTCAAAAAGGACCCAACAAGAGTGTTGTGGTCCCCACTTCCTATCTAAACAATAAATAATAAAAAACTACCACTATAGACTACACAATTTGTCTAAAACCTCAACAAACCCCAAGGAAAAACCTAGAGAGTTGCAACCAGAACTAGAAAGAAAAAGCAACCTGAAAGTCAAGAGAAGGGGAGCGAACAGTATAAACTAGGGCAGGATTATTGCTCTGATGCCACAAAGATTCAAAGCCTAGTTTAGAGAAGAGAAGAGAGTTTGAAAGAAAGAATGGGTGTCCTTACTCTCTTCCAGCCCCTTATTGATATGTAAATGAGGGTTTTACAATAATACATGCATGGACAGGTATGCCCCTGCTTAGGTGGCAGCAAAAATACATGAGAACAGAACATAAAAGACCAACATAAGCCCAAGCCCATTACCTACCCAATAAAACAAGTACATAATAGACAATAATAGGCTCAAGCCCATGCGATTAAGACCCAGAACAAATATTATCCTTATGCCCCTACTTAAAGTAACAATATATTTAGCCAATAAAAAGAAAGAAAGAAACGACTCCTATGCCATTGCCATCTGAACTGTTTACACATCAATAAGGTCTAGTTTCTAAGACACATCTAATCTAAGGAGATGTGTTACAATGTGTTTAGTTGTGTAGCCCGTGTTGTAAAAACGTGTTTGGAATAAGTTGGTATAAAGCAATGCAACCTCAAATTAAGGGTGAAGTCAACAAAATTTTAAATTTAAATGAAATAAAAACCAAATAAGTGTGGAAAACTTTTTCATATTTAATCAACAAGATCGCAAGTAGGTGAAGTAGGTAAACATGGGGCAAATAGATCTTCATTGTACTGGGCAGAATTGTAACTAATTGCTGGAGATTGCAGTTTAGATGTCCCTCTGCAATCTTTATCTATTGTAACTGAAATTCTCTGTTATTAATGAAAATTTTTGCTGATCGAAAAAAAAACAAGATCGCAAGTAGGTTTATAAAAAAAAAAGATCACAAGCAGGTTGAGCATAGTTCATTTAGTGTTCTTTACACTAATTTCATAGTATGGGATTCTAACATAATGCTTAGTTCATATCTGCAAATGAAATTTCTTTGATGTAGGATGACCGTAAGGTTGTGATGAAACGACAAACAGAGCTTGGTGGAACTTTTTCTGTAGCAAGTTGGATACTTTTTGTTGGCTTATTTGCTGCGTAAGTGATTGATGCCATTTTTTTTCTACGTGACAGTCATGTCTTACAGCACTTTGTCTTTTGTTTATGTAAACTAAGTTGATATTGACTTGGTTCTTTCGGTCTTTTCACAGGTTGCTTTACCAGATTATTTCCAAAAGATCTGTTGAGGTGCATAATGTTAAGGCAACAAATGCACCCGATTTACTCTCCATTAATAATGATATGGAATTCAATATAACTACCATTTCTAGTATGAGCTGCTCTCACTTGCGTGGCCTTGGTACACTAATATCAGGGAATCCAGGCTCCATTGACTTTAAAGTTTCTCCTTTGTCAATCTTTGCAAACTATTCATGCCACAACACTAGCCAAGGACCAACCATAAATCTCAAGTGCAACAGTTGCCAGATCATTCCTGATAACATATACATTTCATGGCAGTTTGTTGACCTTCCAAATGACCCTGCCACTGCAGTGGGTTTTCAATTTAATCTTACAGCAAAGGGCCATGGTGATAACAAACATGTGAGTTTTGTCAGTGGCATACTGAAGAATGGAAGCAACATAGATTATAGGCCAGTTACATTCCGAGGGGCAGATGTAAATATCTTGAAGTTCCATTTATTTCCCCGAGTGTATCATAATATACACGATTTGAAGCTCCTCCAGCCTCTATTTCATGAATTTCTCCCTGGTTCAAATTTTTTTGAGAAAAGTCAGCTTGAAGCCTCTCTACAAAGTTCTGAAAATGGATTAATCAATACCACGCTATATGTCAATTTTCTTTCCTCTTACATCATTGAGATTGACAATCAAAATATTCTTGGGCCTGGTAAGAGAATTTCCTCACTGTGATCTTAATTCTTTTCCATTTAACCAAAGTTAACTTTTTCATTTTTGTTTTCTTGCTTTACTCATATTACTTCCTCTATAAGTCTTTGTTGTAGGATTTGCATTTCTTTTCTCCATTGATGAACACTATATGATTATTACTATTAGTTTTTTCATTTATGGTTATTTTTTTTTGAGATGAGGGACCATCGCTTGGTGTAATGGCAAAATCTTGGGCTGACAAGCATGAGAACAGGGGTTCAAGTCTAAGAATGGACACTTTCTGTAAAAAAAGGCCAAAGGTTAGGTGCATATCCTATTCACCCCTCCTAAGACCCTAGATTACTGGGTAATTACCTTTTTGTGAGGTGTATACCAAATAGTTATGTACAATGTTTTAAGACGCGGAGGCATTCCACTACATAGAGGCGTGAGGCGTAGTTCAGAACATAAGAGGCGTAAGCCTCCTGAATACAAGGAGGCGGAAGCCTCCTTAAGAGGAGGGGAGTGAGGAAGAAGAAGAAGAGGAAGGGGGGATCCCATTTTTCTTTATTTTTAATAAAAATCTTTTATATTAAGAAGAACAAAGATGCATAACACTAATTGAGGGACCACTTTCTTTTCTCTTATCTTTTCTTCCCTTCCCTCTCCTTTTCTTTCTCTCTTTTTTTTCTTCTCTTTCTTTCTTTCTTTTTCTTTCCCTTCCCTTCCATTTCCTTTCCTTTCCTTTCCTTTCCTTTCCTTTTTTTCTTTTTTTTTTCTGTCTTTTTTAATGAGCTGTGCATGAGGCGTACGCCTCTAGCACGCCTCATGAAAAAAGCGTATGAGGCGTACGCCTCAGAGGTGTCAGTGGGAGCACCTTGCCTAGAGGCGTGCCTCCAGGTGTACGCCTCCCACACCTTTTAAAGCACTGGTTATGTAGCCAACCCATTATAGTTAGGATAAGACTTGGATGATGGTGATGAAATAAAAGATTGATTATTTAAAATATTAAGAAAACATTACTGATGTTTGCATCTGAGATGTGCCGCACACAGGTAGGGCACATTTTAAGGAATGTGTTTCACTTGAATATAGGCAACACTACTTTCGGAAGGTGTTTGCCTGAGCTGAGGATCAGGAATATCAAAGGGTTGGGTCTGTACAAGTTTGGACCAATCCAAACCTAAATTGACTAAATGGAATAGGGCCGTGAACCTGACCTTATCCATTCTGTGAAAAGTCATCTATTATTATTGATGGCTATACTTACATCTTTTTTCAATGTCTCTATCTCCAATGGATTGGGCACATGTTGCAGTCCTAACACAAAACCCGATTAAGACTAACCCGAATCCAACCTGACCCACTGACATCCCTACTGAGGAGCAAGGTAACCTGGGCAAGTTCCTTGTATAAGCTTTTTTTTTGGTTATTTTCTTGCATGCCGCTATGTGGTTTATACCTTTGTAATGGTCTATTAACTTCTAAGTGACCTTCTATTGTTGCTTGTGCATTAGTAAATGGTCTATGAACTTTTAGAAGAACAAAATTTAAGACCTTTTGAATACTTCTTGAAGCCCTGGATGTTGCAGATAGGATCTCAGAAGGAAAAATTTCCACTAAACAAGCAACCAGAATCTAACTAATTTTTCATTCCCAACCTTAGGGAGTGGAGAGTTGGGAGAGACAATTTTGTTGTTAATTATTTTGTCGTTTGCTGATGATGCCCTACTTATTTGCGAGGATATAGGAGAAGCAGGAGCATTAAATTTGAAGCTGTTGATTTCTTGTTTTGAGAGAGTATCAAAAAGTGAACTTAGGCAAGAGTTGCATTCTAGGTGTTAATATGGTTGAGCAGGAGCTTGAGAGAATAGCATCTGACTTTGGGCTATGTTGTCTCAGATTAGCCAATTAAATACTTAGGCTTACCACTAGGGGTAAACCCAAGGGCTAGAATCCTAGTCTCCATTGCAAATGAATTAGAGAAAGTGATGGACTTTTTGTGGGAGCTAGGATATGAAAAGGAAGTAGTAAATTGAGAACTTGTGTGTAAAAGCAAAAGGGCAAGGGGTCTGGTGCTGTGCAATTTGAGGGTTAGAAACATGTTTCTGCTTGGGAAGTGGCTGTGGTGTTTCCCCTTGGAATTGGATAATTTGTGGCATAAAGTAATTGTAAACATACATGGCTTAGCTGGAAATGGGTGGGACGTTTGGTTAACTGCTAGGGCTTTTCTTTCTTCTCCTTGGAAGGCTATTATGGATCAGTTGCCCCATTTCCTTCATTGCATTTGATATGATGCTGCTTGTGGCTGGAAGGTAGGGTTTTGGGAAGACATGTGGTGGGGTTGGAATTCTTTGAACAACTACTATCCTATTCTTTTTTTCTCTATTTCCAACTTTAAAAGCCAGCCTAATACTCTGTTAGGAACACAAGCCCAGGCCAGGTCGTCCAGTCCATGGAGCAGCAGACCGCATTGAACCAGCTCACAGGTGTGGCCTTCCAGCCCTACTTGGTTCAAGTGGTCAAGCGCAGTTACAGACAAAGGTCTCATCAGACACGTCATGTGTAGTTAGTTATGAATGTTAGGAGAATCACATAGTCATTGTGAAAGAATTGTGATCTAATCATTGGATGTATGGCCTTTAAATATCAAATTATCAAAGAGAATAATAAAACCTTTGCTTAATTTGCATTCTCTCCCTCATCTTTTTCTTCTTCTTAGGAAGCTGAGCTCCTTCGGAGTAGCATTTGAGTTGTGCAAAACCCAACAAAACTGGTATCAGCGCCACAAACTAGAACGATGGAAATGGATGATTGTCTTAAGACCAGAGACTGATCTGAATCATGAGTTGTGCAAAGCCTTCTTGCAACCTCCAAGAATCAGCCAAAGGATCTTTCTGAACTTTCAGCCCTAAACAATTCTCATGTGGTTCGAAGAGAAGGAAAAAGAGAGAGAGAGAGAGAAGAAGAGTGAAGAGAGGAGAAAAGAAAGAAAGGTTCGGTGGTTAATGATCTGCCACTCCATACACTTCTTTATTTATAGCTTTAGGTTCCTTACAAGAATAGGAAATAAACAAAAAATAGAAACAATAAGGCCAGCCGACCCAACTTAAAGGAAATTAGAAACTTCTAATAAAAGAAATTAGAAACTACTAATAAAAGAAATTAGAAACTACTAATATAAGAAATTAGAAACAACTAGGTGTGGGTATGAAACCACACACACTAGAGCCTGAGTGTGGGTATGGAACCCCACACTCGTGGCTAACCAACTATTTCTTCAAACTCAAAAGGAGTTTTGCAGCACAGATACACTTAGGCTTCATGTCTTCAAGAGAATTGGGAGCAGTTGGGTCATGAACTCTTAGGGAAGCAAACAGTGTAGCTGACCAGTTGGCTTGACAGGGAGTAAATAGGAAATCTTGTTTTGGAGTGCTATTTTGTAAAGTTGTAAATTCTCTATGGATAATGGTTAGGTAGCATTTTGTCACAACCTGACCTCTCCTGTTGGCTAAGTTGTGTGGAATTCATTTGGCCCTTCAAGCAAGTCAGCCAAACTCACACCCAAGATCACTCTTGCTAGGCTGCTTAAGTGCAAAGGTCACCCAACCAAGGCACGGCAACACACCAAGTATTGTAGGGAAGAAAGATTGTGTTCACTAAGAGATTACACTACTCAGAGAATGCTTACAAAACTCGGATTGGCTACACATGAGGGAGGTGGCCCCTGTGTATATGCTAGTACGCTACATCTCCATACAGAAGACTTTAGAACTATGTACAAACTTCCACCCATAGAATAGTCTAGAACCCCTTCTAGACCCATCCCCCTTCTACTTATTACTAGGGTATTTTGGAGCTTGTCTAGACCCCTCTTGGCACCTGTGGCAAGGTTTAAAATGTTGGTGGGTCTGTTGTCCAAATATTAGAAACATGCTGGAAATGTCGGAAATATCATATGGAAATTTGTAAAAAATTATATACATGGTGGAAACATTACAAAATATGCAAAATATAGAATGATATTTTATGAAATGATAGAAGAAACATAGGCACACCTTTTTAAGTTATTATCTTGTGCCAAATCATTAAACAAATTATGGACAAAAGGATATGTTTTGAAGTTGCCTTGTGAACCTCGAGATTCAGAGTTTCATGATAGAATAAGTTAAAGCAAAATTTAAACTTGTAGAAAATGTAAATGACTTTAATAGATCAACCAAATAATCTATTACATAAACAAAAACTAATGTTTAACTTCATGTTTGAAATGAACATTGAGCTAGCTTAAAGTAAATAATCATGTAAGCTAGGTG